>NC_141712.1:11780200-12117700 GCF_971803275.1 Cyanistes caeruleus
GATTTGCCATCAAAAGCCAATGTTTACACAAATCAAATTAAAACAAGAGTAAATATTGATTTAACTTCCCTCTTTCCACTCCAGACATGTGCTTGAAATGCTGCTGCATGGTAACATCATTCATATCCCACTTTACTCAGCTCCCTTGAAGGTCTCCCTCTCAAAACTTCAATCTTAATATTTTGACCCTCATTTGTCCCCCAAGCTATTTCCCTCATTTGCCTGCAGACACAGTTCCCCCCATCAGTCCTCCATCTCTCCCACTGACACTTGCTCTCATTGCTCTTTGCTGCAAAAATCTGTGCTGTGAACACAGTTTGACATTTCCTGACATTTCATGAACTAATTACACTACAAATAATTAAGCATGTTCACATCTGTAACAAACGAAGGCAAAATGGTTGTCAGCAACTGTGATTGATGACCTCCCTGAGACTTTATCTGATGAGATTCTTCCCCACTATAGGCAGAACCTGGATGCCACTGTGTTTGCAATAATGCCTTCAGCCCTTTTCATCAGATCAAACCAATGAGATGCTTGAAGAAAAGGATGGGAAAATTAATGACTACAATGAAATATTTGCATTTTTTCCAGGCCTGGAAAAAACAATGAACAAGAGATGTGACAACCTCAATTATTTGGTGATGCTAAGAGCTCTGAGACAGCTCCTGCTGGAAAGAGCTGTTGGGAAGCCTGGGGGTGTCAAGTCGGCTAGAAAAATGGCAGGTGACAAGGACAACACTTTTTTTATTTTTTTTTTTATTTTTTTTAACACTACCCACAACCACATAGCTTAGTTAAAAAGACAAATTGCAGCCTTGTGTTTCTTCTTTAGGGAGGGGACATATTTGAGCTTTGAAACACAACCTTCTTTAAATGTGGCACTGGAGCAAAAATTATATTGGTAAATGTTGTCTCCTCCAGAGACAACATAAAGAAACATAATTCACTGGTGCCAAAGCTCTTTAAAAGGAAGAAAACCAGCATGGTCAAGATCCTATGTGCTATAGTCAGTGCTAGAAAAATACATCTATATGTGTATTTGTATGATTATACAAATAAATATATATGGAAAAAAATAAAGTTTATGTGCATGTGTGCATGCATGTGTATATGGAAATTATACAACACATGGATACACAGATTAAACATGACACTCTGAACTACCCTGCAGTATGAGGATAATTTTACACATATACAGACTGCCTGCAGAGAAACCAAAATGCCCTTCATCCTAAAAGAAAATTAAAAATGAGGGAAGAAAATCCCAACCCTTGAAAATGAGGAGTACATATGATTATCATCTCTATATTTCTGAGAGCTCCTGTGCTGCTGTGTTTCCAAGCCCTTTGAAAACGAAGAATAAAATAAAAAGGAAACAACCTGGTGCACGACAGAATTTCACTTTTTCAAGACCATACTAACATTATTCTTACATTAATAATAATAATAATAAGGGATATGAGAGGTGTTCAGTGAAATAGAACTAGGAGAGCTGAATAGTAAGGCCAGGACACACGCTGGAAAACAGGGACTATTTACTTCTTCCTGATGCTGAAAACACTTAAACAAACTTCAGCTGCCCCAGGTATTAGAAATAGAAAAAAAAAAAAAAGTATTCTAGGGTAATAATACTTGCCTATCTCACCCCACTATTACAAGGATTAATTAACACTATCCATGTGTTTTGAACATCTTGGGTGTCACAAGAGCATCAATGAAGACTCCTGCTGACCCTCTGGTGAGTGGTGACTGCCGTGCCTGAGACACCATCCCTGTGGATACGGTGTCTTCCCCAGGGCAGTGCTGGGAGCTGCTGGCTGCCCATGGAGCAGTGAGAACCTTTTTTTTTAGGGTCACAGGGAAAGAAGCTTGCTCACCTCTGAAACCATTGAGAGACTACAAAGAGAAGGGTGCTGTGTTTATCCAGTGATGCCACTGCTACTGCTGGAGGAAATCAAAATCATTTAGGTTGAATTTTGTGCTCAGGTTAAAACAAAAACCCAGCCTAGTAAGGTCCTTGGGTAAGATGTGATTATGACTGTGCCACCCAGCCCTATGTGTCAAGAGCTTCTGACATCCTGTGAAGGGTTACAAAAGCAAGGCTGGCAGGTTAACACAATGGCAAAACAAACCACGAGAGGTTTCTATGATAATTTCTTGACTTGGAACATGGAACTGAGTTTGCTTATGTTTTTAGCCCCCACCGAATGTACAAACTAGTACAAGAAATTCCTTATGATTGTTGCTAGTGTGCTGTTGCAGGTGGGAGGTGTGTTATTCTGCTAGAAAAAGCAATAAAAGGCATTTACCTATATGTTATTATGCATATTCCCATTCACAATTCACAAAATAACTTATATCCTTGCCTGTTTAGGACCTTTTCCTGCACTTTTGTATGGTTAACTGAAAGTCTTTTCCACTGACAGCTGCAAGTATTCAGGCAGGAATATCCAGTTCCTAAGGAGAATTGGCACGGAAATACACTGAGGAATGAATGATAATGGCAAAGGTACAATTTATTGTCCTACAAGTTAATAAGGCTGTGGCCTAATTGCTTAAACCATTGCTCCTAAACCATTGTTTCTCCACCTTGCCAGTCTTCCTGTGTGGCTGAGCAGATTGATTCTGCCTGTGCTTGGACATTTGCTGCATTAACTTTGTCTGAAGTTCTCATATGCAGAGAAGATGGGATATTATAAGCCAGGTGTCCGTGTAAATGGACACCTGATGCCCTTGAAACATTAAATTTTCAAACTTCTAGGTAAATAGAGTCTTTTATTCTTTAACACAGAAGTCAGTTACACCATGGCATTGACTGAATCAAGCAACAAATAAGATTTAAGTGTATCCAGTATTTTTAGGGAAAATGTCTAAGTCAAACAGATTAAATGCCTTGGCACCAGTTCCAAAGTAGGATTTTGTATTCAGCAGCTGGCATTTCAAGTCTTAAAATTTTGAGTACATTAACCTGACTGTGAAAGGGGTTTAGAGTAAGTATTTGAGACTTCCATGCAGTCTTTCAGTGCAAAAGTATGATTGTTATCTACATTTCACCTGAACTCTTTTAAAGTTTGATAATTGGTTACTTTTGAATGCACATTTAATTTTACATCCAAGAAATCTCATTCAGTACAATGCACAAAGTCCATAACAGAAATTGCATAAATATTTGACAGATTAGTCATTGTCTTTATAAATGTGCAACCAATATAAGCTGAGTTCTGGCAACAAATCTGTATCTAAATTGACCCCTGTGCCTCATTTTGATTTCAATATTTTCTAATCCCTCCTCACAAAACAAATTGCATCAACCATGACTACATTTAGCCAACTACAGTTCTCATTGTTTTTGTTCCTCCTCATAAGTTCTTCCTACAGATTAAATGCTGATGCACTGAACTAACTGCTCTTGGCTGAGGTGGGCAGGTGTAATTTGATTAGTATAGATCCTGGATTTGGTAAGTACTGTATCAGTATCCTCCCTAGAAAATAGGTGACATGTCATGGGATATTAAGTATGGCCATTTAATGTAAAAACTCAGATAATACATGAGTTAAATGGACAAAATGAGAGAAAGCTTTTAAGCATTCTCCCAAGACAGATTGCAGAATAATATTACTGTACACGCAAGTAGAGCTGATTGACACAGTCAGAAGGCCATTATACTGGTATGGTATAAAATCATTATAGCAAAAAGCTTTTCAGAGCTGCAGAGTGATAGTAGCAACATATAATGAATTATCAATAAAGAAGTGGTGATTCAGTTACATTACATATGAATAGAAAGCTTCCTGTTATATAATTTAAACCTGCCAGCCTGACAAGTGACTTGAATATTCAATTCCTTCTCTAGGTGTATGAATCATCCTTTAACTTTATCGGAGACTGCAATTTTGTAGGGCAGGCCAGAAACTGAGCTATGCTAAGCAGCGTTTTTAAAGAAAGGTTGGTTGAGCAGATTTCAACAAGGCAGCCTCTGCTGAGGCTCTCTTTGGGCTCTCATTGAAACAGCATCAGCCTTTGAGATGGTGCTATAAAATAAATATTTCTTCTGGTTTATGGCAAATAAACATAAACTAAAGTCTTTCAGCAAATAGCACCAACATTTAAAGGTTTTAATTTTATCTTACCATAAAACCCTTGAAGTTCATATTGTCACAAATTACCATTAGTGACAAGGCCCTAAGAAAAAGATCCCCAAACTATCAGTACCAAATCCCTATCTTTTGAAGGTTGTGCTCCCAAAGGAGGCTTGTCTCAGACCTTGCTCCTGCATGAAGCTCTTCTGAAGTGAACTACAGCATGTTAGTTAAGTGTTGCAACATGATCTCATGGGAGGATTAGGACCTTTGGGAAAATTACAGGTCCTTTTAAATGATTATATAGTATCTGCAGTGCTAACATAATACCTAAGTCAAAGATAACTGCACTGGAAGCTTAAGAGTAATTAACTTTAAAGTTCAGGGAAACAGGAGGATTCAGTTTGAATGCCCTCAGTGTTAGAACCAAAGTTACAATCAACAAACAAGAAAGATTGAGGAGCTGAAAATGATCCAGCTGCAATAAATATGGGTATAATATTACCTGCTCAACATTCTGAAAATAAATACATTCACAACACTGTCAAACACAAGATTTTTAAAGTTTTGAGTAGTTCTAACTTGTCTTTCAGCATTGTTAAACTCTTGCATGTCAAAGACACATTTTCATACATTTTTAAATATAAAGAAACTCTTACAAAGCACTTGATTTCATAGATACATGGTATTACATTGCAATGTTGGAATGTAATGCTACACAGATATGTATAGATATATGTATATATATATACTGCACAGATATATGTATCTCTATATACATATACATATACATTATACATTATACATTATACATTATACATTATACATTATACATTATACATTATACATATACAATATATATACATATATTTATACACACCACAGTATTAGAAACAATCCCCAAAAAATTAACAATATTGATAAAACTGTTCCAGTAAGCTTTTCTTTGATTTTTATCTGAAGAAGGTGATTTTAAAAAGGCTTCCAACTCAGCATGTTTCCCTAAATATGATGGGCAGCTATTTCAGAAATCCTCAGCAACCTGTGACTCCCATTTCAGACATTTCACCTTCTGTTTACTACTTCTCCTTTCCTCTTCTCTGTTAAGGATGGTACATTTGCAAATGACAGAGGAAACACCTTCTCTTCCCTTTTCCTAACCTGTTGGAAGCCTGCAGCTGAAGACATTTCTTTTACTGTGCTGAATGCTCCTGGGACTAAAGGCAGCTCAGAAATTTAATCACAGGCTGAGAGCTAGTAGTTAGATTGAAGCTTGAAAAGGCCTTAAAGGAGGCAATGGGAACACGGATTACTGCTTCACAATCACTAATTAGTAATGAAACTTCAAGAAAAGGACTGGTGAACATTTACATGAATTTTTGCTGCCTCCAAAGATCAGTGGTGTAAAGGAGTCCCATTTTCAAGTGGAGGTGTTTAAAAACAAATCCTCCTTTGCACAGCCAGAATTCTGTAGATCACAGAGCTGACTTGTGCCATTTTAAGGCTCTGTTCTTACCTGTTTTAGAGATAAACTAATTATTGAGAGTATATGGTTTTGGGGGAAAGAAAGATTTATGAGTGCATGACCTGGCAGTCAGAAACAACCAAATACTCATAATGGCTCTAAAACCATCTCCTGGGCAAATCACTGTAATCTTGGGCAAACCACTCAACTTCCCTGCCTCAGCATTCCTGACTTTCAGGCAGAGGTACAGCTAGTTGCTCATCACAAGAATGTTGTAAAAATTAATTAGAAAAATGGCTGCAAAGCACTGAGGATGAAAAACGTGCTAAAAGCTAAGCATTATAATTAGTGTTATTTAATGCATCTTTAAAAATCAAATTATATTTTTTTCTTTTCCTTTAATAATGAAATTACACAATGACTTCAAGAAATGACAAAGTAATTTGAAGTAAATGACTGGCCTGTAAAATTGAAACACACCCTAAAATGTGGTTATTATGGAATAACCACACACCCTGATAGTTAGCACTGCTTGAGCTATGTATAACCTTAACTTAGTAGTGCATTATTAAGTGGAGGAGGATCAGCAATTGTAAAAGGGAGAGCGAGTGCTGATGTGTGTTAAATACACGTTACCTCTTTGGCATCAGCAGATTTGGTGCATAAACTCCTGGCAAAGAAAAGCATGCTGGGCAAATTAGACTTGTGTCACAAAAGAATTAATTAGGGTACAGCTAATACAAGCAATGTTTAGACATGAATCAAGAAATTTAGGACATGGGGCTTATGGTGCACTGAATAATTGGCAACACCATAAAAGCAAGAAAAGATGTGAACTAATTTCACATTTACAAGAAGCAGAAAGTTCTACTCTAGCTTCTGCATGGTGAAGAATTACGCACTGCAGGTTTCTTTTGAAATACTTCATGTTACCACACAAATTGTTTTAATGTGTTTATACTTGGCCTCCCTCATTTTATTTAACTGTGAGCTATTTAAGGCTAAAAAATCAACAGGTATTTATTCCCTTAAACAGAACAGACTGGGTAAAACAAGACAGGAGACAAATAAGACTGTTGGGAAGTTAAGAGGCTGCTGTGTATGCAGGAACTGTAGCTTAGCTGTAGCTGATGACTGCAGAAATGCATGGACACAACCCAGTATGGAGCTGCACAGAGGGATCCAAACTGGCTTGCTTGACACCAGAAGCTGAAGAGTGCTGATAGCACAGCCCTCCTGGCCCACTCCTTGCTTGGTTGATTTATTATGTTTTTTTTGAAAGAAGGAAAGGTAGAATATTGTCTTCTACCCTGCAGTGGCACATGGACAAAGTCTGTTTGTTGTCTTAGTTCCCTACCTGTAAGTGGTTGTAAATCTATCTACTCTCAGTAAAACTGTTGGAAAAAGAATTGCCTTCCCCATCTTTGCTCCATAACAATAAACACATTTCCTAAAACATTCACAGGAGTGTTAAGAGCAAGAGTTCTCAGAGTTTTGTAACACCAGCAGACTGAACACAGCCAAAGGGACAGCCAACAGCATCTGCTTAGAGGTGACTCCTGAGCTCAGCAAAGCCAGAATCCATCTCCAGCCCACAAAAAGCCTTTGTGAAAACTGTGTCCATTAGGTCTATAAAACACAAAAAAATCATATCTTCTCTTTTAAAAATATTTAACATTTTGCTTATATATATATCTTGTTGAAATAGGTTTCAAAATATTTAATGTTTAAATAAGCTCATTCAAAATTTGGATAAAATATATTCTAAAATTATTTTGTACATTTTATGTATCATTTCTATCCATTTTTTATGGATATTGGAGGCCAGGGAGAAAGACTGCCTTAAACCAAGCAATAAAAGAATAACATAGAAATGGGGAGAAAAGCAACCAATTCTAAGAAAGCATTCTTAAAGCAAAGGCTTCTTCAATTTAGTAGCACTGATAATATTCCCCATTCAGTATTCACATTCCTTGTTTTTCCAGGCAAAATGAAAGTCTTGTTTGCCTGTAATATTGTTCCAGTCCTTTACAGCTCAGCAGATGCAGCAGGGCACAAGTCCTGCCTGCACCTCCAGCCCAACAGCCATCAGGCCAGCCCTCTGAGGCTGTGACAGATGCACAGCATCTGAGCTCCCCTTCCATGCAGGGTGCTCCAAAGCACTGGATTTACATGGAAAGTTTGTCCTCCTTAGCAGTGATTTATTTTCAGGGAAATTAAACCTTATATTCAAATATTGGTTTTCATTAAATCACCTTAAATTATATTTAAATAATTCTCAATCTCCTCTTTAATTAAACATACTAAGGACAAATTTCCATCTTTTATTGAGGAAGCTTGACTTTGCCAAGTTCTTAAAACCCATGACACAGTAGAACAGAGAGTCTTCTGTTATTTTGATTCCTTCTCTGAGTTTTGCTTACAAGCCCTGCTTTCTGGAGAAATGAAAAATCAGCTCCTTTAAGGCCTCACACTTTAATCACTCCAGGTTAACATGACATCTTAAAGAGCAATCTCCCTTTCCTCTCTATCTCACAATTTGCTCCACTCCACCTGCCAAGTCAGGGCTCTTCCAGGATCACCCATTGTCCCTGCACTCACAGAACCCCATCTCCTTTCCTCATTTTGAAAATCAAATTAATTTTGTTAGCAACAGGATAAAAATTTGCTGAAAACAGAATGTAGATATAATGTATTTATTGCCCAGAGTGAATCTCACCCAGTCCAACCTGGAGTTTTTGAAGTTTCCATTTAATTAAGAGTAATATGCTTTTAAATACTCATTCAGTTAGTTCTGGTTTTGTTGGACTTGAATGGTAATATTCAATAAAAGCCAAAAAGAGTCACAACAGAAATTCCAGAACTATGTTTCAGTAAAGAAACAAAAAATAAAAAAAAAATTGCTCAAAAACATTGTCTAGCAATGAACAAAGCTATTAATAAAAATGAATCCGTTTAGCAAACTATTTTTTGGTCAGGTTCAGCTCCAAAGAGCAGCTTCTTAGTTTAAAAAAATTGACCTGAAGTTGAAAAGATGAAAGTTTGGAAAAGAAAAATGAAATAATCCTCAACTGTTTCATGATGAGCTGACATCACACACATAATCTCTATGCCTCTCTTGCTCTTTCACACAGATCCAGTGTGAAAACTGGGTTTACTGGTCAAGGGTGAATCCAACACAGTGCGCTCCCATTTTCACAGAAATCCTTTGGTTTCTCCTCTGTTCAGCTTCCGCTAATCTGATGAAATCAGAATTGTAGCTCCATTTCCTGCTCTGTTTCTTCCTCGTTTCAGCTCCCTGCTGTTTGTTTCTAGGATATTCTCATCCCTGCTGAGTGTATATTTTACTCTCTTTTAGAAGAGCCCCGATCATGTTTCTTTTTCTCACACTATCTGTTACTGACGCCTGCTATGGGAATCGCCAGCCGGCAGCGAGACCCCAGCCCTTCCAGCATCTGGGCAGTTATCGTGAGCTAATAGAATCACTTCAGCAGCTCATGTTAACCGTGGTTAACAATTGCTTGTTTTTACTCCTTCACAGTTCCTTGGATCTTAAAAGAAGAATGGCATTGAAAAGAAGCATTTTGTGCCTACAAGATGGACTGAATTTAACAGTGGTGTGAACAAGGAGAAATCTCCTGAACTAAAAAAGGGAAGAGAAAAAGAAAAAATTATTCTCTTAAATATATATCTTTGTTAACTGTCGAGGCTAAATGGATTGTGCCAAGAGGGACTAGTTCATTTCTGCTCCCTCAGATGAAGAGCCTTATATGAACAAGATTTATTTATTTTTGCAATGATGAAACTGACATGATGGTGTCTCACCCCATTGACAGGTCAGGAATGGACCCGCTGTCTTCTGCTCCCTGCCAGCCAAGGTATCACAGCCTGTGAAGGCCTGGAACTGCTGCTCCAGGGCTTGCCCAGCTGCCACCACACACTTCTGCAAAATAGAGGTCAAGTCTGCAACCAGCCTGACCAAGAGGAGGGTGCTAGGCTTCCAACTAAGTGTATTTATTATTTATTAGAGTGCAACTATGGACAGACTAACTTCCCAAATCTGTAAGGGCAAACAGACCAGAAGAGATTGGTGGGACAAGAATGAAGAGTACAACAAGCATCTGAAAACTTGAGAATGATGCTCCATACTGTCAAACAACTTCAAAGCTGCACAGCCAGACGCCTCCCAGTGTAGTTATTATTAATTCCTACCTCATTAACTAATTTTCTGATCTCCATCCCAAAAAGAACTTTTTTTCCCCTTGTGATCCAGCACACAAGAGCGGCTGTCTAATTCAGCCATTCTGCTAAGTCTTGCAAGAATGCTGCTGTAGGATCATGGGTGACAATCCAAGAGAAAAGATGCTTTAGTTAAATACATATTGCTCCTGCCAGTCTGAATCAACATCCCTTGAGGGGACAGAGGTTTTTACTCATCCCCTTCTGCCACCTGCCTGGGCAGCTCACACCTCTGTCTCTAAGCTGAATGGCCCAGGTGAGGCATCATGTTCACCTGCCCCTCTCCATCTCCAGACACAAAAGCGTGTCCCCAGAAGTGCCAATCCAACACTCCTGAAGCCAGCAAGGTTACTACCTGCGTGTAAGGTCTTTCTTTGCTAGGGATCGCCTAATATGCTACTTGTTCTGGAAAACTCCCCCAGGCAGATACATGCCTGTGAAAAAGTCGAGTTGCCTCTGGGGCAATGTGCTTCTAGGGCCTGGATCTGTCTGCAAGTGTGCTTTGGAGGCGGAAGAAAGGCTTGTCACTGATCCCAGCGCAGCTGGCAGGGCTGCAGCTGAGCTGCAAAGGAGCTACAAATTAGACCAACATTTAAATGCTCACTTCTAAAGATAAAAGCCAACTAAGCCTCACACAGTAGCTTTTCCTAAGTAATGGGAAGTGTCTCTAAGAATAACCATAGCTGCTGTGGAGCGGTTGGGGTTCATGAGAGCTGCCTGACATCACGCCAGGAAGCCTCACGCTGCAACGCGATACTTTTAGAAAAGAACTCACTGCCTTACTGGTTACCATTACCAAACACCACGACATCATCCTCACATCATCCCCTTTATAGCTCACATGTGTGGAGCTGGGTCTGCCTGCTTCCCAAAGATATTAAGATGCCACCTAAAGCTCCAGCTACATGAATACTTTATGCTTTAACCTCTGTAGAGCACATTAAAAAGTGGTGCCATGGCAGCTGTGTCCAGATGGACGGCTCTCCCTATTCCAGCAGCCAAGGGCAGCATTCAGGGGCACTTGGGTTCCAGCAGAACAACACAAAATGACCAGAAACTTTTATCAGGAAGAAACAAAATGAGAATGTAATTCACTTTACCCAGTCCTCAAGTGACTGTGATTGTTAACAGCCTCTTTTAAAAGAACTGCAGTACTAAGCTTAAATAGAATATATTGATGTACTGAGTGACAGAAGTTCCTCACTGGATTAAACACAGAATGTAGACAACCCTCCTGTACAGATGTATGCCTTCTTCCTCATACATTTTCCCCCTTGTGTATTAATGTATGTGATTAATGTTTTTGAGTTTTCAGCAAAAAAAAAAAACCCAAATGAAACAAACAAAAAACTCTCTAGAAATGCAAAACTGGGAGCAATGTTCAAAGTATATGGTTTATATGCCTGAAAATGTTTGTTTTGACTTTCTGTTACTGAGACAAATGTTAAAACTTCTATGAACATTTTATGAATTCTTGCCACACCAAATAATGTGTTCCAACTCAAGATGTACCTCTAAAACCATCTTTTCAGTATAAACAAAATGATGTCATGTTGACAGAGGGAATAGCAAAGCCTGGCTGTTTAATTTGGAAGATTGCTAAAAGTGATACATTTAACTCTTCTTGTCTAACAATGGAATGTTTTTATAGTTCACAATACCTAACACTCTTGTGCATATAAAACAAGTCGTCTTGAGTTCCTGTTGAATTAATACACATCCTATTCTTTTTCTGTGTATATCACAGCATTAGGAAAGAAAACTAAATGCGTATCAAAATAAAATCCCATTTTCTTCCAACTGCATCAAATGCATTTAACATTTTAAAGCATTTACAGAAGTAGATTAGAAGTCTACTTCTAGCAGAAGTAGATTAGAAATCTACCCAGAACACTTAAGAATACAAATGTTTCAGGTATGCTCTAGCTGGTTCATGGATATCTCCAGACAATACAGTTTTCAGTCCAGCAATATTTGCCCCTTTTTATGGTGCTCATGTTGCTCCTCCTATTGTTTTCATTTTGTATCTTACTTTCATTTTCCCTGTCTTCTCCTTTCCCTAATTCTCTTTTTTCCCTCTTCTATTGCTTTTGAGTTTGGTATTGTTTTCTTCCCTTAATTTTCTGTCTAACAACATTTCTCTGCTCTGCATGGTTCACCATTGTACCCAAGGTCCCTTTTTTCCCTCTCCTCATGCATTACTGACACTGCAGCATACTGAAGGATGACTGGTATGTACAAATCCCAATTCCTGATTCCATGCACAACACACCCTCTTACCCACATATTAGAGTTCATTACATTACAAAATGTGTTGATCTTTGGAAAAGGGAACACTGTTGATAAGAAAAAACATTCTTATAGATTGTCCTCTCCAAAACATCAGATAAGCTATGAGAGCTCTCCACATTAGCACCTCATGGGCTGATCAGATGTGCACTGTGTGGAAATGGGGATGCAGAAGAACCACGATTGAAAACCAAGCCAAATACTTATTTTTATGCATATCTGCAAAAGTAGTTACCAACTTCTTCAGGAAGATCTAAAATGAAAAAATAAGCTCAAATGAAAGACAAGCACACATTTGAAAACATTGAAAGCCTATAGTCAAAGTTTACAATTTAAAAGCATTAACTGCCTAACCTATTAAAGGAATAATCTTCAGAAAAATGTGCTTCATCAATTCAGACCAATTTGCACAATTCTGTCCCTTAAACCAAATCAATCCAACCCAAACCAGAATACTAGAAACTACAAGTTGTTAAAAATGTAGTTAATTCCTAGTTTACAGTCTCAGTTTTTAACAAGCATGAATAAGTTCCACTAAATACATCCATAGCCAGTAACAAATATGAAAACACCAGAAGTTTAAGTTTAGTAGACTTCCTCACCATTGTACTCCATGTCTTTCTAGCCATACCCAGAAAGATCTGTTTGAAGGAGGAAGAGTAGTTTAGCTCCCAAAGCTTATTTAATCATTTCCCTTTCCACTGCCATTGTAAACTTCAGCTTTTTCCTGAGACTGCAAACATCAACAGGAAGCCCATAGTACTCTCACAGTATGAAGGGCTGCAGGATAATACTGTATCTTCACTAGATGCACAATAGGACCACAGTCTTAGTTTAAACAGGCTAACAAACTAGCTTTAGAGTTACTCTGGAGTGTTTACTAATAAAGCCTTTATTAAGTAGCCTACTGCATTTCCATTAAACCCAGAACCTTTATTAAGTAGAGATAATGACTGTTTTGGCTAGAACCACGCTGAACATTTTTTCAGAAGGCTATGGAAGCAGGAACCATTGCAGCTACTTTACACTTCAGCCAATTTCTTCTTGAGGGAAGTATGTTGGCTTCGTGTTGGACAGGCAAAATAGTATGCTGACCAGGGCATGACTTTCCTGATATTAACACCTGCAGGGACATGAAAGACTTGAAGATAATTGGTGCTCTGAGAAACTAAGTGTAGAGGTAGAAGATTCAACTGAAGACCACAAATGTAATGAGCTGCCATTTGAAGAGGTGCCAGCAGTAAATCACCATCTACAGTACAAAGGAGTAAAGTGAGTGCTTCAGCAGCACTGAGGTTTTGCACAGGGTTTGCGTCACGTTTCATTCAATAAGGCAATCAAGATGATTAGGCAGTGTAGGAGAGGTTCATTAATGGCCATAGCAGACACTGAGTCAGCTCATCATTTATAACCAATGCATCTGGATGGTTTTCATTTTTGAGGGTTTTAATTTAGAGAAATGAAATTGATGTGGACAGAAAATACACACATGTATTGTACAACTTGTTTTTGTTTTAAAGCTGCCACTGGCTTTACTGAAGGAAGTGGTACTGGCAAAATTATTTTTAAAAATGGTGTCTCACAGTTCACATGCTTACTTTAGTTAGCTCCTTTACTTTGGGCCCTTAATTACAGGGTGAGAATTTAGCTAGGGATTTTATTTTGAAGATACTGAAGAGAACACCAAAACTATAACTGACAACAATACTCAGGAGTATGTCTTTCACTTCAAAGACAGAGAAATTTTGCATACTAATCACTGGCATTTTGGAAGATGCAGAGTTATAGAAAGCAAAGATTCATAACAACTGTGGCTGAGGTTGTGAAACAGCAGCCTTTTAATGAGAACAAGGAGTGTGATTTGGTATTCTATTTTAACCAAGGAACAACAGTTATCTCAGTTAATTCACAGTTATCAGTAAGTGAGGAGTCCCTTTTCTCCTGTACCCTCCAATGCATATGCAAACTGAAAATAGGGTGTTTCTCATTTCATTACACATAGAAATTTCACTGTGCACACATCCCTAAACATGCCCAAGCACTTCTTTCTCTTTCCCTGACTTGAACATAGGCACTACAGTCTGAAACAAGAGCAACAGAAATGTTGCCCAATACTGGTGCCATGCAACAGAAAAATACAGATCAGACTTACTCTGCAAATAATGTTTGTATGACCACAGAATTTCCACAAAAAGGAAATGAAAAAATTTAATTTAAATCCTGGACCCACACAGCAAAGGTTCACCTGTCCTAGACTACTTTACACTGAGTAAATAGAAAGGACTTCTCTATGAAGACTGCCTGAAAAACAACCTACACAAGCCCATAGCCACATAACACTGGAAATGTTAAGACCTGTATTTACATGCAGTAGTTATAAAAAATGAAAGCTAATTGAACAATAAAGGGGAAAAATAAGAAACATCTCAAGAGACAAGCCTCCTTGACAATGAAAGTGTGATGTTCAGGTCCTCCATACTGCAAATCAATTGTTCCTGTCATTTGAACTGGGGATTTCCTGAAAGGATTCCTTCATCTGGTGCCAACTACACAGCACTGAGTTGTCTGCATGCCATAGAGGAACAGTGAAGGTAGAGCAGTGCCATATCTGGAAACTGGGAAAATTCAGAGCTTATCAGTGGCGGTGACATACCACTGCCACCAAACAGGGAGAGCATGACTGGAGGCGAGCAGGTCTCCCCGTTCTTTTGTCTCTGTCCACAATGATGCTTCTCTTGAGCCCTCCAGACTGAATCTAACAGAGGATCATTCACAGACCTCTGGTTGAAGGTTGCCCATTGTGGGTCAGGGGATGAGCTGGTATCACAGAAGGAGACAAGGACTGGGGGGATCCACCACAGAGCAGGGTGTGTCCTGGAATCCCACCAAGGACAGAGGCTGAGCAACAGCTCATCCCAATATTGCTCAGGCCATCACAGAACCAACAGACTCTGTAATTTGGCTGTGGGAGGAAAGAGAAGTAAAGGACCATAAAGATCTGTAAAGCACTTTATTACAGGACTCTCCCTCCCCCTAGTAGCTCAGTATCTCCCCATGGTGGAATGGGAGTGTTTTATTTTTGTTTTCCTTTCCATTAGCGGATGACCTTTGCTACAGTTAGGTTGATCTGCTGCAGAACCAACATCCGCCAGCTTCCAGAGCTTGTGCTTCCTCAATAGCAGCAGATACTTGCTGCTGCTGCAGTTTCCTTATTTAATCATGTCTCCATAAATCAAAAGTGACCAAAACTGTTAAAAAGCATTTGGGTGAGAACTCGGAGCAGCTGAAGAGAGACCAAGACTGAGTCATTGCCTGATGCAATTTCTGTAAACACAGTTGACCTCATTGTTGTGTTAATGTCACCCTCTCCCCCCCAAAAAAACCAAACCCCTAAACCCAAAATTAAACAAAAAACTATAACAAAACCCCAACAAAAAACCAAACCAAACCGAAATATTTTTAATTGCATGAACATTGCTGTGAGTACGTCACTAAATGCCAAATGAAAGATGTATAGAGGAGCATATTTCTCTTGGAAACTGACCAAATGAACATCTGGTGGCTGAGTCTTCTGGAAAAATCCATCAGAGGATAATGACAGCAGCATTAGATGCACCACCGTAATTAATACTATGTTTCGATGGGTTTAAACATGAAAAGTGCTGAATGCTGCTGGGAGATGCTTTCTCAGATCACACCTAGTTCAGTGAAGAGTGAACCACTGATCGTTGGAAAGATATACCAAGGAAAGGATGACGCACCACTCCTACACTGATAAGCAGTAACTGCTAGCTGGAGTCAGCAGGACACAACAGAGGGACATCTGGTCTGACCCTGTATGGTATTCATTACCTTTCAAAACACTTTGAAATTATAAATAAAGAATTTTAAAGCTAAACACTGAGGATTAAAATGGGAAAAAATACCAAATTTTAGACTGTTCCTGCTGCTGAAAGGGTAGGAAAGACTCTGCTGTACTTTCAGGGTTTGTTTTGTTTTGCTTAATAAGGCTCATAGGATGTCCATAATAAAAAGGGACTTTCAAGCATATATATACAATTGGTTTTAATGGTGGATTTCAACAAGAAAACAGGATTTTAATACTTAGTATGATCCCTATGTTGTGGCAAGCATGACTGTTATACAATACACAGTTTTTGTATTAGATCCACTTGGTTTATTTCACAGCTGAATTATGGCCCCAGTACAAAATCACTGAAATTCTACTGAAAAAAGAGAAAACTCACCTGCAGTGAAAATCCCACCTGGATAAATCACTTTGATACCCCTGCAGTGTAGGTACAGAATAACACAATCACAGAAATCAAAGAATCATAGGAATATTAGTAAAAGTGAAATTTAAGTGCTTCACCCCAGAACTGCCATAAATAATAAACAAGTCATGATTCTAACCAAACCTCGAAAAGCTCCAAGAGCCTCTGGCCAATCTGTTCCAGTATTATCATACCTACATAGGGGAAACATTTCTCCTAACATGCACTTGGAATCTTCTCAAGGCACCTCTTGCTGTTGTTGCCCCTTGCTGGATTGTCACTGAGAAGTTTGGCTCAGCCCTTTCTTAATTACCCTTCTTGCTCTCCTTCACACTGAAGAGGTAGAAACGTGACAAATGGCACAGCAAAATCCTTCAAGAGTCAGCATCACTAAGCAACCTTTCATCCACAATACAGTTTGAAGAAATAAGACTTTTCTACTCACTTGTGTGTTCTAAACTGAATTTTTCCTAAGCCAAAAACTACCCTGAAACATATCTGAAAAGTTTTCCCATAAATTATACAAATAAGTCATTCGGGTAATATTAATAAAGAAAGCACATATAAACAGGGCTTTTAAAATATACTTTTAACAGGATACATATCCAAGAATACTTTTTACAATTGCTAAAGACATGGTTTTAAATCATTAATATCAAATAAAAGCACTATAGTCACAAGATGCAGAGACACGTTATGGAAAAATCTCACTCTGTCATCTTTCAAAAAAAAGTGTCAGCAGCCCTAATGCCAGATTAAACAGTGTTTGTCCTAGCACAGCCAGCACAAACTGCATACTGTGAGCTAACCCAAGTATCCTTTAGCCAGATCAAATTTACCCTGAGTGCTTTGATAGCTCATAGATCGGATATTAACGATGGTGAAACCACAGCCCACATTGTCAGACAACTACATAATGCAGCTCAGTGATTTTATAGATACGTGATTGTACCTGCATAAAACCTCCAGCATCTGTGGAATGTGCCTTACAAATGTGCTGAATCCTGAAACTCAGGTAGACATTTTAACATTCACTTTCAGAACCAATTTTTGATAGTATTAAAGTTGTGGGTAGCTCCTCATAGCACGAAGTACGGCTCAGTTAATCAAATGAAGCATTCTTAAATATTTAGGATAGCTTATAGACTGCCACATTTAAAAATTAAAATGGCTTATTTCATTACGCAGAAATCAACTGAACACACGGTTCTGTCATACAGCAAGTTACTCAAAAGAATTATGGCTAAGTGGTTTGCACAGTCTATATTTAGTGATTCTTACTTCCAAATACTTAGACGCTAGATCTGTCCTTAAAGTATTCTTAAAAGGATTGGCAAGTATGTCTACGTGTAAAATATGATAATCCTATGTTAATTCTCCTCCTTACCACTCTGTAGATGCCTGGGAACAAACCATTGTAAGCATTAAGCTTGCTTGAGTTTGCACCGCATTTGTATTCATTAACCAGATTATTAGTGAGAGCATTTTAGAATTCTCCGACTTTTCCAATAGCTGTGTATGTACATTCACTGCCTGTATTATTTATCTGTGTGAGTGTACATCTACCCACCCATCCGTCTCCACTCCTGCATGCATACAGATCAATATGTGTCCCCGTATATTTATGTCTTTCACCATTCTCAAGACATTCAGTCTACTTCTCTGGCACCAGCTCTGGGAAACTGCTGCTTTAGCTAATGCCCTTCTGACTGAAAACAGAGCTCCATGCATCATTGACAGGAACCAAGGCAAAAAAGTAGAACAAACAGATGGAGGTGGAAGAAAGGGAAGTATTTATGCTAAATTCGAGAAAAATAAAGGGATTAAGGGGATGTCACAGACTAGATGATTTAAGAAGGGGATTTCTTCTGAAGAGGGGATATTTCTCTGTTAGAATAGAAATCCATCATGTATTCTAACCAGGGTTAATTCTAACATCTAGAACAAATCTAAATCTTAAACCCAAGATTAAGAGTTGGCTTGTGGTGTCTATTGTATCTGTCAATGGCTTTAAAAACCAAGGAGAAAATATTTTATGTTTGGATTCAGCCAATATAGTAATATTATTTATAGGCTGCCCCATGAGCAATATTAATTTTACATGTTTTTCAGTACTCAACATAGTATTTTCAGTAATTTGAATTATTTTAACGTGTTCAAATTTATTTTCCATCCTCTTTTAGAGACACTGGATTAAGAAGCCAATCTCCCTTCTTTTCCCTGTCACTCTGCATTTGTAGTTGTAGACTAAGCCTAACCCTATCAGCCATGCATCTGTAGGGCTATCAGAAGCAACATTCTAAACTTTCTGAGCTAACTGTAGTGGAACTGGGTGATCTTTAAGGTCTCATCCAAACCAAGCTATTTTATGCCTCTCTGGCATTCAAGCACCAGACCTCACATCTGATGATGATGTTGGTCTAACACAGACCTACTGTCCCAGTGCTTTTATCTCCAAGGGGTCTGACCACTTATGAATACCCCCACCCTTACTTCAAACTAAACCAGAGCATGAAGCAAGACAAAGAAAGCCCCATGGCCATGGTGATCTCATGAAATCATACCTGCCTCATATTTAAATCAGTGATTGAGCTCCTCTCCTAATGTGCCAGGTATTTCCCAGAGAAAATGGCTAGTGAATCCAGGGAATTTCTCCTCTGCTACTACTTTATCCTTCAGGCACATGTAGCACTGTGCTTACATGCAGACTCAAAAGTTATACCAATATCCATGCAAAAACCCCATACTGTTACATGATAGCTTTTAATCTGATCCCATGCTTAACACTTCCATGTAAATCTCTAGTGCTATCAGGATAAACATCTCAGAAAACAGGACTTATTTATTTCTAAGTAAATCATTCTTTTATTCTCCACCTGTCAGGTATAAGTGAAAGACAGAAGCTGAACCACATGCTGAATAAGATGATTTGGGTTGCACTGTCAAACTTATCACCAACTTCTTGTATGAGTTGGAAGAGGGCAGTCAGTTCTGAGGTGCTCCCTGCATACAGAAATCCCCCCAATGGCATTTTAATGGGAGGAATGCTGGCTTTGCTATAAAATTCTGCTCTGAAATTACAAAGAAAAGGTGAGATTTACTTAGGCTGTAGTTGTGTTTGCTATAGGGTATTGCACATCTAATACCTGGAAGGTAAGAAAAGCAGAGAGAAGCTGTAAGACTGCAGCAAACTGAGTGTAATGATAACAACTCTGGTGATGTTCGAGAGAAAGCACCAGCATTACCACCTGCACAGCACGAATGCAACGGGGGAATCCAGGGTATTTACAGATGTTCATCAAACAGTAAAGCCTCATTGCACTCCACTTGGCAGAAAAACAATTCTATTCGCATTTCTCATGATTCTTTTATCATTGACTTGGATTTAGCAGAGTATACTAACATTTCATCCCTGATGAAGGCACAAGACTGGGAACATTGGCATATTCTGTGAGTATAATTCATTTTTTTGTTCTGGTTGGAATGCAGCGCAGTGCAACGTTACTGCTGGGTGAGCACCTGTAGTTAGAAGGCTTGCTCAGAGGGCCCAAAGCATGTCAAACTGTTCCCTGAAAGGAGATTTGAAAAATGAGCATTTAAAAAAAAAAAAATTAATCCTCCTGTGCACAAAAATAAATAGAAAACTATTCTTTCAGTGACAGATGTCAAAAAGACAAAATCAAGAATTTGAATCTCTTGGGGATGAATTTCAGCTTTGTCTGTAGGACAAACTAAGGCTTATCTCAAACATCGTAGGATCCAGTTCCTCAAAGGACCAAAATACATACTTATCCAAGTTTCTCAAAGTACAAAAATGCATAAAAGTCAACAGGAGCAGTGCAAGGAATGATACTGAAACCCTTTTCTCTGAGATACATTAATTTCACTTTTACGGAAAAATGCCATCTAGAAATGAAAGGCTTTTATTTTAAACTGTCCAAACATTCAATTTAATTTGCAAAATGTCCAAATATGATTTGGCTGAAAATATTTTAGCCAGTTTTCATTTACAGAAGCAGTAGCACATCTTTTAAAGCATGTTCTGAAAATTTGACATAAAATTGCCAACAGCCTTTACCATCATGAAACTCCTTTTCCAGAGAATATCTGTTCCATGAGTAAAAGGACCCAAGGACTTTTTTTTCATGCCAGAATATTAAAATTCTGCTTTCCTAAAAAAAACATGCTCACAGCCACTCCTCAAAAAATAAATTCTAAAAACAACACATTTGATTTTTGTCTTCTCCTGTATTGTCCTCTACTATTGAAGCCCAACAGTCACATTAATGAAATTGAAGCTCATTCAAATTAATTTTGCTTGTATAATCTGCTTTACCTTGTCTTTTGTTACTGTTGACATTGTGAAACATGAACTCTGTGTTGGTGAACTGTAGTAAAATAACATGTAAGTTACATGTTCTTGAAAATTTCCAAGTTTCCTTCTTTTTGTTCTAATCCCTAGATGATGCTATCTCTCATTAATTTACATAAAATTTCCTTTCCTCTTTTACATAACATACAGTTTGTCAGTCTGATACTTACGTTCTAGATGATTCCCCATTTTTGTCTCCTTCCACTGCTCTACCATGCAGTTTATTCTCCAGGCATTTTACTGTTCTAGCCCATTTATGCTTCTTTCCTGCATTACCTTTGACATTTCACCCCTTCATGGTTCTCCTTCACTGATTTCCTTCCACATCTTTATCCAAGCTGTGATTAAACAATATCAGATACATCAAAAAGGGTGAAAAAACATAACTTCATTTTATCACTTCAGCTTCATCCACAAAGCAAATAAACCAACAAAAACAAAACAAAAACAATAACAGCAAAAACAAACAAAAACAACAAACAAACAAAACCCACCAAAACCCCAAACCAAACCATAAAAATAATTAAGTATCAAAGGCTAAATTCCATAAAGCTGATAAAGGTGATGGATAAATTTCTGAGACAGGGGTGACTTACATATATCAGAATTCAGAATAAGGCCCTCTGTGTACCCATACATTAACTTCACATGTTTGTTCAGCATGTAAATTCCCTCTTGCAGGTTTACAGAAAATAGAAAACAATACTAAAAATCAAAGCTTTGGCCAAATGTTTTATATACCAAAATAATGCTGCTAATTAACACTGAAACAAAAAGTGCCTAGAAGATGAATCTGGAATTCTTACGTAATAAAGCATTCCTCCATGAAGGCTATCAAGCACAACCCATAATATTTTTACCAGTATATGTCTACATGAAATTATTGTATTAGTCTAAAAATAACTGCATGAAATATGCTGGGTTTTATGTTCATATTGCACCAAGGTTCTTGGTATAAGAATCACCTCATTAATGCTTCAGAACACAGTATAAATACTCATTTCAGAAAAAATTATAAAGAATAAACCAAGTGATAATGGTGCACATGGCTAGTCTAATATACATTCTGATTACCTAAATGCAGTGACAAAAGAACAGATTATTTCCCTCTCATTTTTTGCAATAATCTCATGTAGTTTAAATTATCTACATCTATCAACTCCACACACTGGCCAAGGCTGAAACAGTGTTGACCAGATCCACAGAAGTCAATTAGTTATGCCAATTTGCTCCAGCTGAGAATCGATTCTCGGTTGTCTTTATGCTTCCTATAGAATATTCTGTAGGAAGCATTGCTTTAATGAAGCTTGGTAAGCATGTATGGGAAATGTCAACATGAAATTCCTTCTCATCAGCTTTTGGACTTCTTAAAATAGACAGTTTAAAAGAATCCAATCTACTACCTAAAAAAAACATAGGTTTTGATTAAAATTGCAGACAAATCTAAAATTAATTCTAAAGGAAGGGGCTTCAGCATTATCAATTTAATAAAACTAGTATCTTTCTTTTCCTTTGGCAGGTTTTCCTAAATTTGCAATTAAATAATTTAAACCATTCTTGTCCAGATGCTGTTGATGAGAAACAATCACAAGAAACAGAGCAAACAAAAGAAAGATCATAAAATACATTAACTTTTACTAGCCATGCTGCTGTGCATTAGCATTTTTAATAATGACCTCATTACCATTTAGTTCAACAAGCAAACAAAAACTGTTTATTTGATAATTTATTTAATCTAAAATAACGCAGCCTTTTTTATGTGTCCTTGTTATGAGCTCACTGACGTTAAAGGCACCGCTACAATCAGTTAAGTAATTATCATAGGATAAAAGCTTTTACCATGAAAAAGTTTTGTTTGAAAAAGCATGAACTGCGATTCTCATTGATAGCTTTCACCAAGTGCAGGATTCAGTACATTGTAGCACAAAGGCCTAGATTATCTCTCTCTGTTAAAGGCTTAAAATTCTACAACCAGACCATGCCAGTTACCAGTATCAGATTATGATAACAAGATCATGTTCAGTTATAAAAACAAGTGTCTAAACTTTTCTCATGTCACTTTCTATCTAAGTCCCATTGCAGTTGTGAAAGGACCCATCTGAATGTGTGTAGAAGCTCATTTTAAAGCTAGCTCTTTGAACTGGATTCATGGGGTATTTGCATAAGAAGATTTGGGTAAAAAGAATGGGCTGGTGCTGCATCTGCCCATTAATATGCCTGCTAATTCAGCACATTGTAAGCCTATTGATGTATCACAAAAGGCTCAAATTCAAGGACAGTTATCCTATTGCTATTGTTAGCGTTTGAATTCAAGTAATATGTTCACTATAGGAATACAGTTGTTACAATTAGATATTTTTCTATAATGGTATAAAGAACTGACGACAATCAGAATTACAATAATGCTGATAAAACTTTAGAATTCATGAATTCTATTATTTTAAAAGATGCAGGTGCTGATTAATTTTGCTTTGCATAATACTTGGACATTGAGTGTTGGAATACTTAAAGAGCAGCAGCAAATTGAGGCAATATAACCTATCAAAACTGGCAGTCTCCCTTTAGTGCTAATGCACATTTATCTTGCTTATGAGAGTTTTAATAAAAAATTAAAATACTAAACTGAGTCGCAACAGAACAGAGGAGACCTACAACGTGAGCGCAAGAGTGGGTATTTTAATCTTGCTTATGAAAAATGCAAAAGCATCACTTGTGCTATCAGGGGATATCCTACACGGAACATTTTTATGGTGAATATGAATTGCTTAAAAACACTGTATACTCACAAATGGAAAAAAGAGCAGAATCAGTGATTCATGCAGGAAGCACAGAGCAGCCACTGCACCAACTCCACAGTGGATTCAGAGCAGACACTGAGGCACGCAGGCAGATAAAAAGCTGCTAGCTGAAGTGCTGTAAGTTTTTAAAGCACGCAGCACAAAGGAAATGCTAAAGAACAGGATAAATGGAAACAAGTGCAGAAAACAGCAAATTAAGTCTAGTTAAACTTAGTGCTTCAGGTTCCTGAGTTTGAGTGTGTTTAAGACTACAGTGCATGGCTCACGGGGGCAAAGCGAGGGGAGATGGTGTGGCAGTGATGGGTTTTGTGATCGGGCTGTCCTGTGTGACAGGGTTTTGTGATCGGGCTGTCCTGGATCACAGGGTTTTGTGATCGGGCTGTCCTGTGTGACAGGGTTCTGTGATCGGGCTGTCCTGGATCACAGGGTTTTGTGATCGGGCTGTCCTGGATCACAGGGTTTTGTGATCGGGCTGTCCTGGATCACAGGGTTTTGTGATCGGGCTGTCCTGGATCACAGGGTTTTGTGATCGGGCTGTCCTGTGTGACAGGGTTCTGTGATCGGGCTGTCCTGGATCACAGGGTTTTGTGATCGGGCTGTCCCGTGCTGCGGCCCAGGAGAAGGCCGGAGAGCCGCGGCCCCCGCGCTCCCACACTGCCGCATTGTCCGGCCGCTGGGCCAGGGGGCACCGCCACATTTTTCTCACTCCGCGTCCCTCAGAGAAGACATCAAAGACCGGAGAGATGTGCTCTTTGTGTTGTTTGGTCTCTGACTCTCAACATGTGGTTTCGCAGGCCCAAACATCGGCACCTTTTAACCTATTCTGTTCAGCTTAGGCCTCAGCTCCATTTGAGCATTAGGGAAACTATAGTAACCGATAATCTGCCTGTTCCTGAATAGAAACTATGTACCTTGTCACACAAGAGCCTGAGGATCACCATTCGGGACAAGTTCCTTTACAGGCCCTCGGCTTTCTTTGCTGGGGCCCGGCCTGTCCTGCTGAAAAGGTGTCAAAACCCTTTGCCTTTCTACGATGGGGGATCTGTGTTAATGTTAATTTATATTTAACAAATGGGATATTGTCCCACGGAATGTATCAGTATTTGATGATCTATTACAAATGTTTTCATCAAGTCATAAATGTGGGCCCTTGACAAAAGGCGAAAGGTCTCTGGAGGGAGCAGGACGGCGGTGGGGAAGGCAGGGACCTGTTGCACTGTGTTTGTGTCTGTGTGTGTGTTTGTGTCTGTGTGTGTGTGTGTTTGTGTCTGTGTGTGTCTTAGTGTCTGTGTGTGTGTGTTTGTGTCTGTGTGTGTGTCTCTGTGTGTGTGTTTTTCCTGCAGACCCAGCCTGATGCAGGTGGTGACAGCAGATCTCCCACCCACCCCAACACCCGTGCTGGGCACCAAGGCCAAGTGACCTGTCCAAACTCGGCAGCAAAGTGAGCAGCAAAGCCTCCTCCCAGGCCCGAGTCTGCTGAATCAAAGGCTTTCTCCATCAGCAAGTTGCAGAGAACTTTGTTAGTCGTTGGTTTTATTCATGTATGTATTTTGTAGAGATCTGATCTCCCACTTAATGAGCCTCCCCCCAGGCACAGGGAAAAGCCTTATCACCAGTCCCATTTTTCACTCACTCAATCTCTAATCCGGCACTGTACTGTCTTGTTATTAACAGGAAAAACAACAACAACAACTATGTATATCGTGTAGATCAGAGGCAGGAAAGAAAGGAACAAATGTCAAGGGTTTGAAGAAGCAATTCCAAACCAGCTTCATTTCATCTCTGTCACTCTCTCCTGACTGTCACGCAACAGCCGGCTGCTAACACATTTCTCTCCACAAGAAAAAATGACATTTCTGCTTTCTTTATAATAGTTTAATATTAATAGGGAGGGGAGTTAAATTGTTGACACTGCAACCAAAATACCGTGCTGCAAACCAAAGTATTTGGTATGAAACTCAAGACCTTCTGCATTAAGCTCTCTCACAGTGACCTGACATAAACTGGCAACTGGCAGCCGTCTGCTTTTGGCAGCTTGGCATATTTGGTCATTTATTGGGTGCATGTGAAGATCAAATGGGTTAAGATTCTTCTCCTTAAACAGCAGGGAAAAGAACATCAAAAAGGTGTAAATTTCATTTCCCCAGTTTTGATTAAGTCAAGCATGAAATGAAATGTAATACTCTCAAGTGGCAAGGGTTTATACTATTGATGTTGTTACTTCTGCTTCACAAAGCCCAATCAGCCGACAGCGAGTTGAACAAGCTAACAGAGTTTCAGGGTGGCCAGATGGAGGGTTTTTACTATGGTTGAAAAGACAGCTTAGTGCTTGCCTCTTCAAGCCAAGTCAATGCCAACTGTGTGAAATCCTGGCCATTCTACCCCTTCTTTTTTTTTTCTCGTCTCAGTGCTGGTGGCTAGCACCATACAGACCTGATAAAAAAACAAACCCTTAAGCAAAACAAGGCGTAGAATTAATTTTTTTTGTCAGAAACATTGTTTATCTTCCCCTCAAAGTGCAGAGATTTCTGAATTCCTGATGCAGACGAATCTTACTACAGGATTTAAGTTTCATTCCAATTTAAATGGGAAAAATCTATTGCATTTAAATGCTATCTGAAAGGAGGCCTTTGCAAGATTTTGGTAGTTTCTCTGAGATTAAAATCATAATGCTATTTGCTTTCAATAGTGTGGTGAAGCAAAAATCTACTCGCGTGCTTTGGAAAGAAATGAAGATTTAAACTGTACCTTATTCATCCATTAAAGGAAACTAGAGTTAATTCAGAACACTGTGAGATACACATTGAGAAAGTCTTTAGATCTAGATACAAAAGTAACAGGTCTTAAATTGAGTGTGGTCTTACTTCGTTAGGAAATTTGTCCTTTTTTTATAGGTGCTTTTTCAGGCCCCTTGTTCCCACTACATTCTCAAATTTAATGCTCTTGCCACTATACATCTGGACTAGAATAGAGTGGCTTTAGTAAAGACTTAATAGAATCTTTAATGCTTCTAACAATCCACTCCCATTGAACTGCATTAAGTAGATATTATGGAAGGACAAAGAGCTAAATAGCTCAACATCAACCTCATTAGGCATGCAGGCAGGCCTTGAACCATTTTATGGGCAAGCCTATTGTGAGTACACTCACCAGGTTAGCTTTAAATTGCAAATGATACCCTGAAAAGGGAAGAGAAGTTTTGGAGAATGGCCTCACAGAAAGAAAATCATTTTAGGCTATAAGAAAATGAAAGGCATTGTTAAAATTGCTCTGACCGTAGCAAATGAAATACATCATGGACTTGAGAGGCTGAATGCTACACTTGAGGGTTTTTTGTTGGTGCTTTTTTTTTTTCCATTTAGGAATGTGGTGTACAGCAGAATATAAACAATATACAGTATGTAAGGCTTAATAAGGGTGGCTCAACATACTCTCCTTTGTCTAAAGTTAAACAAATGATAAGAGCATAATAATTAAGTGGAAGAGGAAAGACAAAAACCATCCCATTTATCCCATTTATCCCATTTGAATAAAAGACAAAGTATGAAGAATGTTATTTATTGAAACTTTCCAGTATTGCACTGCTTAATCAATAAGAATTCATTTAGTCTTAGCAGTTCTGCATTCAAAATTTTTATATTAAAAAAAAAAAGTCTCTCAAGAATTGTTTGCAACTGCAAAGTGCTTTAACAACTGACATTATGATGCTGCAAGTCTGGGAACATATTCCCAAGCAGAGCCCTTCTCTGTCACCTTAGTGGATGAATAATTGTGCCTTTGCATATTCCTTGTCATAAATGGCAGGAATGAAGGGACCCTAAGGACCGCACTGGCAGGATTGGTGCTGTACAAGCAGAGTAAATTAAAACAAGGATTAGAGCAAGTATGATTGGGGATGACAAGCAGGGCAGTTGTCGCCACACAATGTGCCTTTTTGCCCATATGGTCTGTACCAAGCTTACACAGCACAAACCCTCTAACATGGATGCTTATTAAAGCATTCCTTCTTGATCAGGACATAAAGTCCTTAAAGCTTCATGTCACAGGAGAAAAACTGTGTTTTTTTCACAACTCAGGCAGCAGCCTCAAGCACTATTATTTATGAAGTTCTACATTCAACTGCCCTATCTTTACTTTTCCTTAGATTAATATACAAGAAAGCCCATAAATGTGAAAGATTGAGGTTACAGTCTGTAGGCATAGTTATGCATTGTATAGGTTATTAAATGTGATAGTGAATTAACTGACAATTATATTTTAAATAAAAATCAGACACATGAGATATTTCAACAGTGCCTCCCAAAGCACAGATTTGCAGCGTACACAGACTATGGGTGATTTTTAACTCTGTTTAACTGGATAATGAAGGTACATAAAATTCATGCTAGGAAAATATTTGAGTGATAATATATGCAATATTATGAGCAAAAAAAGAAGAGTAGGGCAACTTTCTTACAGCTTACAAATGCAGAATAAAGCAATTTTGTTTCTAAACTCTTGTGTTGTCTCACATGACATATCTAATTTTCTGTGCCTTAGTTCCCTCATTGGTAAAATTGAAATAATTACACATTATATTACACATATATTTATACCAAAAGCATATGCATGTTAGTATTTCTTTTTTGCTGTTTATTTCCCTTTTATTCAAGGCTCACACCACTGGTCCTGATTTACAGAAGGGTACCTAGATCCCACAAATGCTTGTGAATAATTTTAAGTCTCTGAGAAGAGTTCTGCCTAAAGTCAGATACTATTGGAATGGTACTTGCTCAGTCATGCAATAAGGTATGCAGATAGTGGTGAGAAAACAGAAATATAAGACCTTTTATTTAAATTTTGTTCCTCTGTGGTCTATTATACAGCTCTGTCTGACCTCAACACAGCATTAAATTTAGGACATTCCTTCAAGCTTGATCTTTTTCTCAGTCAGAGAAGCCAGTTCTACAGCAGTAAGGAACTTAGGAATTCTCTAACATGGAGTAGCACACAACATTAAACAGGAATCAGCAAAATCACTGGTGGTTAGGATGCTACAGGCACGTTCAGGAATCATCCAAGAGCTCCTGCTAAACCATTATTGTTTCTTATAGAGGTTTCTTATAGAAAACTGGAGGCCTTTTGGTGACAGTCTCACAGTTTAAAGCAGGACCTAGTAAATTATCTTTGATGATTTTAATTCCTCCCAAACTTGAGCCACCAGCATATAAAACATTTTTTAGAACATATGTTGTTTCTTGCTAACACTCCTAGCTTTGGACCTCTGGATTATTATTATTGTTTCTCAAAACCAAGCCTTCCTTGTTTTTTGTAGATTCAATGAAATGAGTATGAAAATATTCCCTGCTGTGAGTGAACTGTAAGAACCGACTTTTCCCACTTATCAATAAATCTTGGCTGCTGAAGAACAGGCCAAGCTCCAAGGATGCACTCCAACTCCTTCCTTTAGCAGGTGGGCAACTCTGAACTTTCTTAAACAGAGTCTCCACTGTGCTTATTTTATTGCAACAATTCCTAGATCCTATATATACACACATGCCTTTTTAATGCAGAACTTTAAGCTGGCAGAGCACAAGCTGAAAGATGTGGCTAGCAGCATCTAAGTGATATGGGCTGCTATATGGAGTCCCTCTTATCTTTAACTTACAAGTGTCTTAGACTAAGTCTCTTCCCCAAAACGAATCCACAGATTTTTTTCTTTTCCTCACAGTTTCTCTTGGCATGTAATTACTGCCACAAATGCTAAAGAGGATCCCAATAACCTGTTAGCTTTACTTGGCACTTAAAAATCATAGACAGTTCTGCTAGACATGAACAGATGCTACTACATTTACCTCATGTTTGTGTCCAAAAATCCTTGAACTATTATATTTTTTATTTCCAAAGCTTTTTGACTTAGACTACTCTGTATGAATCTCACATTGAATTAAAAATTATTAGGAATTGGACTTGGCATTATTTGGATGGATGTATTCATATTTATTAGGATGGTATCTTACTTCATGCCTAGATTTTCTTAGGGACTGAAACAAATTAGAAAATACAAGGTACACCATTTTATGGGTACAAGGAACAATTGCACTACTAACCATGAATATATTTCGTATCTTAGTTTCATCTACTTTACAGCAGTATTTGTGCTTAATCTGCAGGAGCATGGATACAGGAAAGAGTGGCCCAGTAACTAAAGCATCAACCCTAAGATTTGGGAAACCAAATTTAAATCCCTGTTCTAGGAAAAGGTCTTGATAATTTAGGTCAAGATTCTCAAATGTAGTTAGAAAACACTCCTGTTAAGCTTCTAACTCCCAATGAAAATAAGAAATATATATATTTTTTAAAATGTATTAAGCACCTAAAAAAATGTTAGAGGATCAAGACTTGAGACTGTCTGTGCTCCAGGTCTCTGTCTGTGAAACAAACATGATTGCATTGCCCTACTGGGTAGGGATATTCTGTATCTGTACACAGTCTTGGAAATGCTCAAGGTTATAGATACAGGAACCAGATAAGGACTGTAAATATGATAATTTTAAAGAAATATGGTTTAGCATAATTCTCTTCCTATATCAATATGGTTGAAAGGGAAACAGCTTTTTAAAAATGCTATGTTGAGGGCATTTTTTTTCATACTTGAGAGATCTGCCTTTTGGAAGCTTGAATTTTGGTGGTTTTATTTTTTCAAAAACTCTGTAAATGCTGCTATGATCATTATTTTAAGCATTATTTTAAAAATTCCTTCTAATACTTTTGAAAGTTCTTTTAGAAATAAAAAGGAAATAAAACAAAGGAATAAACAGATTTTAACTGAAATATTTTAGACAGCTAATCAAGCTTTCAAAATGTGTATAATTTCCTGTATATCTGTTCATATATGGAACTATTGACAACCATGAAAAGAGATTCAATGAAGTGAATGTGAAGGACTTCTTATTTCACTCTTCTCACTTAAATTCTAGATTGAGGCTACAAAATTAAATCAAACAATTACACACTCGAGGATATTTCATATGAAGTGACTTCTGCTCAGTCTGATCTAATCTACACTGAAATGTAAAACAATCAGTCTCTAAAAACTTTAAAGTATCACAAGCTTCATTGACTTCATATTACTTAACACTTTAAATGTATTTGAGAGTAGGCCAGGAGAAATTCCGCCAAAGGAGGACATCAGCCTTAATGGCAAAGTGATATCACAGTACAAAACTTTAAAGTAATTATTATTGCTCTGATTTTAAAGGAAATTTCCCCCTGCACTCTCCCCCTCATCCCTCAAGATTAAATAACATTTTTCAGCAGGCTTCACACATTTTGGACCTGTTGAGTAGGTATCCTGAAATTCTTGTACCTACTGATGTCACCATTCCTCTGAAGAGTGTGAGCTATGTGTGACTGGACAAAGCAGTGCCCCACTCCTGCAAAGGCATGCCGAAATATACAGTTAAAGTGATGCACTGCAAATTGTCCCATAAATCTGAGTGTGCCTGTAAGTGTTTGTGGGCTTGGAGCCTAAAGGAACATTCACCTACAACTTCCACTGCATTAGGACTGAGCTGAGGTGGGTGACGACTGCCAACTGGCTTCCCCTAGGGTCCACCTAGAGACAAAGCACAGATGCCCAAATACCTCTTTTTCATTTAATTAGTAAAGCTTTCATGTGATACTTTGACAGAATTGTTCCACCTGTCCTAACAGTTGCAAAACACGTATTTCCATCACTTTGCTTTTCAGCACTTCCACTGACTTAAAACAAACCTTAAGCAATGATAAGTCTTAAGATAAGTGAAAAGACAGAAGACAACTTGAACACTTATTCTTTTTTTCTTTTTTTTTGTGGAGGAAGAGATAATTAACGCAGTGTTCAATGATCTTTTCCAAAACTAAACAGAAATACAATAATTAAAACCTTTAACTGAAATACCTATTTACATTTTAAAGTAAAATATATATGACATAATAAATGAATCAGCAGCTTATTTGTTTCAGTGAGGGCCGACTGAAATGGAAGCTTAGTTTTTCAGTGGAAGTGAAGGTAGGTCCTATCATTATTAAAAGATAAACATGTAGGTACTGAGAAATCTAATTAAATTTTGTTGAGTAATCAGGAAGTCCCTCATGAATATCCTCTGGGGTAGGCCCTAATGTGAAGAGATCTCAATTTTGTGGTTAAATAATTTGAAGAGATTAATTAGTAAAGAATAAGCATTAAAGACAATAATGAGAAGATAAAGGTAATTTTTTTTACATTTACCAGTTTTATAGCTCTAGCTGATGAAAAAGCTTTCATTGTGTAAAGTGACTGTTAACAAGGTACTTGTCTGAATTATTTTTAAATATTTCATTTATTAGCTATATGGTAGAAATAAAAAACATTCCTAGATGAAAACTTAACTTTAAACCAGATTTGCATAAAGGATTAGCCTCTTTCCAGTTCAGAACTAGTTTTCAATCTCAAAGTGGGAGAACTGATCTTTATCCTGAATTTCTTTTTGTTCCTTTGGAAATTCAGTTTAATCCAGCTCTCTTAATTTTCACCTTCTCCCTAAACCTTCTAGGCTTGTTACATGATAGCTAAGGATCATTATCCACCCAAGCTGAGGGGGTTTTCCCTTCATTAATTTCTGTAAGAAGATTACCAGTGCTTGTTTGTTGTTGTTTAAGCAAATTATTTCCCTAAGCAATTTGTTTTTCCAACTGGTTTACACTTTAATGCCCTTGATTGAATTTCAAACAAGAGATCAACTTGACCAACCAACTCTGTTTAGGGGGAGTGGAAAAAAAAGAAAAGGGGGGAGAACTTCATGAGAACTGTTTAAGCAAGAAGAGTACTTAAAAATGTGCTCAACCATTCAGTCAGAGATGCATCATAATTAGCAGCTCAGGGCTTGTTTAGTTTTTAAAGTCAAAGTGACCTTTCTTGAAGAAAAAATGCTCTGATTACTACTGATGTGTGTGTGTCACACCTAACAGAGTTTTTTACTCCTTTAGCTCTACATATTTCCTCTCCTCTTCCACCTGCTCCAAACCTGTCTTCATTGGAAAGGTGTCCAAATTTTTGTACATTTAAAAAGAGATGTCTGAAACAAACAACATGAAGATTGGGCATTTACTGCTTGCAGTTCAAATAACGTTCTTATTCAAATGGCTATTATTAAATGAATGCAATCAAGATAATTGACTGTTTCACTTAAGTTTTTAGGCAAGAAATGAAGTATTTAAGCACTCTGGGCTTCTCAGTGAACTTTTTATATATAAATATATATTATATATATATGTATTATATTGTCTGTATAAGCAGCCAAGTTAAGCAGCAAGAGATATCCTTAAGTAACATGTTCCTGAGTAATTATCTTGATTTAGATGATATTATATAATTTTTACCCAGGCTTAGCAGCCACCTCAATAAAAAAGAGACCACTAGTCAAATTTAACTCCATCAACTCCCCGACCAGACTGATGATGCCTGTCCACTAGGTCAAGTTGTGAAATCCATAATCATCTACTGAAGTATTTTTATTTATGGGATTGGAATGTAGTTCCAAGCAAAGCTGGCAGAATCTGACTGTTTTAAAGGTGAACACCACTCCTATACCCTGACTACAATGTGGCTTGTCAACCAGTTTGCCTTTCTTGTCCCCTTACCAGGAACCCCATCTGTTCTACTGCTAGACCTGTTGAACAGACACCACTGGAGCCTCAAGAGAGAAAGCTGTTCTTATACAAACTGCACAGGAAGAACATACATAAAATAAACAACACCACAAAAAAACCTGAAAGAGCAATCAAAACACAGCAATCAAGAGATGAAAAAAACCAAAATAACCAAAAAAAAAATCAATATAACTTGATTCTTAAGACTGAAATTGCATTTGTGACCTTAGAAGCTTGCAGAACCCCCAACAGCAGCATCACCTCTACCCAGACTGCCTCACACCTAAGAAAGGACCAAGCACTACACAGAAAGGCAGCTGCAGTTTTTACCTGACAGCACAAAGGGATTACAACCCACAAATGCTTAGGGAAGGAATGGACAACTCTATAAATAGTGGATCTTGATGGAATGGGAATTTGTGCCAGCGAAAATGCTGAGATGAAAGAAAAGAAAGTGAGTACTAGTCACAGTGGTAAAATATTTTTTTATAGTGGTAAAATTATAAAAATAAGCAAACAGAGGAAATTAAATTGTTATTAATATTATTAAATGTTCTAAGTTGAGAAGTGAAAGCTATTAACATCCAACAAAGGAGCTCAGGGCTGTGCACCCTAAGCAAAGCTCATGGTTGCAATTCTCTGTGATGACCTTACACACTGTGTGTTTTACATTCCACTGAGGTCTATGCCAGCTAAGTACCTTGGAAACTTTGAGATATGACCTAATATAAATTAACTGTTATGAGGTCATATTAAAACGGGAGGCCCATCTATTTTAACTTCACTAGCTGCAAACAACACAAGTAAATTGAACCATGTCAAGCTATCAGCATGCTGTGGAAATCGTCACTGATGTAGATGTTATATTGCATGAGATTCCCTTTCCTTGTAATTTTTTTTTTTTTTTAAATAAGGAGTATCACAGTATTTCTGACTTTGGTGTCAAAAGGTAGATCAATAAACAGGTAATCATTAGTTAAAACCCAGGATACTCAATCATAAGCATTAAGTTATTGATTTGACATTTATCCTGCCACAGTGTCTTCTCATTAAGTGTTTCAGTAATGTAATTTTGAAATTTTTTTGTTCTTTGAGATCCCTGGATTCTGACAGGGCTCTATGTATATTCAGCAATTTGTAACAATGGCACACTAACATAACTAGGAGACGAATGATAGTAGTTCTGATTTTGGGGTCTGGAGATAAAATTATATGAGTGTATTTCTAAAGCAAATAGACTTTAGAAACAATGAGTTTTGGCACATCAAAATTCAGCACTAAATTCACTAAAAGAAACAGTGTCATCCATTCTAATAAGCATATTCTAATTAATCTACTTTAAAAATTGAATTCAAGCCATATGTATGCATATATTTGCAATTTGTATATAAACAGTGCATATATGGTACAAATAATATAATCTTAGTTTAGGAACAGGATACACCAACAAATTTAATTTCATGATGACACGTACATTCTAGCAAAGGAATGTTGTCACTTAAAATAATGTCCACATTTTAATATATCTTTTCCAAATCTCATCTCTTACTGTCAACACCATCAATTTCAGCAGAGCTCCTTCCCCTCTTTCAACATCAAAATGCGGTCCTTCCAGTATCATTATTATCAACCTGAGCAAACTAAATGTGAAAAGGTGCCACTAATAGGACAGCTTTTGACATCACATCTTGAACCAGAATAAGCAAACAGGCAAGTCAAATCTTCAGGGTCAAGCTTTGAAGTCAATTTTCTGACCCGGGAAATCATGTTCTGTGACAGTGATGACAAACGGTGAACACATGCCTTGTATAAATATGTCTATGAATGTTGCCTTACAAACATTCACAGTCACCATCTCACTGGAGCCAACTATGAAAAGAAAAATGGGAAGTTTACAGTTTGAACATCTACTGTTTGACACTCTGCTTTGACCAAAAAAAAAATAAAATCCAACTTTAAAATTGCTTTATTTTCTTCGGTACAGTTAAAAATGTAATAAAAAAGCACACACATACACCTAATTTTCAATTAACCTTTGGCATCTAAACATCCAGAGAGCAGCATAATGTATACAGTGCAAATGTTTTGCTCTTTGGACTACTATGCCTAAAGCACTCTCTAGCAAAGCTTTCTAGGCACAGCACTAAAAAGTCATTGTTTATTGATTTCAAAATCTAACAGACTAATTATATATTTGTAGATGACTTGACAGATTTACAAAACTGCTATATGATTTTATAATGGAACATGCTCATGTTAATCTCCATCTATGGAGATAGCTAGAGGGGGCTGACCTTTATCTCATATTTAAAACACAAGCAATAACTGAAATTCATTTTCAATTTATTTTCCAATCATATAAAAGGAGGGGGAAAAGATTACTTTATTGAATCTTTTTTAGCTGGTAAAAGGTTGGAGACACACAGTCTTGATGCCTTCCAAGGAGCTACAGGGATGGTCTATAGGGAACAGACTTAATCGAATAAACTAATCTTTGCTGTGGAGATTAAGTAGATGGCTACAGCAGTAGAGTAACAGCAGAATGCAAAGTATCAGCAGCACCATCAGCTGCTTTAAAGGTGCTGTAGGCAGTAGGAAAGCTTCCCTGTTGGGTCCACCCTACTGATCCTGCAAATTTGGTAAACTTCATGGAAATTTAATAATGCTGCTGCATTGTGTCTGCCTGCTGAGCAAACAGGCTGGTGCTGCAAGGCACATATGTGATAATTTACAAGGGGTTTTTGGAAGATACAGTAGCTGCTGCTACTCAAGCCTGGGGCCTTTAAGCTGAAGAGAGCATATACAGTGTACATCCTCAAGGTAAATAGTATCTAGAGGTAAGGATGCCTTTCAAAGCAGTTCCTGACAGTTGGTAAAGTGCCTTACTTTGTAAGCACATCTTTTCAAACACTCTTTGATTCCCTATGCCAATACACACATGAAGAACTGAATTAGTCTGGGCTAGAATCTGTCATGATATATGACTAACATATTTCTGCACTTTTATGTTAGCTTAAATAAAAATTGAGTTATTTTGTTGGGTTTCTTGCTCGCCCTGTCTCTTCCATTTAGCACTGAGCTGGAAATCCCGACTAATTACAGACCACACATTTCTGAGGAAATGGCAGAGATGGCACCCTTTCCCTGCAGAAAAGATACTTTTATTATGGCTTAGAAGCAATCCAAAACACACACACTGCTGCTGTGCGTTCGGCCTGGCAGCGAAAAGGGAAGCAAATCAGAGCAGGAGCGACCCAGGTTTCAATGTATACAATGAACTTATTTAATAAGAATAAAAAGAAACATTTCAAAAACAATTACTGCTGCCTTTGGATCCTGGAACTTGAAAGCAAACCGCAGCTGCGCTGCTCATTCCAGCAGCTCACAGTTCACAGGGTAAGCAGCGCTCGTCAATGTGAATCAGCTGTGAAATGCAGGGCCGTGCTTGGACTTCAGTTTAAATTGGCCATCCCTGCAATATTGTTATTACAGTTAATAAAAACTCTTACCTAACACTTTGACCACAGACCAGCGGAGCCGGAGCAGGGTGGGGCTGGGGAAAGGGTACGTGTCAGGGGGCAACACTTAATGCGAAAAGTATTTGAGGGAAGGTGGTTCTGTGGGTTACTTCTAGAGGTGACGGTCTCACTTGAATATTGATTCCCTATGTGACAGAAAATGTGAAAGAGATATTAAATGAATTTCAAGTATGCTTCAATAGCAGTTTAGCAATAATAGGCGACTAGTGAGGGAGAAGCTTTCTTCCTCTTTGTCAACAAGATATGGGCTATCAAAGGGCAAATAATATATGAGAAAAGCAAAAACATTCACTTCCCCCCCCCCCCCCCATTTTTCTTTGAGGCCAATTCTTATGGCATTACTCTTATTGCTCTTATAATTTCCTCTGTTTAGCTTAACTGTCTCCCATCCTCTCTTTCATAAAAATGAATTTATTTTTGACTATAATAATAATGATTAGCATGATGATGTGCTTCAGTTATAGCACACACCAGTGTGCAGGAAGGCTGCAGTACCTGCAGGGCAAGGATCACAGTAGGACCTTTAATACAGGTGACAATCATGCAACAGCATTTATGTTGTGTTTCAGGCTCAGGGGCCACAGAGAGTGAAGAGAGCCAAATGCTGCCATGAGCCTTCCACTCTCCGCTTGATGTGCAGCCACATGGACACAAATGGAGATCATGGAGCGGACCATCAAAAAAACTCACAGTTTATCCTGAAGAAACCTTCCACAGTAGGGAAGAATACTGACTTTGCAAAGATTGAGTAAATCCAACAGCCTTCTGTCAACAGCAAACGGGTGCTTGAAGAAAACCTCCTACCAAATGGAAGCTGTGTTGATCCAATACGGCCTGAAGCACCCCCAAAGCTGTGCTTGATACTGGAAATGTTTGCTGTGTCAAGGCACAGCCCATTCAGAATGTAACTTTTGCTATCAAGCTATTTGGAGTTATGACTAATGTATCCCATGGTCTCTGCCCCTGCCTCCACAACACTAAATGGTCTCAAAAATGTCACAATCTCATGCTCACAGAGGAAAAAAAAAGAAACAATGTATTAACAAAGGGGCTCAGACTTTGCTTTCCAGAGGCGAGACAGACAAGGCAAAGCTATGAGGATGACCAAGATGACAGCTAAAGCCCGTGCTGTAGGAAGCAGCAAACCAAGCTTCAAACACACAAAAATCAACTCCATTAGGATGGGTCTGTAGAGGGCCAGGCTGCATGCCAGAAACAGAGCAGCTCAGCTCACCAAGAGTGTGTTTACGTGGCAGCCAGAGCACTAAGGGCGTTTGGCTACACCTGAGCCAGCTGTGCACCTGCTAGCACAAGGGCAGCCCATGGTGAGCAGCACAGCTCAGCACTCCAGAGCTTCCTCAGATGAGCCCATTTTGACACCCACACCTCACACAAAAATAGCTGGATTGCTACCACTCCTTGATCTGCCCATCCAAATGTTACTCAGACACATCTAAAAAGGCTGCAATCACTTATTTGTCATCATTGTGGACATAACCCTTATGGCAGGAAGCAATCAGGAGGATATGCAATAACAAATTAATACCAAAAGCCAAGCTGTCTTCCATGCCACAAAACAAGGAAAAGAATAAATCTAAAGAACAGATTCCAAAGAGCTGGCAGGTATATCTCCAGTGGGAGTGGAGTGAAAATTGTCTGCACTTCTTCCAAAAAACTCTAGCCAGGATGATTAGTTAGTGTTCATCAAATATGTTCTGTTGACCAATTTTTATTATCTCATCACTATTTTTCTTTATTAGAAAAATGAGGCTGGTTAAATGCTATCAGTAGGATTATCTATAACCTACAGAGATAATGGTTTTCTATGTTAATGCAAATGTGATCACTGTGCAAGTTAAATGACCTCTGGCCCTTGCCCCCACTAGTTGTGTAATGAAAGAACACATTTAAGAGACAATTATTAGGTTAATTTCCTTACTTGAATGCTGACATTGATGCTGTGCTCCTGTTATTAGACCTACCTCCAGGTACTAACAATGCAAGTAAAATAAGAAAGAAGGTAGCTGGTGGGCATTGCACTGGAAGGCTTGAGTTGCTTATTATCAAAGGTGAAGAGCCCTGTAAATTATAAAAGAAAAACAATCATTAAATAGCACAGTGTTATCAAAGAAGAATCTGTGGAAGACTAATTCAGAAATAAGAAATCAAGAATGTGAAATCAGTGGTAAGAAATATGTAGTAAGAAAACACTACTCCTGGAAAACATGCAGATTATGTAGCTAATTGTTACTTACACTGAGGCAGTTCCAGCCATAAACTACTCTCTGTAGAGGCCTCTTCACTTATGACCAATCTTATAAACAAGCAAAGTGATGCACAGAAGGAGAATTGGAGAAAGAACAATGTTTGGTGTGGTGAGGAGCTGCCACTCAGCTGTGAAATATGAACATGCCCATTTTTACTCTGCCAGGCTGGTGCTCTGTGCCTGGTCCTCAGCCATCTGGATGTAAAGATCTTGGGGCCATAGACCTTGTCATTATGTCTGGCAGGGAGAACAAGGAAATCCCAAACTCAGAAACAATATGTTGATGGTTAGTTACCTTAAAAACTTTTTTTTTTTTTTTTAACTTAAATTGTAATATCAACAATTGTTTTTGTACCTTTGGGATTCTCTTTGCTAACAAATTTGGAGTGCATTCCAGGTCCCATTTACAACTGTGACAAAACTCTAGTTGAAAAATGTCCCACCACCATTTGAAATGCTCATTAGCACTACCCAAAAAGAAAAAAGAAGCCAAAATAGAAACTAATCTGTGTAAATTTGAATTCTATAAGAAATAAACTCCACCAAAACCCATTCTCCTGCTTTGCTAAGGCACCAAAATAATGTTGCAAGTATTACTTTACAAAGGTATCTTTTACTATTAGTTTAGAACTTTCAAACAATCTAGAAACACCTATTTCCAACAGTCTAGAAATAATTTTGTTTGTTCTTATCCATAAATAAATAAATTAAAATAAATTAATATAAAATGCAAAATAATTTCACATCAGAATTATTATATTTTAATGTATAATAAAAAAGCTCTTTATATTAGTATACTATATATAATATTTACTTTTTAATTTACAAATTCTGAAAAGGCAAAAGTGTAATACAATTAATACTCAAAGAAAACCTGAGTTTGCACAAAGGTTTTTTTCTTTACTGTTTTAGCCCTTCAACAGGTATTAGTTTAAGAGGGTTTTACTGTCTGTTTTACAGACATACCAGTAGAAAATGAAACATTTAAATATGCAAGCTTTAGCTAATCCTCCAACACACAGCCTATGGACTTGGTAGGATTATCCCTTATTATAACACCGTTAGAACTGATACAAAATTGCAGTCTGAGATTAAACACAAGAATTTCTAAAAATGCATCTGTCTGCCTCCTCCATTTTATCCTGCAAAAATATTTAACATTTTGAAGCATTCCTTTAAGAGTCTCAAAAAATAATTGGTGCAGAATTCAAACATTTATATAATCATGCAGCACTACTTTATGCAGCAAACACTATACCTAACATTTAAAGTTAGAACTTTTCCCCTCAATCTAATGCATCATTCAAGACATTGAGGAAAACAGTGGAATATTTTAATATATCTTCTGATTTGTTGGAGAAACCGTCAAAAGTGGAAACACAATTTCATCATATGTGGGAACAGTATTTTATTTTTTCATTTAAACATTTTAGAGCTGCTGTATTATTAAAAGTCTCATCTTCTTCCCTATCATGAGCTGCTAAATTTCTTTTCAAATATAATACTGTTAGTTAAGGATCCACTCCACTGAGGGACCCAAGTTCATTTGCATCCATTGGCTATGCTAAATGCTCAGCCTAACAGATGGGAATCTAATTGCAGACCTGTTGTCTGGACATTGTTAACAAATGCAGAAGTAGCAATATACAGGGCTTTTTGGAGCTGAATTTGGTCTGGCAGCAGGGGAACTCCAGTTAATTACCAACATCTGAATTTTTTGTTTAATGCAGGCAAAGGCAAAAATAGAAGTGCTCAGACTCAGAAGGACTGAAAACTGGTCAGAAAAAACATAGACATTGGATCATCCAAAGCAGCTGTTTTGGAAAACTGGGATGAGGGTTCCATGACCCTACAATCCAAAACTCCATTTTTGTGAAGTGGCTTCCATGTGAGAAGAAGAGGCAACACTAAATACAATCATGTAAAGAATATTATGCTTGCAAAGAAGGACACTGTCTCTACAGTTAAACACAAACTCTAAACATCATAAATGGAGTTATTGGTATTAGACTTAACAGAGCTCTAAAAGGCAAGATTGAGTTTATTTGGTGATTTTGCTTTGAGTCTCAGAAAATAGCAAGATTGTCTGCAGAAAACATTCAAATTACCAAAATCTGTAAATTTTTTTTGTATTTTTTTTGTTAAATGAAAAAAACATTTTCTATTGTAGGAAATTATTTCTGCTGTTTTCACCCCAACTCCTCAAAATGCTGAAAGAGAAACCAAGACTCCTGTGGCAATGTTTACAAGCCAGCACATCCTCACACCTTTGTTGTGCTTGAAATGGAGACCAGATTTCTATGGCACTTCCCTGTTCAAATTACTCTCTTGAGTGATTATGTATTTCCAAAGCACTCTACCCTGTCATTGTGTCATAATTTGACTTTCCTGCATTTTTTGCAGGGTTTTTGTTTTCTTTGGGCTTTTTGTTTTGTTTGTGGGTTTCGCTGTGGTTTTGAGTTTTTGGTGTGGTGTTGGCCAGTTGGTTGGGATTTTCTTAAGTTGGGGATCTAGAAACACCAAGGTCTGTATCCATCTCTCTTTGAATGTTCATATGCTTTTATGCAAAAGTCCTATCAGGAGCCTGGAAACTTACACAGTGTTGTAATATCCAAGTAGAACCCTTAAAAATTTGAACATATTTACTCTGTGAGATTGCATTTTGATGGGTGACAGGTAGTAGAGCCTCAAAGAAAAACAATACAGAGTTAGCATTTAACAAATCCAACAGTCTAGAAATAATTTATTTTTCTCAATGACACCATTAAAGAAGAAGGAAACCAGGCTGTTTCCATGGAATTAATAACTGGATCACAAAGATTTCACTGACTGCCTTCTAGACAGCAGGTGAAGGGTCTGATGCTGACACCCACCATGGTGAACCCACCACTTGCTACCACTTGGCAGCAGCTGAACCCTCAAAGACTCTGAAGGCTGATGGGCTTTACATTAATTGACTTTAGATGGCATGCATAGAAAATTTAGCTTTCTCCTCTCTACTGGGTTGTTTTATTCTAATAAAATAGATTCTAAAATTCTCTGCATATTTTCCAGTTTCATTAAATGAAATTAATTGCTGTTCAATCTCAGCCCTTGCTATGGCACAACTTTTCAGGTATCAGAGGTATAGAAAATGCCAGACATTTGTTTTAATGGCAGGAAAGTGATACCAAGAAGTCATGTGGTGTTTCAGAAAATGCAGTCATTGTTCATGATTGAGTTTCAGGCTTTAATACCATTCTGAACTGCCTGGAATTATTCTGCTGAAGACTATTTGGCCAAAACAATCTGATAATTCAGATAAAGCACAACAGTACTTTGTGAAGACTGAAAAAAAAAAATAAGAAGTCACACACTGAACTTGATACAAAGCCTCCAGAGTCAATGGAAGCACTCTGTACGTCATGCAACAGATAGCAAAACCTGATGTGAGTATCTGATTCACAACTTCATGAAAGGCTTGGGTTGGAAGGGACTTTAAAGACCATCTAGTTTCACCCTCCTGCCATGCACAGGGATGTCACACACTACATTTGTAGCTCATCAACACACTGGACCAACTTACAAGAGCAGCACAGCCCTAGGAGGCAAGCATCATAAAACTAAACACAAAATGGGATATTGTAAGCAAACATAATTTTCATTGTGTTTCCTGACTTATTGAGATTGTCTTATATATGAATTTCATGAACATTTTATAATATTCATTACTTAAAGTTATCAGTGGTATCCATTCCAGTTACAGCCTGCAGTTAAAATTAAATAAATTCAAAATGTTAGAAAACTATGTGAATATCCTCTGTAAAATACATATATTGGAGGAAAAAGGGATCATCTTGACTAGACTCTAAAATAATCATTAAGATTTGTCACTAAACACATATTTTGCTACCCAACACATTTAATTTGACTAACCCTGCTTGGTTTTAATGAGCTTTCATAAGAGCATAGGGAAATTGAACTGTCATAATTTAGAGACATTTTTATTTCTTTGCTTGTGTGGTTGAAGTCCCTATTCTCAGCAGTGCTTTTGCTCTCTTATTTTTATATTTCCTGAATACTTCATCCTTTTAAAAGTAATCCATTTCTTTATCACCCCTTTTTGAGCTCAGGCATGCTGCAGACAGTTGAGTGACGAAGATGACGTGGATTGGAGGTGTTTAGCTTTGTAATTTCATCCTTGAATTTTGTGATTACTAACAGGACAACTTTTTTAATTTGCTCTTTTGTCTCGATTCCCCTGGCTGACAATCTGCTCTGTGAGCTAGGCTTTTTAATCAATCACCTAGATAATCAAATGTCACTGGCTATCTGCTCCGTGTAATTACTTTTGCAATTAAAAATCAACCTCAAGTTGCCTCATCTAATTAGAGGGATGGGCAGATTTTCATCGAGATTGATTTTTTAATAAATATTGACTTAAAATGCCATAATCTCATCATATTCTTTCATTTTCTTTGTACCAAAAATCAAACAAATGGAAGAATTAACAAGCAGAAAGATTCATAGGACTTCAAAGGCTTTTGCTAGTTGAGACATACAAAATTGTGCTATAGAGAAGCCTAGCTTATCTCAGTCTAATAACACTCAAAAGCTCCTACCTTTTATTAGAAAAAGAACAAAGCAGTTGCACCATTATATATTTCACTTTCTGAAGTAGTCCAAATTAAATGAATAAACTCTATATTTATAATTATCTGGCATGCATATGGCAAAAAATATTGCATAGTTTTTGCTGAAGTACCATGTATTTCAAAAGTAATTCACTTCAAATAAATAATGATACTGAAAATTCCTGTTTCTCCAACACACCTCCCAAGATGTGGTTTTATTTTTTTTTCCCCTAAAGAACAGTTAGTTTGAGGATGCTTTTTATCCCTCTGCATCAATAAAACTACAGCATCCATTTTACTGATCACCAGGAAAATAAGGTTTGTGGCAAATAGCTGTATAGAAAAGTAGAAGCAATATCCTAGAAAGAGCTGAAAGATCCTGCTTTTATATATAGTAAAGGAGAATATTTTTGAATCTATTAAAATATTGATTGAACAGCAAAACAGCCTGGAAGGAATCACCAGGAATAGAGCCTACCTTCTTTTTCTTATTTCTGACATGGAGTTATTCTCTGCCTGACCTTGAACACTATGAACTCACTGAACCTCAAGAGGATGTTTCAACAGCAGCAGTAGCAGGTCCTGGTGGTGCCAAGACCAACGCTGCATTTGAAGAAACACGAGTCCTTGTGCCTGCAGAGTCATAACCTCCCTGGGGCTCCTGAGCTGATAGAGCAACACATCTCCTTTCCTGCAGCTGCAGAGCCAGCCTAGGCAGCAGGGACAGCTTCCCACTTCCTTCCCACCCCCTGTGGGAACTGTTAGTACTTGGGGAAGACCCTTTTGTCAAAGGGATGCAGAGATTTTGCCTGTCTTGTTATCACTGTGCTTGGTGTTGCTTTTTGACACTTCTCTGGAACACACCCAACCTTGTTTAAGAATACAAAGATACAGATGGCAAGACAAAACTGCACAGTGACTCATCCATGAACACAGGAGAAAATTTGTGTCTGTCAACAGTAGATGAATGTTCCATCTTATTTTCTAAAAGAAAACAGTTTGCTTAATAGTTGTTGATGACCCCAGGATAAGCTCTTTAAGGTATATATGTACCTCAGTCATCCAGATTTCTACAAAGCAGTTATTACAGTTTTAAATGAATGAACAAACTCTGAATGTGCTCTCCTATTCAGATGATAATGATGGAACAGGATACTACAATTACAGCTGCTGGAGGAGTATGCTCCCCTTCATACTGCAGCCAGGTCCAGAATGTGGTATTTCCACTGGAAGCACCAGCACCTAAAGGATGCTTCACAATACCTGTTGAGATATTCATTAACCTCCAATTTGCTGCCAATAAGAATATATCATTTCAACAGTCATAAAAAGTCTTTTTCACTGCAGTATAGGGGTCAGAACTATACTTTTCTCAAGCGAAGCACTCGGCTCCTCATTCCCTCCTGTTGAGAGCAGGCTACCCTAAACCAAGAGAACAATCACCAGATTCTGAAGGGGACACAGTGGAAGGAAAGAATATAATCCAATCCTTTTTAGATTACCTACTTGAAGTCCCTGTTGCAGCAGTGCTACCAGTCTGGTAACAATATCACAAGTGCTTTACAGTGAATAACAATGCTGTGGTTGTGTCAAGCAAAACAGCATTGGCATCTATGCTGCCCATACATTGCCAATACATTTACTTTTGTTGGCTGCAAAACAAAAATGAAAGTAATTACATCTGGAGAAAAAATAACTCTGCTCAATGTCCTGAATCATGGTATGCTGAGCCTGTGCTTGCCAAACCAGCTCCCTGTCAGTGGTCTGGAATCTTTGCTCTGGATCAGCCACCTTGACATCATTTCCCAGCCCTTCTGTCCAGAGCTCAGTTTCTGTCCCTGTAGTGACCAGGGAAAAGCAGATGTACGTGGCACCTCTTGTCCTCTCAGCAATCATTGAATGTCACCCTGCAGAGGCCTAAGGAAGAGGCTAGAAAGGGCTGTGGACAGGGGAAGAGGCATTTCGGGAGATCTGCAAGCCATTTGGTTCTCTGTTTATTTGGGGAAAGGAATGCAGATACTAATCAGGCTCTTGGGTTCAGCAGCAGATGTGGAAGTTGCATGCAAATATGCCTTCTCTCCCCCTTGCTAGCAGTATACATCTTCCACACAAAGCCCATCCATATTTACAAAGACTGCATTAGGCCTGGAATTTACATCCTTAGAAAGGATGGGCTGGTAAATGCAGTGCAGTCTTGATGGGAGGTGCTTCAGAACAAGAGCCTCCCACACTATTTCAGGTCTCAAAGCAAGAGGTTTGTAATTTATTTCTTTTTTATTTTTTATTTTTCTTTTTTGAGGGGAATATTACTAGCATCTTTCATTTCAGTTTAAAAACAGAATAAGAACCCAAAACAACTGCAGCTTCACACACGTCTCCTGACTCCCTCTCCCTTGTGGAAGCTGTGCAGACCATGCAAACACCCGAGGCTCTAACTGTGTGCAAAAAGTGCAGGAAAGACCTAATCAGAAGAAAACTTTTTGAATCATCCAGAACAACAAGTCTTACAGAAGCAAGATAAAGAGAATTCCTTGGAAGACTTCTGAGGCATCTTCTCTTGTGTATCAACATTCTATCCTTTCACAAAAGTAGTATAAAGAGTAGAGTAACATTCAGGTGCATCTGAAGCAGATTAGTTAGGTCCTTTTTCTAGGGTGGCATAGACTTTTAGAATCAAGGGGTCCATATATTTCTAAATCCTGAAGTGGGAAAATTCTGAAGATAGACCTGCTGTAGATAAAGACAGCCAGCCCATCAGATGTGACCAAATCAGCTTTTAAACTGAAGCTCCAGCTAAACCTACAGGTAAGAAGCTGCATCTTTAGGTGATTTGTCCAGACAGCACATAACTTTACTACAATTATACACACTTCTATTTTGGCACAGCATTCCCACACATTTGTGCAGATATGCTTTGCTGTTAGCCAGTGTGTATTTAATATCCTCACCCTGAAAGTAAATTCTATGGCATCTCTTAAATGTGTAGAAGCAACTCAGATGGCTCTTCTGGAATTAATTCACTGGAATTTGCCTAATGATTTGAAAAGATTCTTTAGAACAAAGATTTAAGAGTTGCCAGCATCGATTTTTATCTCTAGCAGTGAAGTCCTTGACAAGTTCTTAGTAGCATACCTTCTTCTTGGTATACTTCAGAGCGTTCAGTGTCTCAATAAAATCATTATTATAATGTGTTATGTAAAGTACTTACTCTTCTTGCACTTGGCAATAATGCTATAATTTTTCTCAACAAGACAGCCTACTAACGTAATAAATTTATGGTAAAATAGAAAAGGAAGATTAAGAATTGTTTTACACTCTGTGGTATAAGATTCCTAGTTATATTAGCATTTTGAGAAGGATTTATTTGGAGATTGAGGATTAATTCCCATGAAATCATTATACAAATTTCAAAATGTCAACTACTTTGATAGAGCTTATGATTTTATCTTCTTATTTTGACAGGCAACTGTGTAAAACAACTTCTGTGTAGAAGCAGCACAGGAATAAAGCAAGGGTAGGATAAATAAAGACAGAATGATCCTCACAGGTTTTTCCGATCAGCTGTCTTTTTATTCTGATTACTTGTAGGACAGAGCAGTAATAGACATTTTCCTTTGCACAAAATAATAAGAGCAGTACTTATCGCTTGTTGCCTACAGCTAGTGGCAAAAGGAAATTAGAAAAGTCCAATGAAGCTGACTAGTAATTAATCATCATACAGTGGTGCCTGTCAAATCAGAGGGGTCTTTCCAGCTGATAATGCTGCCCAGCACAATTTAGACTGATAGAAATTAGAATTCTTTTTCCTCTGGCAAACACCAAAAATACTAGAGTTAGCACAAATGTGGCCAACTGCTCACTTCAATGACTGCCTGACCCATTTACAGCCAACGTCTGCATCGAGTTTAGCTCAACACAGATTTGAAGGAACACCACTCATTCCTCACAGCAAAAAATAAGAGTACCATTCACAACTATTCTGCCTAGAGTGGTTAAACAGCACTAAACTACTGGTTGTTCCTTATTTTTTTTTTTTTTTTAATGCAAATATTTAAGTCTTGGCTAAAAGAGAAAGGGGGAAAAAAAAAATTATCTTCAAAGTGATCTTTTTGCTTTTCTCCAATTCACAAGAAGGAAATAACAAAGCTCACATACACATCTCAAGCTCTTTTAAGGTGAAATAAATAAAAGACTCAGGAATGTCCCCTCCTCTCAATGTTTGGCTGCCTCAGCACAGCTGGGGAGCAACACAGTCATTAAGGGGATCGGGGCTTATTTTTGCCCAATGCAGCCAAAACAGTTTTGCGGCTGACTTTGACAGACACATTGTTAAATCCTGATGAGATGGGGCCTGACCTGGAGCTGCCCAGGCACCGATGGGGCTGAGCACAGAGCTGGGAGGTGCCGCCGTGGGGCTCTTGCTCTGTGGAAGCCCATGGGAAAAGAAACCTAAGGAAAAGCCTCCAGGAATGAAAGGCCAAAGAAAATGAACAAAATTCTGTCACAAAACGTTAAGACACAAATATTTCTGCTGTGGAACTCTTAAAATCAAGCACGTTAATGTTATGAAACAAATCCAAGATAGGGTAGAGGACAAGGGCTATCCACTCAAGGAAAGGTCCGCCTCTTACATTGCATTTGAGCATGCTGCCATAAAAATACCAGTGTAGCACAGTGACAGAAGCCAGCAGACTTTGTGAGCTAAAGCTATGTGTTATGCTGCTATAGCCAAAGCAGGCAAAAAGTTTAACATGCACACAAAGAAGGGCCCAATATATTAGGGTTTGCATTTGAATAATATGGTTGTATTTCTTCCTTTTCTCCATGGAAGGAAGGGATTCCATATTGTCACAGAAAGTGTGCATGCATGGGTACCTCTCTGACAAACTGGCTTTGTGAACATAAAGGCTCTATAAATCTGATTCTGTGTATCTCAACTTTGGGGGAGTAGAGGAGAGCCCAGTGTGTGCAGATAACAAAATTAACATCTGAAAAACACTTTGTTTTCCTTTCATCTGAGGTATAACACAGATTCATTAGGAGATCTGCATGCTTCTGTACCTTTCCCCTTAATATTAGAATGAATGAGTGCTATTTACATATGTCATTAGTGGGAAAATCCCCCACAGAGGAGTGTACTGAATCCTAATTTACACTGAATAAAGTGCTTTATGATGTAAGACTGTCAGGCACCCCTGGTCGGTGCAAATGAATGTTTAATCATCACAAAGAGTTAGACATGACATAGTGCAAAATACGTCAGGCAGAATCACAGCCAATATGAACTTCCAGTGCTCAATGACTCTTTGATCAGCATAATCAAAATGCATCTCAGCACCTGAAATGTTGCAAAAGTAACAAAATGCTGTCTTGTGATCGTGGAAATTAAACTTATTTCAAACACTAACACTTAGGGAGAGCATGCATGATTTGGTGAGTAAATGCAACAAGTCTGGAGGTAACAATGGCAACATTTCACTTTTTCCCAGTGTGATTAAATGGACCATGTCCCACCATGTGGGTGGGGATTTAAAAAGAGAGTTACAAACCCCTGAGAGACAAGCACCCCCACCCAATCCTTTTCCTAAAGGTTTAGCATCACTGGAACTGCAGACCTGCTGGTACAACCATGCGTTAAGTAATCGAAACAACAGCATGAGCTCAACACACTGTTGACTAATACTCTCAATGATAATTTTTCCCCTTGGTAGTTTGTTTCTGTATACATAGAGCTATTGGGGTCCCTCCTGTGACCCTCATCAAGTTCTTTGACCTGTGTAATATAGGAAATCAGGCTACAGGGCTTACAGTTGCTGTTGACACATAAACAGCCGAATCCCTTACATGGCAGACAGCAGCTATGCTATATCATCAACAGTAGCCTTGATAACAGATAAATCCAACACAAAACCATTAATTTTTCCTATGAAAAATTCACTGTTAAGGAAAATAAGTGAAGAAAGCCATGGCAGATATTTTATATTCCTTACAGAGAAAACTTAGTGGTACCAAAGGATAATTAAAAAAAAAAACCAAAAAATACCACAAACAAACAAACACCCCCACAACAACACAACAAAACCCAGTGAAATAATTTTGTTGTCTGGAGACTTAATTCTAAAACATTTGGGTTTTCTAATTTTTTTTTCCAGTTGTTCATGATTCTTCATGGTCTGAAGTGAATTACCAAGCTCTTGTTGGTTCTACTGGTACCAGATCAAGACTGTTATTCAAAATTTACCCCTGTGAAAAAATCCAGGCCAATCTGTCACAGAGATGGTTATCCACAGATGCCAGAGTCAGCAGCACAAGATGACCTGCATTCCCTCTGAACTCCCAGCTAGTGATTTTGTCTTTGAATAATACAAATTTTCAATATTGAAAGAACTAGCTCAGATTTCATTATTTACAAAAATCTGGGAGATAAGCACAGATAGACTTTTATGTGCAAGACACTGGAGCAAAAACATGTAGAAACAGATGAGTGTTTTCACACAAGATGCACAAAAATTCCTCAGTCAATAAAAGATGAAGAAAGAGGACCTCAGCCATTATTCATTAATTGCATAGATGTTAAAAAAATCTGAAAGGCACAGCAGAATGTCTTTATGAAAGAAACAACAGAGTGTTTCCAGAAAAGTCTTGGAAAGGAAAAACATTTAAACAGCCTAAAAATTTTAATAAGGATGTGAGAAGTTATTTAGGCCACCAGAAGATAAACTGCATATAAATCAAGCATATTCATTCTTTCCCCTGCTCTTCCTAAATTAAGTATGCACTTAAATCCCACCGGTTCCAGGGAAGGCATTTCCAAGGCAGGGTTGTATAGAAATACCCAGACTGATAATACAACCTACTCATAAGTTACATACTGGCTTAGCTGTGAAGCAAAGTAGACTTCGTAGTGCTCTTGGCCATTCTGTCACTGTAAGTATTCATGTATTTAAAATCAAGCACACACAAGTATTTTGCTGAACTGGAGCTTTACAGCAACTTAGGATCAAAGTTTGAGTGTCATAAAAGCACATGGCTCCTCTTCCAGAAGGCAGTAGCTTAAAATACTTGCAGTTTAATGCTAAGAAAATTTAATGGAATCCTGTGAGGGAAAATAGATCCCGGCCAGCCCTCAGAAAATGTAAGGTTTGACTGCTGCCTTGTCCTTCACATGTCTCCAAACTCCCTCCATTCCTTTCTTTGTAAGCTTTACTGTGGTGGTCAGGATGACACAGGCAAGACAGTGAGACACTTTGCTCATAACAAATCCTTCCAGAGGAATTCCCTCTCCGTGTGGATAAAACGTGAGAAGCTGTTATCCTTCATTACTGTCTGCTAGTCTGATGCTACAGAACTGGGTATGCAGGAATTGTTGCTCAAGGCACCAGACAGTGCACTGTCATTGCAAGGCACAGACAGAAGAATTTGATAGTCTCCTGCCCAGTCTGCTGAGGAAACTCGCTTGTGAAGGCAACATCCAGGAAAGACAGCTTTTTCCCTGCTCCAACATATCCTTAGAGCTTTGATTTCCACACTGTTTCAAGCAATATGGCATGACAAGTGATCCTTATTAAACATCTTTGGAAGTCAAAATCTTGTAAACTATGAGGTGACCTGTTACTGCCTTACACTCTTCCTTTCCAGGTGTCACACAAAAATCAACAACTCAGACTTCCCGATTTAATGACACTACTCACTCCACCAGGCCTAGCTGGCTAAAATGAAAACTGTGAGACAGGCTGAAAGAGGCAAGAAGGAAGCAAAACAAAACACAATTTTTTTTCTCATTAGGAAGCCATATAATGTTAAAGTAGGCAGCATTTGAAAGCATACATTTGTAATGATCCAGTCCATGTGAATACCATCTTTCCTCCAGGAAACTCTTAGCCAGTTCTCTTGTATTCAACCTTACATTTACATATAGATTGAACCTTTCTAGAAAGCAATTTTACGCATTTTGTCTTAATATTTTTCTCATTAACGTTGCACATGGATTAGGCTTCTTGAGAAGGAAGAGACATACCTTGATATCATTGGCACAATTTCTAGAGATCGTGTTTGCTTTTGAAGAAAAATATGTAATAAAAGACTAATAAACACAAGGCTGGTCACAAGTGAATTTTTAAGAATCAGATAAAAAAATTACAGAAATTGCTCTGGTGCACTTTAAATAAACACTTCTTTAATTACCTCCTCTGGTGAGAAGTAACAATAGAAGAAAAACAACAGCAAAATTGCCTGTAAAATAAACTTCTCTCACAGGACTTAGTACTTCAGCAAGGATCATTAGTCCTAATCAATCAGAGCATTTAATCATATGCTTAAGTTTAGGCTTACAGATAAGCAAATGTATAGTCAGATAAGACTAGGTATTGTGCTGAACTGGGGCTGAAGTACTCAGCATCCAGCAGCATTACCCTGCACTGCTGAAATCTAAATTTTCTTCATGTCTTATTTGCAGACTGGGTGTAGGATTCAAATTAGAGGAAGGATTAAGGAAAAAAAAAGTCCTCATGATAGCAGGGCCAGGCTAAGCAAACATTTCATATACACACCAGGAGAAAGATGAAAGGAAAGCAGCTGCCCTTCCACGGTCAGAAATTCTTATCTGTTGACCGAACCTTTGTTAGTTTGAGAAAGCACAAGTGGTCTGCATTGGCGGAAGGTTCAAAGCAATTTTTTTAATAGATAATGCAATCAAAAGTCTGTCTGTCGAAATATTTAGAGGAACAAGATATCGCTTTAACCCCTCTACACCTGAGACCTTTGTCAAAGACTTTAAGAAGTGCCTTACACTTGTTTATGTTTTTTATCTTTAATAGGCTTCTGCATTTTCCAAAGATTAATGTCTTGTGAGCTCCTTTCAGCAAAAGATATATTCTGTAACTTTTAGCCAGTATTTCTCTATTGCCTTCTTCAAAAGAGTTGTATATGAAGGTATGCTACCAAATTAAAAATCAACATGCAAACCACAAGTCAGCTGTGGTTGTTGTTGAGGAACATGTGGTTCTGGTATGCCTGTAGCTGGTGCACATTCAAAACAAAAAATTAATTAACCCAGGCAATTTAACTAGAGATAAGGTAAAATGTTCAACACCTTTAAATGCCAATTTGAGAATGGAAAACAGTGTTCCTGTCCTGTCTGGTATAATTATCTCAATGTTTACATCTTCTTAGAAAGAATGGTAAAGTAAACAGGAACTCCATAGAAGAATTTCCCAGTACAATTTTAACATTTTGGCAAGAGTGGATGATTTCTGAGATTAAATCATGCAAAACAGAATCTTGCAAGTTCCCAGGATAAAAAACAATGAAATAGGATTAATATCTTCTAAGCAGCCTTATAGCAGGGGAATTTGGGTACAGCAGAATAGTCAACTGCCATCTCTTTATTCTTATATTTACAGTACTGGAAGGATTCCAGAAAAAATAAATCCAGTTCCTGGGTTTGCCACTTCATCTCCCTACTTACAAGCAGGGGCAGTGCTGCGTGCCTTTCTTGAGAAGTGGCTCAAATGACAAAGAGCAGTAAATGTTATTATTCAATTCCAGCTCTACTACTGCCTTTCATTCATTAACTGCTCCTGTTATTGACCGTCATCCTATTTTTTTTTTCCTCTTATCCAAACATACTCCAAATACACTGGTTATTCTATATATGCTACTTTCTGACAGGCCATGCTTTGGCTTTTGTTTCTGATTAATCACTACACAGGTGTATTTGTTGTCACTGATCCTCTCAATACATTCAACATACCTGCCCAAGTTTTCCAAGCTATTTGCAGCAAAAGTAACTAATCTTTTTCCATAGTTTATAATATTTTAGAAGGAAGTGATGTCATACCAGTTATCCTTCTGCCTTTTGTAATGTCCTTGCTGGCTCAAAATATATAGCTTCTCAGTGCTTTATATCTTCCCTCCTGAAGCCAAAATTTGCTCTCCTACAAGCAAGTATAGCCCCCCTGAATCCATTTATGCCAAGACTGAGTTTAGCCCATATACCAATAAAATTTCCATTTGTATTAAAATTGTCTACTGCTTTGGAAAGACATGTGAGTTGGAATTACTTAGATTTCTGTGGGTATTTCTTCTCTGATTGGGCCCTCAGGCCAGATTCATCCAGACACCAATAGAGTCAGGATCAAGCTGTTTGTGCATTTACTATACTGTGGCTGTGGACTTAGCCAGAAGGCCTTCAAAAGCTTCTTAGCTGCTGGAGAAGGGCTGAGGCTATTTTCAGGCAACTGGTATGGCCACTTTAGTGCACAGAGCAAGTCAGAGGGTGCTCTGGCACCAAGAGCGTTTCTCCCTGAGGCCTCAGGCAGTGTCACCTTGCTGATGGCCCTTGCACAAGGGCTGTGCTTCCATCAGAAGTCAGGCAGAGCAGAGCTGACTTTCCTCCTTATGTCAGAGGATGACAAAAAAAATCCCAAGGGAAAAATTATTTCATTATTTCATCAGTTTTAGTAGTTTTTAGTAGCCTGCTCAGTGCTAGGCAAGGTTCATTTATTTAGAAGCTGGGGAACAGCTGACAACTTTCTAAATTCTTCTTCACTCTTCTCTCTCTCTTGTCCCAGTATTACCCAGTGTGCCCCAAGACAGAGCCAGTCTGGAGGTAAGTCCTTTTAAATGAAACCTCCTTTCTTGAAGACAGATTAGTTACCAACAGAACATGCAGATGTGTCTCTGTGCTTCACCAAACCCACTATTCATCTATCTCACTGCAAGGACTCATCGTGGCGGGAGGATTAATGTCAGTTAGTCCCAGATGGAATTTTTAGTTTTAGTCATTTTATTGAAAACCAAGAAGCTTCCTGCTGTCCCCTGCAGCCCGCTGTGGGAGTACTTTTAATCACCACATTTACTTTTTTATAAGCTGGAGCTGGATCAGCAGCAAACAGGCCAGAGCAGCGATGCTGCTGGTGCTGCGAAGCACAAGCTGGAATTGTGGGAAAAAAAGAGGTAGAGAAGGAACAGGAAGGTGAAGTTTATAATTCAGCACTAACCACGGGGAAAAGTTAATGTGACAGATTTATAGATTTAATGAAAAAGAGACTATGAAACAGTAACAAAAACTGCAACACAATATACAGGTATGTAGGATTTTTTTCCCTTTTGGTAGGTTTAACAAAATGCTTAGACAAACATGATTCTTTTGTTAAAGTAGATAATATTTTTGAGAAACAGCATTACAAAAGGTTAAACATAGAACAGATGTAAGTTATAAAATACAAGCTGATCAAAGCTCAGATTTTGAGACAGATATGTTAGCAAATGATGATAAATCAGTCCCACTAGAATCGTAAGAAGCAGACAAATGTAACTCTGCAAGAGTGAAAGTCAAGAGTTGAAAATAGGAAAGAGAAAAAAAAAAGGGTGGAAACAAATGTTTAAGTTAATTCTAGACAACTTTTAAAGAATATCAACTGCCAATATTCTGCAAAAAAGGAATAATGTCTACTGACATGCACCCAGTTTGATTTCAAAATATGAATCAAGTGCTTTAAACTATTAATAGTGGCTTAATACAACATTCTATTAATTTCCTACTAAATTACTAGCTGGTCTTCTCAAGAGTTTTCAAATTTCAAGAAGATCTGCACTGCCATGATCAAAGCTGTAGATGTAGAAAATGTTATAAAAGCAGGTATGCACTAGAAAGCTGAAGCCATCTTTAGTTACCTTGCCTATATACTTATTTTTTAAAAAAAGAAAACAAAAAGTTATTAATACATCTAATTTAGGACAAAATATACAGATATACAGACATTTGAATGAAAGCTGAAGTTTCAGTTTCTTTTCCTTTTGTAGGTAAATAAATAAAGCACAGTGAGAATCACACTATTTACCAAGACCTAAGTGAAACAGAAAACATTTGAAAGACCAAGAAAAAGGAGGTAATTGTTAGGACTGTCAGCAGGGGACCACTGTGATAATTTGATCTGAACTCTGCTAACAAATCACTGCACCATTCTTTTTACTTTAGTATCTGTTTATGCTTCTACAAATTGAAACCCCACTGGCAATGCACTGAAGAACAGAGCTCAGCACAATAACACATCAGCCTGGCGATTAGTTCAAGGTGGGGAAGGATTAGTTGACCATCCCAAACCTACAGTCCTCCTCGATATTTTGTCTTTCCCTGCTGAGGTAAAAGGGTGCAGACATATGTAAGTAATAAACTAACAGGCTTCCATCCACTTGAGGTTGAGTGGAAGGAATGCAGAACAAAACTATAAAAAAAATAATAGACAAAGGGGTAGTGAAGACTTGGGGGAACTCAATACCACATCTGCTAAGCTATGCTGGGATGTAGCACCAGGATGCCCATAAGTTTTTAAAGATATAACTATGCCTTTTTGTGAACTTGCAGCACACTGTTATGGCCTGAGCATGCCAACATTTAGACCTGACACAAGATCAAAAGGCTGATAAATGAGAGGAAAGGGCATGTTTGACCCACTAAACCATATTCTATAAGAATTCAAGGCTTTTTAAAGCAATGAAAAAAGTAATACATTACTGCACCTTAAATATATTGTGACATTCTTTTCTAAGAAAAAACCCTAATATCTAGGTTCATTATATACTTTTATGCACACATATATATGCACAGACATACATATGAGTACATATGTTCATGTTTATTTAGGTAAGCATATTTTACATTATAACAAGCTTCTGAAAACTAAATTTCTGATTAAAGCTATGTTAAAATCATTTAGAAATTAACCTAACCTGGGGTGTAGTTATTTATGGGTCCAATTTATTATTAATGAAAGTATAACAAGCAACAAAAAAGGAGGGAAATCCAGCATGGAATTTCTAGTTAAATAAACAAAAAGAGGTTGGCTTTTCTATTTTAGCTAGCCTGTGGTATGCACTAAATTTCTGCCACTTCTGAATTCAACATGAATTTTGTGATCTAAACAAAACCAAAGTGAGTTTTGTTCATTTATTTCACCAGAGTCAGGATGCCAGAAGTACCAGTCTTGTCATATTGTCAGACTTCCAGAAAAGAGTTCTCAACTCTAATAAACATCTACAGGCTAAAAGCAGCAATAACCATTATGACACATCCAAACCCAGTAGTTTTGAAATTTATATTTAATGGAGAATGTACCAATACCAAATGCTACACATTCAAAAACTTTCTGGAATGTTTCTTCTCCGTGTCACATTAGGGATTGATATTTACTATTTTTAAAGGAACAGATGCGTCCTAACCCCTAAGAATTGATCTGTGCTGTGATCTACCATGAATACCATGGATGAGGAGCCACCAGGTTCTGGTGTGCAGGGAACCATGCAGTGCCATCAGTGATATCAGAGTCACCCTGCCTGAGTGACAGCCCCTCTGCAGATTTCCCAGTGTGCAAGAAATCACACCTGTTCTCTCGTCAGTCCTTCTGTCTCTCTTCCTCCTGCCACTGAGCAATTTGGAAGAGGAGTGTAGAGTGGAAGTGGTTTTCCTGTGCCCAGCCCCTCTCAATGACTTTGAGGGAGTGTGTACTCTCCAGAGGAGGAATTTAGTATCAGCAGTTCCTGTGCTAATCTCTTCTAAGAGCTTTAGGTGCTCAGCACTTTTGGAAATCAAGTTAATAACTATTAACGACTTAGAAGGATGAGAACTGAATCTTCATAGTACTCCTTATTCAAGCATTTTTCACATCACATTTGAGTGAAAATTCAGCTTTGTTAAGAGAGAGGATTGCTGAAAAGGATCCAACACCAAAAAAAACCTGAGCAACACAATTAAATTAAATTTGGATGAAAAAGTGATGAGATGTTCTGATTCTCCTGAGGATTCAGAAGCATTCTCCTCACAAATAAGAGTTATATAAATGTATTAGAGCATGAGGAGCAGCCTATAAAAAGGTAAAATGATACCTGAGGAGGCTGAGAAGCTATTTACCTCTAAAGTCCATATGTAAGGAAGAAGCTCCCAATGTCCTTAGATTTCAAAATTCATCAATTGCATAGTCTACTGTTGGGATATGGGTACTTTCTAAAATAAAGTAGCTTAGATAAGGGTTATTGTATTGCAGAACTCACCTCAAGCTGATCACCTGTGTGTTTCCCCTGCTTCCAGGCCCCTGCAGCTCTCTGCTGCTGATGCCCAGGTTTGTCTGGTTTAAAAGGTAGAGTGAGTGTGTCTATGTAATCACAAGGCTGTGCCCACCAGCCTGTAAATCACTGTGTAAGAAATGCATTATCAGTGTGTGACACTCCATGTTTGCCATACAGCCAGGGGAATTCCCCACTTTGGAATGCTCTTTTCCACCTTGAGCTGTCCTCCTTCCTGGCTCAGTCCCACATGCAGGATGTGGGATTCCATGCAGGATGGAAGCTGCAGCACAGGCAGGTAGCTGATGATGTCTGGGAGCAGTAAAGGCAGGCAGGCATGTCAAAAGACACACTCAGGATCAATTTTTAGAAGTAGGTAAAAATAGCATTTTTTTTTTACTCTCTACAGAAAAGAGCAGCCAGAAGAGAAGCCTCTTTGTAGACAGATCTGGGTAAATTTGCATCTTGTCAGATGCACAAAACAATTAGTTGAAGAAGCGTAGAGAACACCTACAGATTGTAGGCAATGTTATTCCTACATCTGCAGAACAAAGATCAAAGCAGTCAATAATAAACTTCAGAAGACCTGAGGAATTACTTTGCAATGATTCAACTTTTTCCATCAAACCATCCCCCAAACCATCAATAAATGTTAGGAGTCACCTGCTTATATCAAAGGAGCAGGGCCGAGCACTGAAGCCAGTATTCTACCACAATTACAAATACATCAGCTGTCAGAGTAAGTGAATCTCTAGTACAAACATAGCAACACCTATATAAAGCTTTGTATTTTAACAAACATGAAAAGGAAATCACTGCCAGAAATGTTAATACAATTGAATTCTTAGCAAACAGGTTATTTATTCTATTAGTACCAGAAACCTTTCTATCAAATAAGTATATGACATAGTTAGAGACACTCCTTCGTCCTTGGGGAGATTGGATTTCACTTATTTTTAAGGAGACAGAGAAGACTTTATTATTCTTAGTTTTAACACTCTGTTGTTTGGTTTCAACAAAGTTCTTTTTTTCATTAAGAGCACACTTCCACATACAAATAAAATTAATCTTATTGATTACAGGCTTTTTCATGGTAAAAATGCATAACTGAAAGTAAAAAGATGCAGGAAATAGGGGGACAGAACTGCTGTGGTGAGTTTTCTGCAATAAGAAAACAAAGCAGCCAAACTCTGACAATGTCCATTGTCCTCACCGTCTGGAGTACAGCAACATGATGGACAGACTGCTCACCCCAGCCACCTTTGGGGACAGATGGCTTCGTTCTGGACCCAGCAGAATGTCCATAAAATTAACATTGACTACATGTTCCTTGGTAAACAAATGCATTTTGATTGATGAAGGAAAACTGCAAGAAATCTTACAAAATACTCTTTCAAAGTCAGAAAAGCCTCTCTGCACTTTCAACTTCCAACCCACCAGTCTAGAGCAGCCAAATTATTTAATAAATGTATTTTAATGCAATCTTAAGTGATGTGGTTACATTAAAATCCAGTTATTGCACGACAGATTTGTTGTATTCCAAGGGAATACAGTACAGCTTTAACTGATGTGAAAACACACAGATTTTGTTTAATAGCCTCTTAATCCTGCCAATTTTACTAATAAGATTACTGTCTAAAAGGCAGCTAAATAAACTGTGCTGTTGACACTTTAAACAAAACAAAAAACACACCCACCTACCCCCTGAAAAGTGCAATTTCTCCTGAAACATTCTTTTCCTCTATTATGGCCCCAATCCAGCAATGGTACTACTTATGTGCTTAAAGTTAATCGAGTGCTTAAGTGCTTTGCTGGACTGAAGCCTGCAATAACATAAATCTGAGTGGACAAATTATCATTATGCATAAGAAACTTGCAACAAAATGGAAATCATTAAACAACTGAAGCTGTTTGTAGAGATACTTAAGTGCTGCAGGACGATGTAAAGTATGTGTGGGTTTTGGACATCCTGGCTTTTGCCATTTTATTTCTAAGGAACACATTCTTCTCACTGTTTTGACTGCCCACATCTGAACTTTCAGCTACAATCTTAGAAAGGGAAGTGAACCCTTCTTCCAGCTCTGTATTCTGATAGGTATCAAAATCTAACTGGACAGACACCAAATATTACTAGGCTAAAGGATGGGTCTCTGGGAAAATGATTTGCAACTGTAGGTTTTCACTACAGAGTGAGCAGCATTGGAATGGTAGAAGGAAATTATGAAAGAAAGTGAAATGGGAAATTAAAATATCAAAGTAAGGGGGAAATGGGATTTAATGGAGCAATTTTTACATTTCATCTTTTGGGTATTATCTGAAAATATTTGGACTTCCTTCCCCCCATCAGCCAAGCCTCCTCTTGAGCCTTAATTTTCATTTAGTTTTTATCTCTGTCACACAGTCTGCCTTTATACAGTCTCCTTGCTCCTGCTCTAAGAACATTCAGGCTAATTTCCTTTTCCCTTAGCCATTTATCTTTCCTACACCCATTCAAGTCTGTGGATGCCAGCATCTCGAAGAAGAAAAAAAAGCTGACTGTATATGTCATAAATGTGACCAGGAATCAAAAATAGCTTGGGGATTAAAATCCATCAAAACTGCACTGTCCAAAGCAAAGCATCCTGGCTGTCTAGACAAGTAAATGAAAAAGAAGGGCTACATTCTGCAGCAGTGTTTTTCCCAAACTCTTTGTCATTGCATAAAATCTCTCCTCTTTCATGAAAAATCTACCTTCAACAGAACATTCCCCAAGACCTTTAGGCAGCAAATGAGCAAGGAGGGGAGACAGCACAGGGACCTTGCAGACTTTGGTGGGTCTGAAAAGCAGATCCCAGCCTATGTGAGCACTTGACCCTCACGAGTCTGTCAAGTCCAATGTTCCCCAAATTCACACAACACCATGTCAGTGCATGCACAACAACCCTCTTGCAGCTCTTCCAGCTGGGCTGAAAAGTCAGCAGATTTTACTGACAAAATGTGCCAGCTTTGGAAAGCAACATGGCAGCAAAAATCCACATGGGTTATTCCAGCATGGAGGAATGTTAGCAACCACCCCACAAAGCTTTCTGAGGAGCTCAGGCTTTCTGTGAATCTTCCTCATACAGACACTGCTTTTCCATCACTCCCCCTTCCTGGGGGGCACATCTCCAGTTAAACAAGACACAAGAGCTTTTCCTCTCCTGCTGCCATCCCTCACTCCCCTGTGAGGAGCTAAGACAACTGGCATGTGAGTCAGCTATGCCATCATCAACAGCTCCTGGCCATCAGAGTCTCCCTGACATGGGGAATGCTCCCATCCAGACCTCTGCTGGCTTTGCAAAATAAGTGTGGTGGACTGGAAAATCTGGTCATGTGTATTGATTTCTGGATTCTATTACAAATGCACTCGCTGTGCCTTGTTCTGGGGCCCTGGCTTTTCTCCAGCTTGGAACTGTCAAGATTAGCTATGGAGTATTTTCATACAACTTTCTAAACCTGTAACTGTTGAAATCATCTTTTGTGTGTATGTGTGTGCGAGAAATGGATTTTCAAGGAGATCTATGAAAAATAATGGTACCCTCAGTGTTAATGCAACTGAAGTTTTCAGTGATTGAGAACCATTTGGTTAGAATGAACAAAAATGTCTCTTTTTTTTGCCCCCACAATTTGACTCTGCCATCATAAATCAGACCAAGTAGCTTTACTTTGAAAAATGGAAGGAGCTTTAATAAGAGAATTAAATACTAAAGTAAAATTTCATATAATTACCTGTACACTAAATGAAACCCTGATTTTCAAGCACAGAGCCCTTTATTAGGTCCAAGAAATACAACAGATATGGATCTTAGGGTGGATTAAGAAATACCCATCTAATATCAATATGGCTGCTGTCAACTCAAAAAGCATGAGGGATCAAAAGTAACTATAAACTATGGAGCAGGATAAGAGGCTGAAGGGGATAAGGTGGCAGCCAAACCATGCTGAACAGAGCTGAGCTGAGCTGAAGACAGACAGGACCTATAAAACAGTGTCAGTAAAAGCTGAGGAGGAAAGTATAATGGCTGGAAAAAAAAACCCTAATTGTCTTCAGTCCATGATGAACAAGCAAACCTGCAAACCCTTTCCTGGGCATAATATTTCCTTCTACATCTTCTTTGGAATCACAGTCATTGTAAGTTGTCTTAATTTGCCTGCTCACTCTCACACATCCTCTGCAGCCTTCTCAGTTGTGTTATTGGTCTGAGTGTGCTGTGCAGGATCATGGATATGATCTGGACTTAAACAAAAAAAACCAAACCCTCCACCCCCTCCAAAACAGATACTCAGGAGAAAGCAACAGGTGAGAAAAACCCAGAATGTCATATTTTATATTTTGAAAATTGTAAAATACCCCCAAAAGGTTTGATTTGTTAGGAAGTGTTTTTGATTAGCAGACACAATTCATTTATGTTTGGCAGCATTAACTAATTACTGTCTGCAGACTGGCAGCACAGATGCAGCTCCTGCTCAAACCAGCACCACAAAGCATGTTAAGCAAGCAACAGCATAATAGAAAGCACAGCTCCATGGAAAATGTACACTGACAAACTTTCAGTGCTTTTAATTGTGCACTTTTTAATTGGTATTATTCCTAACAAGAAAAAAGGCTACCCTCAGGAGGCTGCAGAATTATATTTGCCTGAAAGCTTATTCTTTAAATAAAAATGGCTGTTCATAGAAAGTCTATTAGTTTCTTCCTTCATCCCACTGAAATATGTTCTGTCCCTTGGGAAATAAATTTTAATTTACTGTAATTTTTCTTGAGGTTTTTCACTTAGTATGTCAATGAACACTTCTCCCTCCTCCCTTTCTTTTTTTTTCTTTGTGTAAAGACCAAGCTCTTTAAAAATAGAATTAAATCTGAACAAATGAAAAAGAAATGAGTCAAAAATCTCAAAAAATAGCAAAATAGAAATATTTATAGAAGCATTCTTTCAAACATTCTTAATTTAATATGTCTGTGTGTGTGTGTCTCGATTTTCTCAACAGCAACAAGGACAAGAAAGCCTTCTAGTAAATAACATAAATTAGACAAGCCCTGCTAATATTGCCTGCTGACCTCAGAAAGGCTGAAGTGAGAATAGAGTCCACCTTTCTTCTACTGCCAAGTCTGTGCATTGATTCACTTGATAAAAAATTAGTAATTTCAAATAGACTGAGGTTCTATGAAGAACATATCCAGCATGGCTTGGCACCTCCAGTTACACTTCTGGGTCTGCAAGAATGAATGACTGAAGGAAGGAGGTAATGAATGAAGACAGCCTTGGTATTTAGGACTGCTGAGCATGCACAAAGCGGAAATGCAGAGAAAGCAGGCAGCAAACTGTGAATGTGTGAATGGAGAGGTTCTTTCTAGTGATCAATATGGCAGCCAAACAGCATTCTTGCCACAAGAGCCAAAGGGCTGTTAAAATGAAAGTGATGATAACCTGGACAAGAACTGATGTAGGGATGGCTCAGGATGAGCCATAACCAGAGATCACTAATGCATAGTACCTATTTTTTAACACACACAAAAGGGAAAAATCATGGTTCACTGCTCTAACTGAGCAGGGATGAACACTATTCTGAAGAAAAGGGCAAATGTAGTCAATACTGACAGTTTGAGAGAAAATACAAGGATGAATTGGGTGGAGGTTACAAAATTCTGTGGAAGAAACACTTCACTGAAACCAACTTGTCCCAGCTTGGAGCAGGCTGAAGCCTCCCAAGATCAAGCCAAGAAAGAGCAGAAAGCCCAAAACAAAAACACCCACTTCAGGCCAGTGTTGGGGAGAGCTTTGGTGTGTGTGCAGCACAGGAACAAATACACCCTGCACAGTGTTATTTCCTCCCATTCCAGTCATCGTGTGGCTGGAGAGCTTCGGTGCTGGGGTGATGTTCTGCACATCCATCATTAACCTACCCTTTGCTCACCTTACAAAGCCTGTACCAATTTTCATCCTCACCAGTTTCACTCCATGCTACTCAAGGGACAACATGCTATGCTTTAATAAATTACAAAGCTATTAGATCCAATACATTTCCTTTGTGTATGAAAGGAAATAGAAACACCAGTTGCTTCACCAAAAAAAAAAAAAAAAAAAGGTTAAGTTGGCTTTCTCTACCATGAATAAACTCACACTTCCTTGTTTGCATTTAATTCAATGCCTTCAACTATGTTTTCTTTACAATTCTTAAAAAAATTGGTTTACTACTGAGATCTGACTCAAAATCCTGCAGTTTCTCAAATCCCTTTTATTCCTCTCCTGTTTTTAAATACTGATGCTGTATGTCTTATTCTGGGTTTATAGAAGTCCTCTCTCCACATACCATAATTAACAAACCTATATTACTAGATTTCCAGTATGATTTACCAGTTTGCTGTGTTTTGGCATGGCACACTTAATTTGATGATATTCAGCCTTCAAATCTTCCTCTTCAGATTCTGTCACTTCTGCACTACACTACACTACACTACACACTTTGTCTTCCTTTACCCCATTTTTAACATGCTCATTCCCCATAATAAAGTCTGGTCAGGTGACATCATTAAGAATTGAATAGTGCTCCTAATACAGTCTGGAAAATGACACAATATATCCATCCCATCTTTAAAATTATGATGATGCACATTTTTTATTTCAAATATATATTTGGTAATAACAATATTAACCGCCTCCCTGGAATTAGCCACAAAGTATTGAATAGCAATTTGCTAGCAAAAAAAAATAGAAACCTCTCTTACTAAGTTCTATTTATTTTTCTCCTATCCTGTGCCTGTATGTGGTAGGAAACAGTAGTTAAAATCAGGACTTGCTGCTACCATCAGTTGCTTTAGCACATGTCATGTACTTCCTGCTGTGTTTTATTAGACAAATATAAAATTAACAACAGAGCTATAATGATTCCCTAAACTGGTTCCAACACAAATTTCCAATTTGAGGTCAGATGTATTGCCTAATAAAGTTTTACAACAGCAGTCAAGTCGTGGTAGTTAGCTCCTCAGAAATACAACTCTTAATTCACCAGATTTAGTTTTAAGACTTGTTCATCACATAAAACAAAAATAAATATTATTATAGCTTTACTCAAAATGTTCAGACGATAACCTCCAGATAAGATGGCATTGGGTTACTTTAACTGCAAGCAACACAATTAGAGATACTTGATATATTTACATTTGTAGCAAATATCCACTGTAACATTTTGACTACTTGACCTGATGCTTGTAACCTGTCATTCTGAAGCTACTTGGCAAGTACACACAGGTAATTCTGTTGCTTACAGAGCATGAAACTTTAGATAACAGGCTGCTATGGTCTTGCACTGGGAAACATTTTGTGTTCTTCATGAAGGAAACTGGGGCAAATAAACGCTTTCTTAGCATATCATAAATTAAAACTGAAGGGATAACATTCTAAGACAACAGCTAACAGCAGAATGTGTTCAATAATAACAAAAAATTCGATTTTTTAATAACAAAAAAAGCAGTTGTTTGACACATTTAGGAATTTAGTATGGCTCCCTAAGACTTTATTGGAAATCACTGACAAAGAATCAGAAATTGTATCAAAAACAATAGAAATGCAAACAAAATTTCCATGGACCTTCATTTATTCTATAGAAAATATAGTTTAGCATTTAATCATGTCTGTAAATCACTGGTTTGGACACATCTATTTAAAGTGTACAAATTTAAGTGAGCTGCCCATATTAGGGCAAAAACCTATCCCAGTGTATGACTTGATCTAACCAGAAGCTTTGTACAACAAAATCAGGAAGATCCACTTCTTTCCTCCCCCAAACTCACTGAACAAATTAAGTGAACTAGGACTTTGTTAAATAATGCACATAAAGGTGGTGCTAAGGGAAGTAAATGTTAGTGCTGTAATATACAGGATCAAAAATATCCTATTCTTAGTCACACACAATTACTCTTTTCCTTCACATTAACAGTAGGATTGTGTAATCACATCTGTACAGCAGAGTTTATGGCCAAAACTTCCTTGGGATGAATGAAGATGAGCTACAGTGAGAATTTTCACAACTGCGAACAAAAGCAACGGCACCGGCCTTGGAGTAAAATTTATATGCACATATATTTATAAATATCTCTTTGGAGATCCTGTATTTATAAATATCTCTTTAGAAAAAATTCCTTCAAATCTAGCAACCCTTGAGACTGTTTTGCAGAAAAATCAGCTTAAACCATTCCATGAATACAGAGCACTGTACCTGTATTTCTCAATCCATTCATTTTGAGTTGTCTCAGGTTTCAAGTATAAATACCAACTTAAATATGCACATTAACTGAGAAATGGTGAGTACACACCTTCAGATGCACCAGAGTGAATAACTGAGCAGAATGGTTCCAAATGGATACTTTGCCAGGCAAGAAAAAAGAGCAAGATCACACACACAAAAACATGCACTGTAATATGTGTAAGCTGCAATTTCTGCTGTGCTGTTTTCAAAACATCTTCAATATGACTGTACACATTCCTGGATCAGCACCACTGGTTTGCAGACTAATCAAGGAGAGGTAATTCAGACAGAAGCCTGACCTACACTAGATATCCAAGCATTACACAGAGCCTCAGTATGCCATAATATTGTCTTTCTAGGTCTTCAGAGTCTATAAAAATCTCATCACAAATAATTAACAAAGCCAGAGCTAACATTTCAATTGCTTTCAGAATACTGAAGGTCTCCAGCAACAAAGAATCACATGCTTAGTTTCAAGCAGGAACTATTTATTTAATGATTTTGTGTCTCTTTGGCTTTATGCTGTTTTTCTAACTATTGAGTCCTATACAATCAGGAGATAAGATGAGGTTGTACTGCTACAGATTAGCTTTCTTTTCCTCCTTCCTCCTGTGCCCCTTCTCCCCACTTAGGATCTCTTTGGGGTTTCATTATTTAGCTTTCCCCTCAGGCGTGGGGATAACACCATTGGAGCCATTTTGCAGGCAGCAGGATTCTATAAATGAGGCACTTATTTAAACAGCTTCACACAGAGTCGATGTCAAAGTTCTTGGCTATTTACAGGTGACATCACAAGAGATGGCTTCTGAAGCACAGCCAAAACAAGTACCATGCACAGATTAATTTTTCTTGTCCAACATACATCAGAAAACAGTCATTCCAGCCTTGCTTCACTTCACAAAACTCTTCCTTCAAGCAAATATATGACAGAGCTGCACAGTAATTTTTTTTCTGCCTGTGGAACAGAGTAGAATTTGGTTATTGCTGAGCAGATTTTTGGGTACAATTCTCTCTCCCATCACATTTTAACATCCTTGGTGGGAGCCTACAGCAAACAAAAACCTCCATACACAAATCAAAAAATGAGGTCTGGTATCAGCTCTTGACCAACATGGCTAAGTAATCACCATTTAATTAATCAGAATCTGATAATGCCACCTATAATAATAAACCAGGATGTGAATAAATTAGTTCTTACTTTACATTTCTTAGAATCCATCTGAAACACAACAAAGGTTTAGGAATAATACCAGATACTTTTTTTGGAAAATTGTAACAGTGGATTAAATATATACAGGATTAAATATGTTCAGTGTTTAAGTGGGAAATATAAAATTATTTTCCAAGGTGAAGTAATTTCATGAGAGCTCAGCTTTCTGATGTGAGGTGAGAAGGTGCTGGTGTAGGAAGCTCCATAATCCCAGCAGATCTGCTCCTGTGAGGAGCAGCAGCATCATTTGCAGGGCCTGAAGTTTTGAAATTTAATGTGCTGACTTAAACAATATACACACATGCTTTGAAACACCTCTCCATTCCTCTGTTAGATATTAATTCTACACAGTAAATTTTGCCATTTATTAGCATACATTTGGAGTTTATTTTCTCAATGTTTAATCACGCATAGTAGTCATTAGCATATATGAACACTCCTTTTCTAGAGCAGTTTGTGTAGAATTCTCATTTGAGTTAATTGCTATGTAAGATAGCTAAATTCTAATTAAAATTCAATGGCACATGTAATGATAAAATTTATCAATAGTGTCTTTCTCAGCAGTTACTTTTATTAAATTACTTAGCTTCATTGTTTATTTCTTGAGATTGAGATTCTAAATTAGTCTGGTTTTAACTACTGAAACAATAATTTCACTGGGCTTTAACTGCACTGTTTTTACTTCATATTTTAAGGGAGTAAGTGTCTTTCAAGTTTTGTATTGACTTGCTGTTGCTTTGCTATGTCTCTGAAGATCTTTATTAACCTCTGTCTCCTGGCACTGAAAACAAAAAAAAGCAGTACATGATTGGTGCTCTTGAAGTTAATGGCAAAACATCCCTTCCCATCACTGAGCTAGGGGCCATGCAGTCCACAAGTATCTTCAGCAAAATATAATATGATTACAATGGATCAAATTTGCTGTCAGATAAAAAACCCAAACCTTTTTCACAAGAACATGTCTGTTTTTCTGCACCCTCACTAGTAATGTCAGTTACTGCAGTACCAGATATAATTTACTTTATTTAGTGAAAGACCTTCCCAATACAGAGGTCAATGCAACAGCCTGGGCTCTTTCTTCAGCTGCCTTCAATGCTGCACTGCTCAAGATGTTTATGTGTATTTGGATAAGCATCTGCAAGCTGAGGAAAATACTTCATTCATGTAAACACTTTTCTTTTTTGAGAAAATTTATATATGTTAGACAAGTCTTGTGACTTGAAAATATGAAAAATGCCTTGGATAGGTTTCATGTGGGTGGGGTGTAATATGTGTAAAATATACCTGTGTCAGGTTTTAATCTGAGCTCAAGCTTTGCTCCCTGCTGCAGGATGCCCTGATAGAAACTAAATGGGCTCTGAACAAAAGCAAAAGAACCTTGAGCAGCAAAAACTCCTTTCTGCTGTACCAAATGCAGAAGGCTGTTATTCTCAAACATAAAAATGACTAATCACCCTTTAATCAAGTTATGGTTAATAAAGTCATCCAATTTTTGCTTAATCATGTTAATATTCAGACATGTTAAACACTAAATCCCTTCAGGCATGCAAACCTGTTTGCCAAGTTTCAGCCTACAGCACGGTGTAAATCTCTGAAAACAGCCCTTTGGAAATGCTGACAAACCTTTGGCTATTGTAACAGAAGTTGGCGTGTCTGCAAAAAAAAAGAGAAGGCAGAGCTCAGTTTCTCTACAGATTTCTACCCTAAGATTTGCAGAACGTAATTCCAGTGTCCTAGATTTACTCTGTGCAGAATCTTTATTGCTATACAAGCCACAGAATATTGCTGAAATAGGCAGGAAGAAAAAAATTGACTATAATTATTATTAGAAGATAATATTTATTTAAAAAATATAACTGTAATTCCACCTAAAAGTTTAATTATAATAGATCAGATTCTCTGAGACATTTGTAATCAGGTTTATTCAGTTGTTTGTTTTTAAAGGTGCTTTATGACTTTTGAAGTAGAATAAAATGATAAATAATACATTTTCCTCAGTGTTGGTGGGAAAGCTCAGGCTATAATTAGCATACAAAATTACATATTCTGATACTTGATGTTCTGTGATACCATTTCCGTCATGTCATACAGCATAAATAAAAAGCTGGCAATCCTAATACCCCCAATAACTTTATTCTTATAAATAACCACTGTTGTTCCAAAACAGATGATCTTCAATAACTCTTTAAAGTCAGAGCCCCCCACACCTTCCAGCAGCTTCATCCTAGCTGAGACCTGCACTCTGTGCTGCAGCCTCTGACAACACCAGATTTCTGTCTGTTCCTAAAGAGCAGCACAGGAAAAACTGTGCCACTGTGGCCAGGAAGGCCCCTTTAAAGGGAAGGCCTGGGGAGGTGCTGGGCAGGAACTCCAACAGAGGAGCTTTGTGCTGCCATGCAAATGGATCCCTGCAGCAGCCTCCAGACAATGCCCAGGGAGAAGGCAGGGACAGCCAATCCATCTGTGGAGAGTTGGGGAACTCAGCCTTCCCGACATTCTTTCTCTCACACAAAACACTCCATGTTGACAGCTGTGAATTTTAAACAACTATTCTGTGTATGTTTTTCTAATTTTGTGTATTCAAATAGTTTCCTCGGCATCAGGGGCTCAAAGCAGAGTGCTTGGATTTCATAATTTAGAGATTTCATGCTCTTCAAGGAGTCACAACAACTCCTATTGAAAAACAAAGTGGAAATTAAGTGTCTAATGGAGAGAGCATCAAATAGCAAGATAAATGATTACTTTAGAGGTGTTACAGAAAATAAAATTCATATTTACATAAATTATGATTATAGAGAGTCTCTGTAAGCTAAACTATGCATGTGATAAATATATTAATAAAAAGTATGGAAACTTTGCTTGACTAAACATTCTGATTACTCAAAATCCACTCACAATTTGTAGTGCTCCTTTTAAAGTAAAACTGCAGTATTTTGAAGAAAATGTTTGCTTTCAGTCAATTAATCAAATAAAATATTTGGATATCAGCAATTTGTCCATGTAATGAATGAAGTTTTTTACTAGGTCAAGTACTAACTTGAAACAGATGCCTGGGTAGAAAAACATTTCTCTGCATATTGAAGAAAAATAACAGCTACCACCAAAAAGTCCCAACCACCAGTTAAAAGCCTCCCTGTACAACAGCAAAACCAAATGAGTTTTCCTTTTCCAGTTAAAAAAAAAAAATATAAAGAAAACTAAAAGACTAGAAAATAGCATCCCGTGGTGATTCTATCATGAATGTGGATATATCTGCAAAATGAAAATATTACAGATAGGCTGTCATCAAACAATTCAGGCCAAAAATGAGGTTTGGATCTACTCTGTAGAATTCTGTCTAACCAGCGCCGGTGGAGCTGTCTTCACCAGTGCTCTGGGAAGGGAGCAAGCAGGAAGAAAGCAGGGAACTGGAAGTCAGGATGAGTGGCTGCCATTCCTGGCTCTGCCACTTTGAAACCTCCAGAGATTTCTTCCCCAGCTTCCTCTTCCTTATCCTACAGTTTTACCGTGGAGGCTGTTGAGAGCCATCCCTTTTCATACAACGATTTGAAGAGTGAAACCAGCTTCAGACACACTCCAGTCTTTTCTGCAAAGCAGGGTGGTTCTCCTCTAGCAGCTTCTGCAGACCCCTACCATCCTCCCAAGGATCTACCCCTGTTGGGAGGGCATGCTTGGAAAGCCCCCAAAGCAGAAAGCACTGTGAAAATGCAGGAGGCAGGAAGACCCTGCCCTTCCCAGCAGCCAGATCACTCCCACACACCATCCTGGAGCCAGGCTCTGCGCCCTGCCACACTTATATCCTGCACCTTTCCCCACCAAGTTTTGAAATTGGCTTCTGCTATAGCTCATCTTTGACTCTCAAGACCAACAACCAACAGGACTTGAACTTGAACCTACTTGGGCATTTCACTGCTTGAGGTACTGACCCCTTGCCTTTACAAAGTATCTTCAGATCACTCAAAAGTTCCTGTAGGACAGCAATGCACCTTTTCCCCCACTCCACCACAAGTCTCCACGCTGGTGAGACCCCCTCTTTTGTTGACATTTTCTCTCTCTAATATCTGCAGGAACCAAGCAGCAACAGCAATGTGGTTTTGCTTAGGGGAGGACAGGAGGTGGGTTCTGTCTAGTCTGGAAATGTATTTTTCATTCTTCCCAGTCATTTATTGTTCTTCTTTTGGCATGAGAAGAACATATTTTGGACATGAATTTCTCTGTGGGTGTTACATTGAAAATTAATCTTTCTCCAAGGCATATACGGTCTGGGACAGTTTTGAAATACGTGTGAGAGGATAGAGATGGGAGGGAACACACGGAAATGAGGCCACTTGGTGGGGCAGGCAGAGCTATCTGGCATGTTCCCACATCCCTGTCTCTCCTCCCTCGGCCTGGCTGGCCACAGCACACACCTCCCCACGCTCCTGCTGGGCTGTCCAGGCCAAGGACATGTTGCTGGCACCAGGCTGAGGCTGATCTGCACGGCACGTCACAACACGTGCCCTTAGTCTCTTGTCCCCTCCAAGGGAGCACGGAGCTGCCACCCTTCCAGCACAGGAGGGACCTCTCACCAACACATGGCCTAAGGTCTGCCACCATTTCACCCGTGATTTCCTAGCAAATTCCTTGATCTTCACCCATGAGCAGTGCCTACTCCACTCCTTCCTCCTTTCAGGGTGACTTCACTCCCGTTTCTTTTGGTGTGTGGCATATTCCATTTGTACACTGGTACAACAAAGCACAGCCAGGTCCTAGCCCCCTGTGCTGGGCACTATGGAAAGAAGAAAAAAAAGTTGTAGAGCTTTGATCTAAAAGGGTCAAAGAACCACAAAAAATGTTGAAACTGTGTGTGGTTTTTTTGCTTAAATAGAAAAGACTAAAAAGCAGAAACGTATCAATTTTCTATAAAACAAATTCTAATTAGAGTCATGATGGGGCATTAGAAAGTGCCATGTACATACATATTTAGGCACTCCTCTGGCTCAGAATTATGCTTTATGCAAACAAAAGGCTTCTCTCTACAGATTTACACAATAGGTTTACACTGAGCCATTACGATCTATCATGTAACTGAGCGCTTAATGACTCTTTAATTTAAGGATTATTGACACAAAAGATGTAACAGCTGCTTAAGAGTTACTACACAGCAGCAGCTTTCCAAAGAGATATCACTTCATCATTTTTATATTTTCTAAACTACCCAAAGATGCTTACATTCATGACAGTGTCTTCAAAGAAAAAAAATTCAAAGGGAAATAAATTAGAATACACTTGACCTTCGTGAACCAGGAAAAAAAATAATTAAATTTAGCATTCTCAGTTAAGAACAGATTTCTTGTTATTTATTTCTGACAACGTAAAAGCGCTGGAAAACAAAACTAAACTTACTTTATCTGAAAATAAGCCTTCTAAGCTAAGACACTTTATTTTCAGTTGAATTATTTTTTTTTAGGAAAGTTATAAGGCTCTTGGTAAAAGCCTTACACAAAGGCAGAGCTGATAGAAGTTTAAGTACAAGGGGTAGCGGGTGTCACTGTAATAGCAAATGCTGGAAAATGGAAGAGTGTTTGTTAGGCTGTGTGCGTGTATACATATATATATTTATAACCCCTTAACAATGAATATTCCTGCTGCCAAGCATTTGGAGACAGAGTTGATTTCCTTTCAAGTAATTGATGTACGCTTTCTTCAGGACCCCGTCCAGACAAGTTCTCCACCGTGGAGCAGGAAATCACACCGTCAAAGGAAAGCTGAGCGCTCCTTCCACACAGCCCGGGTCAGCCCCTCCAAAACACTAGATTTATACGACTGCTGCCAAAAAAACTTGCATTTCCATGCCCTCCTGTTGCTAAGATAAAGGATGTTTCCTACTGCCTCAGAATGCCGTCCTCATTTAAAACTCCAGCTATGTTCTGACAAAACACACTGCTGTCACCCCAAATTGAGCAAATGAGCCTACGTCCTACAGTATAAAGACCAAAAGAGTTATTGAATATCACCCGGGGAGCACAAAATGAAAAGGCTCCCATTTCTTCCTGACCTTTTTGGGGCATTTTTTTCCTGAAATCGGCCGAGCCCTTCAGCCTTCATTTCTCATGCTGTCTGTGGTAGCACAGGAAGGACAGCCTGGACTTTGCAGTTTCAAACAGATCAAGTTTTGTTAAATAACTTTTTCTTTTTTTTTTTTTCTCTCCTTCTTCAAACCCAAAGCGGAAGGGAACACTGTGAAGAAAATGGAAACTGGCAAAGAGCTTTAACTTCAAATAGCCTTATAAGTCAGCGTTGATGTGCAAAACTAATTCTGTTTTTTTGGCATTCAAATGTAACCCGACAGTTGCAGAAGGGAGGGGTGAGGGTGGGAGAAGCGCAAGGCATCTCCTCAGCCAAGTGCAAAATACGGAGACGTGTAGCACTGCAACTTCTGTTTATCAAATGATAATAGGGATTAGATTTCTTGGCAACAAGCTTTGTAGGGGAGACTACAAACTTGACCTGGAAAGTTTCAGGAAAGGAACCCTAGGACAAAAAAGCAGTTCTGTACTGCTGCTGCCTCGGTGAAAGGCATTTCACTCATGGCAGAAGAGGATATTTCCACAGAAGAGAATCCCAAGCTTCAGCAAAATAGATATGCAAATAACTCCATTCATTAAAAAAGAGAAATACCACTGAATATAATGTATCTAAATATTTGTTCAAGGTTAAGTGATGTTGTCTAAACAAGCAGAAAAGCCCTTTTTAATGTTGATTGGCTTTCCCTTATTAGGAGTGCCAGCCACATACTTACTACTTGTTTATTTCTATGTTCTTCATTTCCTGTAACTCTCCTGTGTTGTTTTACAGAAGCATGAGGTAAGCAAAATTCTGGCACAGGGTATTCATGTGAACCATACCATCATCTGTTCAGGCTTAAGCTGAGTAGCCCTTGCTCCCGCTCACCCACTCACAAATGCACGGATGGGAATGAACACACTTCTCATCCTAAGGGGTGTTCACCAGCCTGCAGTGACACCCCACAGGGAAGAGAATGCTTTTGATTGTCCTTCAGTGCCCACCTGTACTGACCCCCCTGCCTGCAGCACCTGACATTGTGCCTGTCCTTGTCTCGCTGGCTTTCACTGCCCCGTGCTGTTGGCCCAAAACACCACCCAGAAGCAATCCACAGCCAGGAGTAAGAAATTTCTGCTACGTGAAACAGCCACAAATGTGAGGGGCCAGCAAACACTGCAGCAGGCTCAGGGCTGTGACATGGGGGGAACTGAGTGCCCAACAGGATCCTGAGTGCCCTGAACACTTCACACAGGAGAGATGTGGAATCACTCCAGCAGAAGGGGAGATCTCCAAGAGCTCACTCCAAGAGAGATGAGGCAGTGCTGCCATGTTGAACAGGCATCTCTAAGAGAGGTGCTGCACACTTATCCTGCTGGGGGGAAAGAAGCTGTATAAAATGTGCAGGGGATAAAGATGGAGAGTCTAGGAGGTTGGCATGTGTAAACAACATTTAAACATAATGTATACAATTCCCCTTGATCCATTTAAAGCATATTTAAAGGAGGTCACTCAAAAACCTACCTTATACTTCAACATCTTAACAGGAAAAAAGTGAAAGAAATTGAAATAATTGAAACCAAGAAATTGATACATAGCCTCTTTTATCACAAACAGAATCTTTCTGTTTGTCCTGCAACATGCAGTCCTGCATCTAGCAAAATCACAGTTTATTATTGACTAGAGTAAGTAAACTCAAGTCAAAAGTTAACAAACGTATTTCTACTTAATGTCTGCCACTATCTAGTGCCATTATTCAACTGCTCCCTTTGAGGGAAAAAACATTCATGAGTCTGTTCTGAAATGAATTTTTCCAAATATGTTATTTGCATAAAGTTTTTTCTCATTGGTAATTCACACCAAATCAAGACAGCCCATGATCACAGACAACTCTACCTGGCAAAGGACAGGCCCCTTTTGGTGGGACCTCTCTCTCAATACCTATTTGGTGGGTGCTGAAATTAAATTTTCTGCTGAAATTTCCACTGGATCCCCAGGCAAATCCCCAGAAGGAAAATATTACATTTCAGCCTGTAGGGGACCTTGCTGCTAACCATCGATAGCCACAGCAAAGAAACAGACAAAACAAAATATTTGAAAAGGAAAATACAACTTTGTAGCAGAAGCCACCCCTCAACCTTCCCCCATCCAAGGGCCCCAGGTTATCAGAGAAACTTCTATAGAGTTTCACACACAACAGTCATTTTCTTTTACCAGTCCTCTTCACCTTTACTTTCATAAACAGCTCTTCTCCTTTATTCTGGGGAGAAAAACAATCTACCATGCCCACCTGGATTCAGGCATCCATAATGGAGGCCTAATACAGGGGGTCAAAGAATATGAATGGATTAAAAGATTAGGGAGAAGAGTACAAAGTCTTTCACCTTTCAGGTTTCTGCTCTGAATTTTCTGATGGCAGCAGTGAGCAAGCACTGTAACCATCAAGGAGCTGTGGTTGCATCGAAATCTCACCTTTAGCTTCTAGAAGTTATATTAAGGGATCATTAAAAAGGGTTTGAATATTTTAAAGATATATATATATATATATTTTAGGCTGCCTCATTATCAAACTCCATATCTATTTTCTGTTTCTTATATCCTTAATGGCTATAAATACACCAAGATGGCTTTTCAGTTAAAAAACCCCTCCTCATACTTTTCACAATTAAATTTAAATTTTTGAGGTATATTTTGTTTTCCTGTGACTTCAAATATCTAAGATACACATCCCTATACACAACTTCTAGTACACCTGACTGTCAGTCAAGTAGTTGTTGTTCATGTACCAAGTTAAACATCCTACAAGCAATAATCTATGGAAAAAAATAAAAATAAAAAAGAGATCAATCTGACTTTGCCAGGCACTATTCTTGCAGTACTGCTGAAATTCAACTTAACCACTCCATGATTTTGGTGAAATCATGTTGGAGTCTATCATTATGGTATTACCAATGGCTCAAAGTGACAGCTTATGCACACACACTTCCATCACTCTCTTACAACACAGCTCATTGCTTCAGCTCCAGAAATTATAGAAAAGTTATCTTATTTTTCTCAAGACAAAGGAAATACTCAAGCACTGGCAAAGTGCTTGAGAAGCCAATCAGCCACACATGCAGGGTCCTCTCTTGGAACAAAAAGAGTGAGCTCAACAAGTAGGATGCTGTTTCTAGATGTTAGAAGTTTTTCAGAGCTAAATGGCATATTTGGTTCAGGATTTAGAACCAGCCATGATTACATCCAAAGTGACTTCAGTTAAGAAGGCACAACAGAACCAACAGCCGTGACTGAGGCTGGTTTAATAATAAACTCAAAACTACTTAAAATGAACCTCATGTTTCCATGGTGATGAATATATACCTCCCTCCAGACTGTCTTGTGATGTAGAAAACATTCACCAGTAGTATTTTGGTGCAATCTTACTAATGGAAAATTCATTAGTATTGTTCAAGATGGCGATAACACTGACTTGGATTAATTTTAGACTGACCTCGGCGAATGGAGATGAAAGCGTACGGCGCCCAGTGGAAAAGTAAAGTTAGTGAAGATACCTGTGTATGGTATATTTTTTAAAAAAGAAGACAACTAGTGGCTGCTAAAACAAGTGTGCAGGCCTATTAGTTTCTTTTACCTCTCTGATGCCTGCTAATAAATCCATTTTTGCTTTAGTAAGCTCCCTTGCCAGTGAGAAGATTTAAATCTCAAACAGATACAAAATGTTATCATCTCCTTAGGTTAGCCTTGCTTAATGGCAGTGAGGCCATTTCAGATACCTTGAACATAACCCATTTGACAGGTATAGGATCAGGCATATAGAACAGGAGAGGTCCCAAAGCTTGCCTTTACTCACAAGGCTGCTCTAAGGGTATGAACTGCTAAACTCTGTCATCATCCCTTAACTTACAGAGCTCCTTAATACGATATGCTGTTCTATTCAGGGAAAAAAACAAAACCTTCTTAAGAGTACATATTTGACTTTGATCTGGTGACATGTTTCTGAAGGAAAGCATCTGACAGGACAAAGATGTACAGTGCTTCGTTTAGCCTGTGTGCCATATGTGGCAGCTTGAGGATCACTGTCACAGCCCCCTCGGCTGCCATCCAGGATCGCACGGCATGGCAGAGCAGAGGGACTGCTGCTGGGCTTCGGCAGGAAAAGGCTGGTGAAGTGTTTCTCTGGGCTCTTTCCAACGAGTTTGTTTACATGTTCCATTCAGAAATTTTAAAATGAGACATTTTAACTTGCAATAATAATAATAATAATAAAAAGTTATAACTCTTCACATCATAGAAATGACATTGGTATTTTCATTCAAAAAGCCCATAAGCATGGGTGTCATTTCAATCATGCAAACAGATGTTAATCAGCTTGCTCAAGGACTTAAAGCTACATATATGCAAAAAACACTTTGCTAGGAAAAAACCTGCAGATATGTATGACAGACATACAAAACTTCTCAGTCAACAGACCCAGAAATCCTGGCAACTGCAGGATCTGCAGTTTTAAAAACATGATCTCTTCCCAAATATGAATTTTGGGGATGTTTTAATCAGAAACAACTACAGAGTTTCTGAAAATGCTAGCAGAAATAAAACACATTGCTTTTGGTGCACAATTTTCTTTACCAATATCTGCACAAGTCAAAACTGGCTATGAGTAGATAGCTGGTATTTGTTGTGAATAAAATTTAAATTGAGAGATTCCCTGATGATTTTCTTGAAAACCTGATTTAGATTTAGCTTCTCTCTGTGTTGTCAGATAGTGCTTTGCAGATTTCCTATTCCTTTTTTTTGTTTGTTTTATTCACTAAATCTGAAAGCCATTCAGCAGAACAGCAGTGTTTCGATATGTTTCTAATTTAAAAAGGAGCAAAGCCATTCAGGAGGGAAAGAAAATGTTCCCTTCAGGAGAAGAGTAAGGGAGAGCTGATTAGACAAAGATGTGTCAAAGTGGACAGTGTTTATGAAAACAATCAGCATTACATCTAAGTCTTTACTTATATGTTACACAGTCTAGTTTCCTGCTCTTGTTCCTTCAGAAAGTTGCTTGGGATTTCCAGTACTAATGTCAGTTTAGCCGACTGAGACTTTAGGAAGCGTGCCTTTTTTAATTTCAGATTAGGAAGAAATGTACAATGTTGAGAAGTAATACAAGTGATATGTTACATGCAACAAAAAGATTTCTTTTTCTCTTGCCATTTCTAGTAGTCAACACCAGCTCTCTTTTCCTGTAATCATGAATCTAAAGGCACCGATTATGTCAAACAAATTCCCTGCATGGGTTTAGAAATGAATTTCTTCAAGACTTACAGCTTGGTGGCAATATTCAAACATTTATTCAATTACTGCCAGTATTCATACAATGAAATTAGTGTCTTGAAAGAAAACCACTGAACTGAAAAAAAAAAGTTTAGGTAACAATTTTCAATTTATCAACTGACCCCAGTTCTCAGTAGAGATGAGTGTGATCTATTCCTCATATTTCCCTTCATTCAATCAGCATCCTAAATGTATTGCAATTAAACCACAGTCTAATTAAAACACAAAAGACTTTTCAGTAATGAATCTTTCTGGCAAAGAGCAGCTTCAACACTTACCTCACAAACAATAGCACTTGTCAAGAGATGTTAAACAAATTTCAGAACTGAGGCTTTTCACAGCAACTTGGACTATTTGGTATTTTGGTCTTTGGTGCTCAGTGTCAGCCAGTTCCTTATGTTCCTGAAACAGACTAACAATCTGTAGGCAAATATACACAATTAATAAAACTCATCAGTGTGCCTGGGATCACATGTGGTTTTCCAAGGGAAGTGGCTTGGCTATCACTTTCTGACCTATTTTTGCCTTGTTCCACTTCAGAATGTCCACTCAGCTGAGTGCTGGAAATTGCATTCATTTAAGTGGGATAAAAATAACAATAAAAACTCAGTGCCTATAGCAACCCTCAAGCTACAGAGGGTGAAAGGAATTACATTTTTAATTCACAAAGCTCTTTTAACATATAATCTTTCCTTTTACGTAAAGGTCAAGTTACAAGACTTTCTGCATTATGCATAGTGATTTCCATTTTGGCTTATTATTCAGTGGTATAAAATTTATGATGTCAGATTTCATGACAGTTAAACCTGAGTTTGTTCTGTTTCAGAATGACATCTGGGTATAGTGAATAACAAAGCTTCTATGTTAAAATAGCCCCATATTTTTAGGTTGGCTCCTATAAAAGAAATCAGACCAAGAGATACTTGAACAGATGTTCAGAAATATATTTCACTTCAAGTGCTGACAAACTAGAACGGGAGTAGAGTTGTATAATAGGAGATTAATCATTAAAGTCAATCATGAAAAATATTCAATTGTTTAGAACCAAAGTGTTTGACAAATATTATTTTCTTTCTGTACTATTGCAGGGAATTTGATATTCAAACCCAAAAAAACTAAGAAACATGCTCAGTGCAGTTGCTTGATCCTTTTATGAGAAAAAACAGGTTTTTCATGGTTATCAAATGTATAAAAGAACATTTTATTTGTCAATGTGTGTACCAGATAACGATTTTTAACTGCCACTACAATTATTTATTATGACTATGCAACATCTCTAATGAAAATTGAGTAGTCTTAAGGTGTTCTGTGCTGTTCATTCATGCAAAGAATTCTTGTCAAATATTTTAATGAGAAGAAAAGTATGGCAGTCAAGATTAAAAGTCAAGGTGACCTTTAACTGTGGAAAACAGTATCTACATATCACCTTACATTTTTTTTTAAGGTCATCACTTCTCTTTTGAAGAGTCATTCCATAAATGGAAGTGAGCAGTGCAATGAGACAGTGAATTATAAAAACCATCCTTCTTTCAAAATTAACCTACACCAATTTTAATATCACATTACACCTATTTTGGTATAAATTCCAAGCACTTGCTGTGATGTCATCAACAAAACAAGCAAAGAAACCACGCATTACAGAAAACAGGAACATACAACTGCCCTCAGACCTTGGTAAAGCAGCAGCTCAACAACTTTGGAATTGTCACTCTTCATTATAAAGAACAAACTTGCCTATGACCTGGCCATGGCCAGGGTGTGCTGACTCAGCTGGAAGATGGTTCTGATGGGCACCTGATGGCCTGTTGTTCTAAAGAGTCTTTGGGGGAACCAAGGATGCTCCCACAGCACAGCCATGACCTGTTTCCTACTGTGGTGCCTCCAGCTGTCCTGGGTAGCCAGGCAGGTACCCTGTCCATGCTGTGCACAGCTTCTGCAGCATGAGCAAAATCAGCACTGCCAATGTGACCTTCAACAAGTCCAGGGGAGTCTGGAAATACCATTCCAATCACTGGAGAAGAAATACAAACAAATCACTGAATATTGGGTGTTCATGTTTTCCAGCCTGCTCACAGCAGATGTGGCCAGTGGTGATTGATTACCTGCACTTCACGTGGCTCTGCTGGAAATCCCCCAGAAGGCATCCAGCCTGCCCAGCTCCAGGCAGAACCTCACACTTGCAGAGTCCTGCATTTGTTCTTCCACACTTCTTATAACTTCCTTTTCCCCCTGTGCAACTGGAGAGACAGACAAATCTGGAAGCAGGGAAAAGCTTCCTGCAGTTCACCTCCCAGACCTTCACTGTGTTAAAAAGAAACTTTTTTCCATCCAATGGCTGCAAAAATAAGCATCACACCCCAAGGACAACTTGAGAGAGACCTCAGGGCTGGTCCTAAATAATGGCATGAACCTACTTTCTAATTTTTTTTTTTTTATTTTATATCCTATTTTATTTGCTAATCTGAAATCTTCACTGACTTTCCCACTCTGAAAGTGGCTCAGGTATAACATGACATGAGAGTGGTGATAAGGCTCCCAGATTAACACTGGTTTGGGTCCAGCCAGCTTGGCATGAGCTGCTCATGAGCACAGGCAGCACAATTAATGTTTACTTGTGTCTGTCCACAAAGATACATTCTTAGTTATATATACTAAGAGGATTACTCACGGAGTATCATTAATCATTTTTATCACTACCAAACATAGTATCAAACACACAGAAAAATGTAGTTCCTAATTGCTACTATGGAGACAAAGCAGCAGAGGAACAGGAGATGAAAATAAAATACTAGGTGTCATTTCTTTGGTGAAATTATATGTGGAATATTTTAATTAATGGGTGATATCATTTATACAAGGTTCTAAGTGAATTTTAAATAATTATTACAGCCAAACACAGTAAATCAGATTTTAAAATTTCCTAAGAAAAATGTTGTGGATAAAATTGCTAAAACATGTAATAATGGAATGAATTTATTGAAATATGACAACACTAGCACAGTTTCAAATCAGAGCCTGAACTTGCTGCAGCTCTAGATTTAATAAGATTGGTGTTCTTCCCCACTAAGAGTATCCATTTTCTTCTGAAGGCCCATTTGCCACACATCATGTAATGAAATGTCTCAGAATATCCATGTATTTTTTTTAAATATTAGAATCTGCTTAAATTAAGTTAGTAATGAAGCATTGTACTTTAATTATTTCATGAGGCACACATATAATTTAAAACAAGCTCTCACAAGTTGGGTAAGTGAACTTTCTATGTCTATTATGAACCCCCACTGAGTTTTATGCAAGTTAGACTTGAAAACAGTACACTACTTAAATTTTCACTTTTTGCTTTTTCTCATTGGTTGGCTACTAATGTCTGAAAAGTGGATTACGTTCCTACAACTGCTGATGCTATGCACTTTCTCTGTTTAACACACAACTATAGCACACTAGTCTGCTATTTTGGCTTTAATGAAATGTGCAGAAAATTCCTTTTTCAGCCATTGAGGGGACTTGGAACAAGTTATAAAGATTTATTGATCTAGTATAAAAACTAGAGTACGTTACAAATAGCCAAGTGCCAAACAGTTGCTTTGCACCAGATTGTGATTTACAAGTGAGGAGAGGAAACTGGATTACTAATGATGTATAAAAGTCTAAGCTTTAAAAAGTTGTGTACTTATAATTAAGGTGTTGCAAAATAAATAGACTTTCTCTAATTTGCACAGGATTTTATACTTAAATCTTTTTTCTAATATAGATATATACATACATTTTCTTTAACAGAATGCTGAGCTCAAATTTAAAGAAAATTCCTGAACTGGGAAGTGTCATCACTCTCCAAACCCCACCCCCCCACCATGAAAAAAGCAACCTCTAAATTTAAGTATTTATAAAAACTTAAATTCATTAAAATCTTGTGCTGCATAGTTTTAATTTTGGAAAAGAATTACTGAATGGTCTGTTCTGATTTTCTTTATTTGTTTTTCCACATTTGTATTTATCCATGAGGACAAGTTCTCATATGACATATAAGAGAATTTTGTCACTGTAGTGTAACTCTCAGGAGTTGTCTATCATCTTTTAAAGTAGATGCTTGTGCTAGGGTCACAGGTAACACAGACATCTGAACTGCAAAAGTGAAGGAGAACCAGTCCAAGGATCTGTGGGACATCATTATGTTTGAGTACAACCCTCAATGCCCTCATAATGAGGGCCACTTGCACCAAATGAAATTAGGCTGGATAAACCAGCAGTACCAGAGCTCGGACTGTGACATCTGTTAGCCACAACCTCACGCCAACAGCGAGCAGGCTCAACCCAGCCATGAGCACTTGTGATTTCATCACTGCAACAAGCAAAGTTCCCAGAGTTTATTCTGCTAATTTGTAAGGGATTTACCACAGCATTGGGTGGTAACAAGGATGTGATTGAGAGCAGCAAGCTTTTCCAGAAACACCTACTGACACTTCAGTCACTGTCACCACACAGAGACTGATGTCTGCCGTCAGCTCAAAGATGTGCAAAGCTAAATCAGATGCTGAGTAGCAAGAAAAAGGGACATAAGAAACCCAAGGCAAGAAGAAAGTCATATTCAAAATAGCAGGGGAAAAGCGTAGCCTTTCATTTGTAAAATTATTTTTTAATTCTTGTATTTTAATGCAAGAGAAAAAGAACTGTAACTGGTGTTGTAGCTCACTGACAATGTATGGGTGTGTCTTTTGGAGGTCCAGCTCCACAGGTTACATGTCAACAGCCAAGACCTGCAGAGCTTTATTTCAGCCCCTGGGTAGACAAAGTATATAGAAAATATAAAACAAAAAAAGTATGTGCAATTTAACATGTAAAATTACTTGAGATATACCAATTATGTTAAATATATTTATAACTAGGCATATTTCTGCATTTAAAACCTTATTAAGAGCACAGGACACAGAAGAAACAGTCTGTTTGATCTGTTTTGAAGCTATGGTAATAGGAAACAAGTTTTCCTGCAATGTCTCTCAGGACCATCAAACAGTCCTTTCTTTTTTCCAAGAATAAATGCAGAGCCATATTTGAAACCCTTAACCTAATGCTCACGAAGAAATTTCCCTTGTAGACACAGTTGTTTATTAAGGCTAACCCTAGTTCATTTTCCAGTCATATTTCAGAGATAAGAAAAAATTATAGAAATAAAAATGTCTAGCAGGTAGTTTCATTTGCCTCTTTTATTACAAATCCATATTCAGATATGTTAATATAAAGATGTACAATATTACATAAAGGGCACAAAACCTGACATCGTGACACTGGTGGCTGAATGGCTCGCTTATTGTAGTGGTTCTTATTCAGCTATTTTCTAGTGCTCTCATCAGTCTTTTGTGTGAAAGTCTTTGGTGAGAGTCAAGTCTGAACTGATAAGGCCTTGGAGACATAATCACTGGCCCTCATTTTCCATTGACAGCCCCACACAGCCAATTCACAAACATTTTCATATTAATATTGAGCAATTTTCCTACATTCTAATCCATCAAAGTAGGCTATTAATCCTTCCCCCATGCTCTTCTCTATTCAAATGCTAACAATTTTCTTCTCACAAGCTAAAACATTTGTCCTACAGCCCCTCACACAAAGACACTGTATTGTCAGCAGTGATTGATCAGAGTATTAATATGAGGGATGCGATGTACATTGTATCAATGATACCACACGGATGTGGAGGAAAAGGTCTTTTTTAGAGGATAAACCAAATGCAAAATATAATAATTTCTCAAGGAACAACACTTTAAGTGTTTTTCCTGGTGTATTTTATGGAAATGTATTAAAATATCTAGAGGTGTAAAATGCTTTTGAATTTGGAATACAGAATAAATGTCAGGGATGTCCCAGGCACTGAGGTGAGGAGCAGCCTGCAGCTGGGACTGGCTGGAGACTGAGAAGGCAAACAGCAGCAAAGCTACTAAAAGCCACTTGCTCTCCAATACCATATTTTATAAAGAGGGCAAGGGAAGAATAAAAACACCTAACAAAAAAATCAGGTGACGATCACTCTTTAAAGACAAAAGCCTTTCGTCTACTGGAGTGGAATAATTAGACAAGGCCAAAAAGGAGTTCCAACCTTTGGCCAGTGGGTTTCTCACTGCAGGGCCAGTGACAATTCCTACACCCCCATGGATGGCCCAAAGCTCTCCTCAGGTGGTGGAAAAGGCAAAGGCATCTGATAGAGCATTTCTTGCACCCTAGTTTCAAGTGACTTGGGGTTATTTATTAAAAGAAGGATGCTCAACCTTAAGGTGCTTTATGTGTAGTCTTACTCTGCTGTAGGCCTTTCCTGTAAAAACACAACTCAACCAGCAGCTTCTGCTGTATCAGCAGGAGATCAGGACAGAATGCAGCAGCAAAAGGGGGACAGTCTGTAAGAGCTGTGGTGTAGGAAGGTGAATGTGCTGTCTGCAACCAGAGCAGAGCCGTGGGCGTAGGGAGGTGGAGGGAGGCTGTGGATGCACAGAGCTCTCACACAGCTGATACACCCTGGCACAAATTAGAGTAATTTCAGGGATGCTGTAATTTACGGCAGGTTACAGTGGTTCTTGGCACAGAGCTCAGCCCTCTGCAGACAGAACCCCCCCACATCTCAACACGTGTCCTCCTCCTTCCAGGGTGTGGGTAGAGGGAGAGACGGTGCCAGGTGCTGTCAGCAAGTCAGAGCCATCAAGCTCAGCCTCAAGTCCGCCCTAGGATCACTTTGCTGGAGCTGCAAGAAGCAATTTAAAAGAACATGCAGCTGGATGACAGCGAAATCCAGACCTCCTCAAACACCCAGCACCCGTTCATCCATAAAAAGGAGCAATTTGCTCACTTCCAGTAGCACACAATATGGGAAGGGGGTGTGTGTGCACATGTGTGTATGGTTAAATAACCTCAAAATAAGGTAAACACACACAACTGCTTAATAAGCTGATAAATTCAGCACAACAACATTTCAATGCAAGAAAGAGAATGTTTGAGGCTGCAGGTCTAGGAGATACACTGTGTTTAAGCATGTGCAGGTGGCAGCTAGCATCTAGTGAGATTACAAAGTATAAACTGCAATTTATGCATATTATTCTACTAAAATTAATTTTAATTTCCTCTTCTTATATACTCCTTCCTTCTCTGAAGGAACAAAGCAAACCTAAAATTAACAGATATAAACTCAACCCAGCAATGCAATAAGACTGGCAGAGCCTAGTGACCATATGAAATGTTCTCACTGGATTTAACCCACATCCCAAAGGAAATCATTCCAGCTCTGAGCATCCTCTGCCATCGTATGGCACCCGTGTCTGAGCACATGCATGCCTTCAATGGGAGATGGTAAGAGGGGTCCCTGCTAGTTGTTAAAATGATTGATTGATCTAAAACCACAATTTGTTCATGAATTTATGTAGAAAAGACAGAAAAATAGCCAAACCAAAACAATCTGGAGAGCTACAACAGTGATGGACTGAGAGGCCTGAAAGCTGCTGCTGCTTCCCAGGATGGACTTGCTCTAGGCAGAACAACATCCCTGTTTAAAGGGCTTGAGTTTCTATGCCATAATATCCTATTTCTGCACCACTTACCTTTGGTAAATTATATCTTTACAACTAGTAATTAAAAATATTTGTACTTTGAAGCCATTTAGAAGCTATTCCAATTACTTACATTAGCATTTTGGCAAACACTCAAGCCTTTTTAATGTTGAGTCAGGCCCCTGAGCCTGCATCAAAAACTCTCCAAAGAGCAATTTTGATTTTCTCTACTTCCAGGCAAGTGGAAGGAGTACCACGAGCCCTCCTGCTGCCTCACAGGAACCTTTCCTGGGGATGATGATGATCAGGGCTAAAACTGCCAAGCACCCAGTGCCACCTCCCTGCACCTACAAAAGGTCCCCAGCTGCAGGAGACGAAGCAAGGGGCAGAGGAAGGAAGGTGTTGTCTCGCCTGCCCGAGGCCAGAAGATGCACAGGCTGGGACATTCAGAGCTGTGAGTGCCCAGCAAGGGTCCCGTGGCTTGGGTGCAGCACTGGTGAGTCAGGGCTGGCTGCTCAGAGCCGTGACTCAGTGTCCCCGGAGCGCAGGGCGCTGGCCGCCGCTGAACAGCTCACAGCCACCCTGGCTAAATAAGGGTGTTAACTCCACTTGAATTATGGCCAAGGCATCAAGGTTAAGCTTCCAGTGATATAAATTAAATTGGATAAAGTATTAGTCATTTCCTGTCCCATGCTGTTATGCATTGTGATGTACATTATGAAATAGCAATTTTAAACCCAGAAATAGATTGACTTCAGTTTTAATTGAAATAATCTTTATTTTGTAATTATGTTATTATGTGCCAGAAGAATGATTTGCTTGGGGTTGACGCATGAGCGTTACAGTCTTTATAAAATCCCAAGCTGTATACTATTTGCTAAGGTTGCTCTTGTGAAAAGTATAAAACCCAGAAGTAGATAATGATAAAAATAAATTTGCTAATATACTAAATAGAAACAGCAGAAAAACCTGGTAGCATCTATTGAAGAGTTTATTTTCCAAACTAAATCACGTTCATAAACGCACCCACAGATTTAGCAATTCAGAGACCTTAAATTTATTAAAGCTTTAACGAATTTCACCTAGAAGGCCACATGAAGATTGTGAAAGCCAGGATTTAGGGACTCATATTTGACAGCTTTCCCTTTGTGCCTTCCACCATCCCATCAGAGAGCAGAAGAGTTTTTTCCAACTGCTCTCCCACATCTATCAGCAGGTTTCCACACCACACCTCTGTACCTCCTCTCCAGCAAGCTATTGCCCAAGGTTAGCAAGTTTCAGATCATGCTACCGACATTCCCTTTGACTAAACTTGTGTCAAACATGGTTTTTCTTGTTCTTTGATGAGGCAAAGTTTTTTTCAAGACAGAACTGGTTCTATTTTAAACAGTTTAATGTGTTAGAAATTGTTTTCAGCTACGTTGCAAGTGTTCTAAACCAAAGCAGTGGAACTTACAATCATCACTGAAGAAAGAACTGCCGTTAGGAATAAAGCGTGGGTTTATCCATTTTTCATATGTAAGTCAGATTCACTTTGTCAGTCTTGAGATTTGACAAAGTATAATTCAGAACAGTTCAAGCTCACCTTCCACTGGACTGAGTAATCAGATCAGACGAGAAAACATACCAGTGGCTCTGCAGAACTTACTGCAATGCTCCTCAGGAGCCTCACAGTGCATGTGCCACTTCATTTTCCCAGTAATGCAGGGCTGTCATATGCAATTGTGAACACAAGAACTACAACAACATCTCACAAATTTCCAGGAGCAGAAACTTGCAGTTTAGGAAGGGAAACTGTAGAGTTTTAATCTTGCTAGTGTTTCCAAAGGCCATGGAGCCACTGCAGAGGCTGTGGAACAGCTAACAGAGGTGTGCAGGGCTGTGAGAGCCCCAGCACGCAGACAGCAGCTGGTGTCATATTCCTTGACCCTTCTGTTGGCAGCATTGTTCCTCAAAGACACTGCCTCTAAGGTGATGTCTCAGCATTGCATTCTTAATTAGTTGATTTTTTTGACAGTGGTGCTGCTTCTTAGATATAATACAGCAGATGAAAGACCTTTAAAGATATCGCGTGTGACACAGTTTAATTTGGCTAAAAGAAAAGGGGTTTTTTAAGAAAAATGACAACCATATGAATTCATTCAGTAGTATGGGAAATAGAGTGGCAATTAAAAACAAGTCAGAAAGAAAGCAAAAGGTTTATTTTAAAGTTAAATTTCTTAGAAAAATAATGATGTTCTCTTTTCTGCAAGGATATCACCATAGATTTTAGCCTAAAAATTAGCATCCAGTGATGAGAAAATACAAGTGCAATTCACTGCTAAGGAATACTCATACCCTGGCATTTTTTGTCTGGATTTTGTTTGTTTGTATTCATTTGAATTTCCCATTATACCTATGTTCAAAAGTATTTTTGCATCCCACATAAAAATGTGATAACCTTTCTGATAAAAAGTATCTCTTATGTGATTTAATATAATTCTGAGAAGAATGACTTTGACCAATTGGCGTAGTGGCTCACTGCACTAGTGAACAAGGGTTTCTGCATCCACTGGTCCACAGTCTGAGTGCTATGCAGGCTGAATAAGGAGATGAATTTAAAATGTGTAAATGACAAGTTTGAAACTTGACTGAATCAGACAAAAGATGCTATATTTAACACTTTGCCCTCTAGTTTTACACAACCTTCTTTTTAGTCAGCTGAAGAGAATATTCACAAGCGGCTTACAATTGTCTTAGAGCAGTTCAGTTTTTCCTGGGTCTCAAACTGAAAACATTAAAAAGTGGGTGATGATAATTAAGGTCAAAATATATCTAAATATACTGTAGGAAGATTCTTAATTAATGACAAGATAGAAAGAGTGAAAATTAATGGGAAGAAGTTTTGAAGTACAGCATATGAAAACACTGGTAATTTACACAATATTATAGAAAGCTTATCAAATATTACTTGATTTATCTTTGATCCTTCTGAAATATTCCTTAGGGCCTGCTCAGTACAGTATATCAGTCACCTCCTTATTTGACTAAAAAGGAGTGTGGCCTTTTTATTTTATTTATATTTTAAAATATAGAAAATATCACACCACAATAAAGCAATCAACCAGTAGCCTGGAAACCAGTAACTGGAAAAGATAGAAAGTCAGTGAGTAGATAATTATTCAAGGTCAAACCTTTCTAGTGTGGTGCCAGAAAAAAGCAAACAGTGAGGGTTAGCCAATACTTCACAAACACTTGTTTAAGGATTTCCTAATTACTGTAAGTGGTTCCTCTGGCCCTGGCACTTAAAAAGGCAGCTGTATATGCATGATGTCATCCCTGCTGCCCATTATCTCTGCAGTAAATTTAGAGGATTAAGAAGCAAGCAAGGCTAAATAGTCAAAATAATAATGATTTTTCATGTTTCCTGCCATTAAAAATTAATTACAGAAAAAAAGGACAATTTTAAAACTTGGATGCAATTATCTACTGAAATATATTTGGACATTTTTGCCCAAAAATCAGAAAAATATTTCAAGATCACATGCAGCATGGCCACAGCTCCTCAAATATTAAATTAATACACAGCTCCTCAAATGTTTTCCTTTGTTTCTAGAAACACTCACTAACCTTTTTTAGAATTTTTACAAAATTAGTTTATCAGGTGCCACAATGTAGAGGCCCAGAGATTGTCACACACAATCCCTTTCCCTGTCCCAACAGGGGAAGTTGTGTGGGAAGTTCCAAGAAATCAACTTTTCTGCTGCTGTCCCTACCTCTTATCTTCTATTAGGGGAAGCTGCTCCTCAGCTCTGGTCATTTCTATGTTCACCTTCTATTTGTCCTTGAAACAGGAGCCAGTGAAATCTGCTCTCCTGATTTGACATTGCCAACTTGCACAGCCTCAACCCTTGGTGTCATTGCACGGCATTCTCTTTGGTTTTTTACCTCCTGTTTCCCTTAATTTACAACTACATTCCAGGTTACCATTTGTTTGGTAAAATTCCTCTCCTGCTTGTCCATTTGTTGCAGAAGTATCTGACTGCTGCCAGGAATACTCTGTTTTGATAACATGTTAGAAGCTCATGCCAACACTATAAGTCAATTTCTTCTGAGGCAGTGTCCAGCTCAGGCAGGATTTGTCCTTTTGTCTGAAGCTTCAGATATAGCTACCAGTCACCAATTTCACTTCTGTACTATATTATGTTCCCTACCTAGTGAAAAAGCACACAGTATTTTTCTTGAATCAAACTTATTTTATGTCTCAAAACTAACAATATCATTTTCCAGCCCTCCAGATCTGGGTAGCTTCTACCACCATCATTTTAACCATGTGGTATCTTTTTACCATGATTCTCTCTCCTGGTGGTTGTGAAGTTGGACGATGTCTCCAAATACATGGAATGTCCAGTGGTGGTCATCTTGATAATACTGGTCTACAAAATATCCTTTGGTCTGGGTCTTGCATGAGAAATATTCCATTTCTAATGCAGGAGATTCTCAGTCTGTATTTGAGTACCTTCTAACAACTGAAAATAATTTTGTGCTGTTGCTATACAGCACAAAGGTGAGATAAGGTGAAATGTTCCTGAAATCCAAAGCTTCTATTTTAAGTAAAGTCCAGATTCTGAATCCATACTGTATGCACACACTTCCTCAGGAGCAGTGTGGGACACACACAGCTACACCACTCACACTTCCCTTTTCACAAGTGACACTGGGCAGTGCCTGCACACAGACACTCTTCCACCTGCCCATGGAAATGCTGTGAACTCTCTCCACTGCAGCACAGAGCAGGGACACAGGAACAAAGAGCAGGGGCTGCATATTCACCAGATCCACTGAAGCCCCAGAAGTTTTTCTATTACCTTCCAGGAGCTACAGGTCAAACTAGAAATCAGCCCTCTAGATGGCTGAGGAGTAAGCTTACAGAAACAATCCATATAAGCTCATCTTTATTCTCTCTTGTAATAAAAGCTTCCTCAGAGAACAGCACACTCAGCTTTTGCAGAGCCCAGTCATCCTCCTGGCCATCCTGTTGTGCACATGGTAACTTGGAGAAGGGAAACACAGGGAAAGGAATGCTGCCATGTTTGAGCATGGGAACCAAATGTCTTGCACAGATGCACATGCCATAAGGGAATGTTAGACCTAGTCTGACCTTCTGCACCACAGAGACTATAAAACATCATCCAGCTTCCTTGTGCCCTGCTTTGATGAGATGCATGTACAAATCCAAATGGGAAAACACTTACATATAAGCTCTAGGACATGTTATGCACAGAATGACTCCTGTTCTTTATGCTCTTTCAACATACAAAATTGCCTCTACAAGAAAACATCACACTTCCCAAGCTGACAGAAATCATATTTCTAATTATACTCTGCCCATGGATAGCTGTACGATATATGTATTTCATAGTTTCATGGCTCTAGTGCCTACCCAGGCTCCGTCTTCGAAGTCATTGCTGCTACTTCTCTCTCTCCAGGAACACATGGAACATGCCATGTCCTTCCTGCCCCAGGGATGTGAACCCAGCCTGCTCAGACAGCTCTGGAAACAGCCAGTGCACTGGAGAAGGATCATGGGCATTTGCTGGGAGCCAAAGGTGAACCAACAGACTCTTCCCCATTGTGGCAGAGTGGTGACAAATGCAGAACTGAAGGGGTGAGAAGGAGGCAACAAAGCCAGCTGTGCTCTGCTCAGACAACAGCTCCAGCACAGGATCCCTCTATGCAGACAATGGCTGAATAGTAAATACTGATGGAAAAAAAAGAAAATATGGGGACTTGGAAGCAATGGAGGAAAGCAATGTAAGAAGGAATGGGAGATGACACAAAGTATTGTGGAAAAGAGGAGATGTAGAGGGGTCAGAGAGCTGAAACTTGACTGAAACAGGAAGCACAGGACATGGAAACTATTCCACATTGAAAAAAAGGGACTAGGTGGAGGTGTGGTATCAATTGATATCATCTCCCACTATATACACATATTTAAAGGGTTACTATTTGAGGCTGAGCAACATAAGAACATTCGAGTCCTGAAGAATATAGAATTAGGTGCTACTGCCCTAAATAAAATAGAGATTAGTCTGGTGCAGTTCTGTTCAGACAGACATCTGATACAGAGGAAGGATCTTTCCAAGCACTAGCCCCCCATCCTTGCTGCTCAACTCCTTAAACAACCATGATGGTCCTGCTAATGGAGAGAAACCTTGCCAAAAGCAATAACAGGTGAAGAATAAGGGGGGAAAGTGGTATTAGGAAAAAACAGATCTTTCTCTGTGATTTGGTGTGTGTTGGGCCAATAAGTTTCCTGATAAATTCACATTGTTAATTTAGGGTGTATGGAACTGTTTTAGCCATCACCAAAGGTCAAGAACAGTGCAATCAAGGGCATAAACCAACACAGCAAGGATGACTTTTATGGTGCATAAACAGAATGAGTAAGATTCCATGCCTCCTCATGAAGAAGAAAAAGAAAGTTTCATGCTATAATCAGTCTTTGCAAAATGACATGTTTCCAATCCAGCATCCAAAATATTTAGTTTTCCCTTTGTCTTTTGGATCTGTGTTGTACCATCACTCTGATATCTCAATGGATGCCATTTTGGCAGCAAATAATTTACTCTGAAAAAATTCTGCACCAGCATTAGCTGAGCTGAAAAATAACCCCCTTAAAAAACCCACATCATGTGAAATAAGCAGATTTTGAAATTATACAGCTCATGCCATAAGAGTAATAAAAGAGCAAAATTAAGGGGCTTTTTTATTTATAAGCAACTGCTTTCTTCTACCTTTTATAATGTCCACCTCTTAGCATAACAAAGCTTTTCATAGCTTACTAATGGCTCCCTGTCACTAGTGCTGAGAACTATTATCACTGCGCTGCCCCTTCACATGGGCCTTTCAAACATCACTGTTTCACTTAATTCTTTCACCTCCTTCAGTTCAAATGCAATAAAAACCTTTCACTGGCTGACAACTAGAAAGGCAGAACAGCCTCCAACTGCTGTATAATTCAGGAGGGCTCTTTCTCATTTTAATTGGCTGCCTAATTGGAATGTTTATGGGTTCTGCGATAGCTTGGGATGAAAAGGCAGGGTGAGCAATTATGTGCTCAGCATTCCTATCTGGCAGAGTTAATAGTTTTTTTTTTAAAAAAGCTAAAGTTCACTGGAATGCCATGTTTTTGTTCTCTAAGAAATACCTTGATTTGAAACAATGTAATCCCCAAGTCAGAAATTATGTCAAGCTGTGCTTATCCAGTAGCAAGTTTGAGCTTTTGGAAGCCTCTTTGCTCCTTTTTGATGTTAGCATAACATGAAGAACAGGAGGCTATCTGGTGGCTGTCAAGTTTTTAACTGCTTGCTCTCTCACTGGCTGGAGATAAGATGTAAGCAGAGCACTTGATGGACTTGATTAATTCTCTGGAACGAAGGTTTGTCTTTCTTGGCTCAATGAATGACTTCATTCTAGTAGATGAGGTCACCCAAGTCAAGGCAATAAAGTTTCTGATATTCACATGAAAGCCAGTTTTCAAAGCTGCCAGCCCCTAAAAAGAGAAGCAAGTGTTTTCTCATTTACCTACATTCTAGTGGCAACATCCAGCCTGCTGCCCTATCTATCCTCTCCAGCACAGGACTGTGCTTCAGCTGAAGAGCAATTCTAACACCAGATGAGATGTAAAGGAAAGGAAACAAAAAGACACACTTTGTTTGAAGACACAAAGATTTTTGTCAAGTGATTTGTCAAAATGCCAACAGGAAGAGAAAAATTACTTTCCAGCTTTTTAGCCTGACCAGTACAGTTTCATTTTCCCCACCTCCCCTCCCATGCTGTCCCTGTGTCACTCCAGCTGCAATCCTCTGGGGCCAGAGCAGCTTTGTGGTCCCCTGTGCAGTTGCTGTTGTATTTCAGAGTGAGACAACCCAAGTACTGCAAACACAAGGGGCCAGCATGGAAGGATGAGCTCTTTTGAACACTTCTACCCTTGCATGCAGTCATTGTTTTTCCTTTCTCTCTTTTAATAACGATTATTCAGTGCAAAAACAGGAAAAACTAGTGAAAAGTGCTGACTTGCTTTGTAAATTTTCTAATTATCACAACGGTTTGTGCAAAGATGTCTATTAATCTCATCCTTTTTGCTTTTCAAAACCATGCAAATGATAAGCAGTCCCTCCAGTACTCACTACAGCCTAGCAAGTGCAGTAAACAACCCACACAATAATTCAGTTTAATCTGATGTACAGATTTGGTTTTTTTCAGATAACCTGAACATCCTCGGTCTAGTATGAGGGACTCTCACTCTACACTCCTTCTTTCCAGTTGAGTGATGTCCTTGTCTCCAAGTCACAGAGCACTCATAGTCCTGTGGATTATTACAACTGTTTTTCAAGTGTTTGAAGCTTCTTTCTAACCCATACTTGTTTTCCTGTGCTGCAGTTTTCCTGTGTGTGCAGTTACAGTTGGAGCATGGGGATGATGACAGGAGCATCCACTGCCCACCACAGCACATCTGCCAGATCCCTTCCAGCTGGTGCTACCACACAAGAAAAGGCCGCAAGCTACAGAGGTTTTGGGACACTGTGGGATTTTCTAAATGCTTCCATGGGTACCATGGAGAAATTAGAAGGTGATGTAAATGTTCCCATTAAACTATGGAGGCAGAGTTTTACCCCAGGTTTTATTGCCATCTGGAGCCTGGAAACCTGTGGAAGCAGTGCCTTGTTTGGAAGGTCAGAAGCCTGTACCACATCAGAGAGCCCAGCTCTGCCTAGAACATACTTAGGAAATGTTGATTTGCTGCATGCCAGGAGGGATTTCTGGCCACAATAGCTCTCAAGAAATTCTCGCCAAAGGACTCACTTTCAGACACACATACATCAGTTCAACATCCAAATAATACAAAAATAAAATAGGCCAAGTCGTATCCTTGCCACTCTGGATGTAGTTAACCTGTAAGAAGGCAGTCAAACTATTAAATAACATTTTAAAATAAGCTGTCGAGTAATTACACCACTTTTAAACTAATCTTTGTTCACATTTACCTAGAGATTGTGACTTGCTGATATTAAGAATTTCAGAGGAAAAATCTAATTGCTCAAGATGTCCATCTCATTTTATGGGCAAAGGCGATTCAGAAAACCCATATGTTTGGTAAGGGTCCAAACATATGGACGCTTATGCAAACCAACAATTCTTTGAAGTATGCTGCTTTCTCAAGTCCAGGCTGAAACTTAAATTTAATAATCAACAAAACAGGCAGAGCTAAGTCAGAAACTCTCTGCTAAACTCTGCAGGGCTGGGATATGAGAGGAGGCGTCTCTCTGAAGTGACATTATAGGCCCAGATGTGTTGTAAGAGAATAAGAGTCTGTCTTAAGATGGCCTGTAGACCCTGTGAACTTCCTTGTTTCGTGACTTTAAAGCAAGAAGAAAAATAAATAATGAAGCATATTAAAGTCATTATTGTAGCTGTGTGCGCCTTCTGAAGGTTTGGGTTTTTAAAAGCTCCAACCTTTGAAAAAAGTGCTCAGTGAAATTAAAGGCAGCAAATCTACACTGAACTGTATTTCTATATACTACTAAATTTACATGTGGAACTCATTGTCACAAGTTATTATTAAAGCCAAGAGCTTAGCAGGATTCAAAAAGGCTTAGACATTTATGTGAATAATAAGAACATCTAGAGTTAGATGAGAAAGGGAAAAGACATTTATAAGTGACACTAAAACTCAGAGTTGAGGGCATAAACCAATTGCTAGATGCATTGGTTTAGGGAGAAAATCCCCAATTGACACTTTTTCCATAGCTGTACATTTCTTTCTACCTTTTTGTAAGCATCTGGTACAGACCAATGTCAGAGGGACCATCCAAATTTGAGCCAGTCCAGCAGGTGTTATGTTCAAAACATAAAGACCTTTATTATGTAAAGCTGTCATGAAATATTTTGAAAAGACTGCTTATTCCTCTCCTAATCCTTTATCATTTGGCAGCTCTTAAAAAGGGTAATGGATATTCCACAGTATTTTGTATATGCACAAGAAGAGGGCAGCTATTTGCAATATTTTCTTATGTCTTGTGCCAGCACCTTTTCCCCTTTATGTGACGTCAGACTCTGTGGGCATTTCACCCCAATCAAAACACTGTTCTACAAAACCTCTGGAGTTTCACAGCACCACTGAAAAGCCCCATGATTAGGTGCATGAGATGCACTCCCAAATCCTAACAGAGTCCAGAAAATGGGAGTGCTGAAGGAATCTGCAATTGTAAGCAAAGCCTTACAAGTGCTAAGGATCGACACTGCAGAAAAGGTCAAAGGAATGAGTGTTTTGAGGCCATGAAATAATCCACTTTCATCTGTTAAACACCTGAGAGACATTTATATCACTAATGATCTGTAAACCCATATTGACACAAACTCAGCATTTACTACTAAGTCTGTGTTTGTGTCTATAGGAGGAAAATTAAGGCCTTTCTCGTTTCTCCATAAACTTTGCCTTTCTTATTCTAGCCATCATAGTTTGATCTTTGCTGATGTCTATTAAGTCTAAGTATCAAATAAAGTGATTTTTCTGCTCAGAATAAAATATCAGGAATATGATAACTATGCAGAAGAAAAGTCAAAATGACCCTTAAATAAGGAATGCATAAACTCCTAGAATTAAATTTATGCTACTTAGCATCACATTAAAAATATTCAAAATATAAATCAAAATTCAAGGGTATAACTTATATTCAATTTCAAATTTATGGCATTTTAAAATAGGATGATTTCCTTAAATGTGCAATAAATTTGGTTTTGTGGAATTGCACATGCCACCTTATCATGACAGTTGCTTTATCTACACAGTCCACTGAAGCCTAGTCACTTTATATAATCTGAATTCACAAATCAACTGTCGTCTTCACTTCACTGATTCATTGCTGATGGGCCTTTCACAAGGTAAAAAATCCTTTCCAAGTTGACAAGAGTAATAAATGGAGAGGTGAGAGCTGCCTCTCCATCCTGCTGTTCTATTGTGCTGCCGATAGTGACACATGGCAGAATAAGCTCATAAACCAACCTCATCTTTTGACCTCTGCAGAGCAAACGGAAACAGAGGGGCATTTATGATGATGACTATATTTAAAGACCAATAATGACTAGATAAACCTCTGAAATCTAACTAGCTCAAGCAAAGCATGGAAAAATATGATGGTTTTGTGTGTTTAATATGGTGAGAAAGTGTTAAAAATGCAGCTATGAAACTTTTGGAATAACCTAGAGTACAACTCAGCAGTATCAGGTTATAAGATTCTTACAACTATCCTATACTCCCAAGAGAAATCTTAAAAAGATTAATGAAACTGCATGCTTTTAATGTTGTTCCAGATTAGGCAGAAACAACACACAAATCAACAGATGAAACAGAACAGAATGGCATTCTAGGAATAGCCAAGCCTTTTTAAGTTAGAAGACTTTATTTGACCAATACTGCTCAGGAGAGAAAGGACAGGTGAACCAAAAATACATATGGCCTTGTACTATCCTTGCAAACATTGTAGTATTGAATTTTGGTTCATTAGGGATATTGTCTTTTTAGGAGCAAACACTTCTGATTAAACTTCAACCACCTCATTATTTGCCTTCTCTAGTGAGGACACAAACTTCATTACCATTTAAACATGCCTGGGAATACAGACTCACCTGGTTAAAAGTCTACTCTGGGTGCCCTCCCTCCACACATCCCTGCCCAAAAAGAGACCACAACAAAACAGGATAAAATCTATTTGCCCAGAAACACTGACCTCTATTAATATATTATGATGGGGTGATGTGCTCTAGCTCCTCACCGAGTCCATCTCAAAAGCCCCACAAACACCAAACACCACCACTTCTATGTCTGTTGATAAGGCTCTGTTCAGGTGTGCTTGAGCAGGATCAGTTTTCGGGTAAAGCTCAGGATTTGGGTTACAAGCAATGGCCAGGCTAGACGACATATTCCAGTTAGGTAACTCTGAAACTTCATGAACTCAGGACTGTGAATTAATAAAAATAAACTGAATTCAAAGAATTTCACCATCAACCACAATTCCCTGCTTATATCTTGTTGTGGCAAGAGTTTAATTTTACCACCCAGCTCTGAGTTGTTCCTCCCTCACCAAACGCCACAATTTACCACGGCAGGCCACTCTAGAAAGTTTGTAAGGTGAAGTTCTTTGTAAGCCAAAAAAATTAAGAAGAAAAAAGAAAAAGGTTTTGTTTTGGGGGATTGTTTCTTTTTTTTCCCCAAAAGCACTTACCTTCACAGGAGTATATAAAACTCAGTTGTTCACGCTGATTATCTAAGGCAGTATCAGTTGGCTTAGTTTGAAAATCAGGTGTACTGTTTCATAATTAAATTATTCAACAAAACCTTGACTATAAAGCATTCTCCTAAAACCTAATTAAGAGTATGATTTGATAAAAGCACATTCTGCAGCTTTAGTTTACATTCCCATATGAGTGGGAGTGTCATTATTTCATGCTTTACACATTTGAGGCTTCACAGGGTTGTTTGTTTTTTTTGTTTGTTTGGGCTTTTTTTCCACCTTTTCTTTCCCAAAGGTGATTTTGAATTATATGAAGAAGTACTCCAAGCTTAGATCACATCAATTCATTAAGTGTTGGCAACATTCAGTTCTGGTAAAAAAAACAAAACCAAAACCAAAAGTCACACCCCCAAAAACAAACAAAAACCCACCAAAAAAACTCCCCAAATAGCAAAAAAAGCCCCCAGATCCACAACTCCTTAAAAATACCGCTCAACAAATAAACCAACCCTCAACAAATAAAAGAAAAAGGCATGGTAAAAAGAGCACTATTTCAAAAGTTGGCCCTTTTTCAAGCTGCATATGGTCACATAATCTTTTAAAACACACGATTCAAGTCTCAATTTAATTATGTAATAGCACAAATGGAATTACACTGCAGATGAAGTGCAGTATTTCAGCTCAAACACTCACTGGAGTTGTGTGACTGACCCAAGCTTATTTCATTTGGCCATTGTATTAGAGGGCTTCATCTGGATGCAAGCACACGTAGCAAACAACAACTTCAATGCAATACCTCCTCCTCTTGATCTAAATTTTAATACAGGCTGAGCCAGGTTATGAAGATAATTTTTCAGGCAGCTTGCAATGATTATGACAATGTGATATTAACAAGTATTTTTCTTGAATGGTTTTATTTTCCATATATACACATGCATCTGCTTAAAAATGCAGATTCATCTTTTTCCTGTGTAAATACTTGTGTGTGTGTGTGTGCTCTTTAAGTGGCAGATAGTTATTGTAACACCTCGGGGAGCAACCGGAAAAACAAGAATTTTCTCTTTCACCAAACTGGGAATGCAAAATCCTAATTAGCTCTTTCCTCAAGGCTTGTATACTTTCTGTGCTGCAACAATGGGCACTTTTCCCAGCTGTCCATACTGGATCCTCACCTCCCCTCCAACTGGCTCTGCTAAACTCTGCCTGTAAAAGCTGTGGGTAGGGAGCAGGGATGGGCTGATCCATTTCCCACTCTGGTAGAAGAAGGACTGGAGCTTCAGAACTCAGGGACTTGGCTGAGCTGAGAGGCCTCAGAGAATAAGTGGGGATAGAACATATGTACACCCTGTTAGGGTACATTACACCAATAAAATAACACTTTACTTTTGTTTAGAAAGCAACTGTAGTTGCTGTATCTAACTGTTATTATAAAAAAAAATAATTAAGAACACAGTCTTATTATGCTTTCATAATGTACGTGCACATCACAGCTGGCATAAGCATTCCTGTTAGCCACACCAAAGTGAAAGACAAAGCAGTGCAAGATTTAGATTACAAACCTGATTCCACACTGTACAAAGAAAGGTGCCTCTCACAGAGACAGCACAGTACAGATCTCGATATCCAGGGCATGGCAACCTTATCATCACTGAGTCACTCACATGCTGCAGAAATGGGCTCGAACTAGAACGGCTGAGGAAGAACAAGAAAAAAGCCTCAAGCCAGAGACAAACAATCGTTCTCCCTTTTTAACCTACCAAAACAAAGCAGGGTGAATAACATCTGTAAATACCAGTGTATTTACACTGAGAGAGGTGTGAAAGAAATGAGGCTCTACAGAGGAAAAAGAATCACTTAACTGAGAAACCAAGCACCAATCAGCAATTAGAAATGCCAGGAAATTGGGAATTAGAAAAAGGTCATTAACCAGAAAAGGTGAGACCCTGAAAGAGCTGCCAGTGGGTTGGGGCACAAGAAACCAATCTGAGGTTCAAGTGGAACTTGAAAAATAGAAGAGAACTACATCATGCTATGGCTTCCAGACTTTTTCTGTCTCCTCATCTTGAATTTTTGAGATATGGATTTTATTTTTGGCTCTGTCCTTGGCTTTTGGAAAAGTTCCTTTCTATTTTGTAGAGACTTCTACTTCCTTTTAATACAGTTATTCAACTTTTATAGATAAAGCCCTTTTACATCTATTGCAATTTAGAAGTTAATCTAAGATTGAAAAGTATTGTGGTTTTTTAGGTTGCACATTTTTTGTTTTCATAGTAGAATGCATCTGAAACAACAATGATTATTTCTGTTCCTTGCAGCCATGTCAACATACCTTCTCTTTATGTCCCTCCTGCCAGGGGTTTATGTGCAGATCAACAGTCTGCACTCCCCTTCTCATTTTGTACCAGCTGTTACTCTCCTGTCTCTTTCCTAGCACCATGCACTGAAGATACTTCCTATCCATCCTCATTGCCCCACACCACTGTCCCTAATTCTCTATCCCACATTTCCTTCTGCCTTGTTTTACCTCTGTGCAATAGCTTTATTGCACTATCTGATCTGTTCTTTCCCCACAAGCATTTCCTATTTCTATTTCTACAGAGAGGACTGCTAAAACATGCATGAAACCCATTTAGATAACTGAAAAATATGACACATTTCCAAGCACAGCCCATGCATTCAGCATTGGATTCTGAACTGTAAATTATTAAACTAAAAAACATCCTCTAACAGGCCGGAGAATAGGCTGCCTCCTTTTCTCCTTGGATGTTTTCTCTATCCCATGAAGAGAAAGTAACATGTCAATGACAGAGACCTGATTTTCTCCCCACTAGGGTCTCCAGGGAATCAGGTACTGGAAAGATCATACATTTGTTCAGGTTAGAAAAGACCTTTAATATTGTTGAGTCTTACCATTAACCCAGCACTGCCAGTTCCACCATTAAACTGTGGCTTTAAGTGCCTCATTTATATGTCTTTTAAATACTTCCAGGGATTGGTAACTCAGCCACTTCCCTGGACAGCCTGTTCCAATGCTTGACCAGCCTTGATGGAATCTAGAGAGAAGATATGACACAATGCCAATGATTACTATTATACAGGTGACAGAGCAGCCAAAACATTTCCACTGGGGGCTTCTCAACAAAATGTTTACAAGGCAAGACTCCACAGTACCTACACACAGCAAGGTGAACACTGCCTGTTGTCTCCTTCAAGGGTTAGATCATCTTAAATGCCTTAGATCATCCAGTTAATTTCTTCTTGTACCTCTCATGCACTTTCTTTTAGTTTTTAAGTTTTTAAGTATGTAGCATGAGGCACAGTGAGGGAAAAATCATTTGGCTAACAGCTGACAGATGGTCATTAAGAAAGGAAGGAGGAAATCCCCCAGGATTGTGACCCTCTTTCCCCCTTAGATTGACCAACATGACACTTCCCTCATCCATGGTTTCAAAGCCATTCTTAGATGTGTCATCCACAAATGTATATTCATTGCACAATCCAGATATTTAATTTCCAAATCTACAGACTTAACATTAAATACAAAAAAAACCCCAAAAAACATAATTAACCATTTATGTGGAATGCCAGTCACAGGGAAGTTATGTCCCAACTGATGCTTCATACAGCTTGGTAAAACAAATGCCACTACAGCAAAGCAATCTAAAAATAACCTTCTCTAAAACTGCAAATGCAAACAACCTACTCCTGCTCAGAACATCAGTATAATCAAGTTCTCTTTGATTATACGGGATCCTGTAATCAAAGCCCTCTGAGAATTTTTTTGGCTACTTTCAAAAATGTCTGAAATTTACTCTGTAAAATTAATGCACAGAATCTGAAAATTCTACCTTAGCAAATACAAAAGACCATTTGATTAGCTACAAATAAAAGCCCCTTGAGCTAAAATGAATAAGGTTTAAGCTACTTCAAATTATTTTCCCGCCTGATAAAGCCATTATCACATTTAGAGCGTTTACAATGCAGAACTACATTCCTTTGATCATCTTATAAAATTAATTGATCTTGCTTATCTATTGTACTATTTTAAATCATTTTAATTGAGGACATTAGGAGAAGTAATGGTAACAACCAATGCATTTATTAGCTACTGACGTTCAAGGCAGCAATGTCATTTTCATAATCTGAATTTCTCTATAACAAAATTCCATTCTTAATGGAATTTACATATAGATCACCCCCAGCCACAAATAATTTACTGTTACTTTAAGTCCTAAAGGACAGGCAGAAAAACTGTGAAAAATCACTCCAGCCATACTTAATTTTAATTATTCTTTAAAATCAGATAGAGACCCTGAAGTTAAATTCTCATAATTAAATAGAAATTAAAAGTTTCTAAAAGCCCTATTTTCATCTCCAATTTTAAATGCAAATGAATACATAAGAAAATTGTCCCATGAAGAACTGAGTAATGTTCATCTACAATGTTGTGTTCCATAACCCCAACACTCCTCCATCACCCAGAGTCCCATGGAGATCCTCTCTGAGTTAAAGGCTACAAAAGGCTGAGTGCAAGATTTGATTATTAAGCAAAGTCCTGATTGTCAGTGCTGCTCCTCTCAGTGTCTACAGAATTGCCTGACTTACCTTGAAATAGTCCTAATTTTTCCATGGTAGACTGTGAGTTTGTGCCACAGATCCACTGAACCCCTTTGAAAGAGAAAGGTGACTTTCCTTCCTGGTTAAGGAATGTTCCATTTCCCACATGGCTGAAATAATTATTAACACAAACTGAAATTTTCCTGTGCTAAAGATACCTTGGAAAATATGCTTCATCTCTAGCCTTAAGTCATCTGCCTGACCCACTGGGTTTTAAAATTAAAGAATACATGCTCATTTAATCAAGTTAGATGGGACTTTTAGCAGCACAAAAGCGAAGTTTAGATATGCTGTACAAATACACACACAAATTATTGTGCCAGCATGACACTGCACACTTGAGAAATAGGTGGAATCCTCTTTGCCATGAAGCTGTTGCAGCACTCCAGGCAGATCACTCAGGTCATGTCTATGTCACAATTGCATCATCCCCCTTCCAGGACTACTGGCCTTCTCTGCTGTCACCTCTTTTTGTCAGCCTTTCTGGACATAGTCTGCTTCATCCCCAAAATATCTGCTGGTCCTTAAGAAGACATACTTCCTTCTTACCTCCTGCCTTATCAGGTCAGTAATTCCTATTCCCAGCCCCTTGTCCTGATGCAGCTCCATCTCTCTTCTCTGATGCCAAAAAAAACAATTCCAGAGAGAGGACAAGCCAAGAGACAGTGGCTCAGACAACTGACACAAATTAGCAGCATAATCAGGGTGTCTGGTTTTTACAGTGCATGAAGACTAGTTTTGTGAGTGTGGTGATGCAGGAGACTAAGGTTAGGATAGATACACCGTTTTTACCATTCCCAAATTACAAAACGAAGACAATAACACTTTCTGGACTGTAAGTGCATTATGTACCAAGCTTTAGGTGCTCAGTTACATTCTGATTTTGACCATCTTTGAAAAGCAAAGAAGCAATTATATCTAGGTGGTTTATTGTGGTAACTTCTCAAAGTAAGTTCTGTGGGATAGGTGCTCCCATGTGGTAGGAGCAGCATGGCAGTCACTGCTGTGTGACAGTGCTGAGGTTGCTATAATGAGACAGTAACATGTGGAAGGTTTTCCTTTTCCTGAGACAAGCCTGAATGTAACAGCTGCTCATGATATTATGGAATTAAATAATTTTAAAAAAGAGAAAAAAGGAAAAAAAAAAAAAAAAGAGAAAAAAGAAAAGAAGTAATGAAAAGGTGGCTCAGCTAGCAGCAAGATGTAAATTTGCAACTAGGCTGGAATTAGCCCTTATTCATGCTGATAACTATTCTACACCAGAGGAAACCACTCAGTAGAGAGAAGTGAGGAACCTGGTTACAAGCTGAAGAAGTGGGCACACAAGCAACTGCACTATCATATTCACCCCTTTTGTCCTTGGCTGAGACTACAGGCAGCAAAAGCTCTGCTGTCCCCCTCTGGGACTCATCAAAGAGCAAGGGGAGGAAATAAAAGAAAAAAAAAGGAAGCTGCAATAAACACTGTATAGAGAAACTGCCTTTACTTGTTCTAATGACTGGACTATTTTGTTTCTCTTCACATGGCTTGCAGTGAGTACAAAGCTCTGGCATTCCCCTTTATAGAATGGGAAAATGACACTTTAAACACTTGCATTTAAATACATACAATGCCAGGACACCACCATATTTTTGCTACAACAGCAAGCCTCCTAACATCATTATTAGAGTATTGACTCTGAAAACTAAACTTCTTACTCATTCACTAAAGTCTGCACGGTTCTAAGATGAAGGTTTTGGTTTGGTGGGTTTGGGGTTTCTTAAATCTTGTGTTTTAGCTTCATCCCCAGAGGAACTCCTGAATCAACAGAGTGAAATCACAAAAGCATCAGCTCTACCTTTCCAAATGCTCCAGAGGAAAGGACCTGTTTGATTTCAGGCTACTCTGAGGCCATTTTTAATTCCCATTGTTTAAGGTTCTTGGCAGGAGAGGTAAACACAAGGTAAGCAGATTTGGAAGGCAAAAGGATAAATGAGAATATGAACTGGTTAGATGGATATATTTTGAGAAACTGAAAAGATAAGGTAGTAGGGGCAGTTTTTAACATAGAAAGCAAAATCAAAACTAAAATTACACTAATTTTAGCTGCTGAGCTCCTAGGGTGTGGGTTTTTCATTGTGCCAGTAACCTCCAGTGCACCTTTTCTGTCCCCTTTACAAGCCCAGACCTTCATCCTCCCTCTATGGCTGTGGTGCATCTGGCACACTAAATTCTGCTTCTATTACCAAAGAGCCCATTAATAACAACAGCATGAGCTTCCAGGCTGTCAGAACTGTTTTCATTTCAGATTTTTCTCTTGCTGAAACAGCAAAGAGTCTAAAACAATGCAGCTATGTCTCCCTCTAGTTTATGGTGTGATAGTTTGAGCAGCATAGATATGGTTAACATCATATTACTATAACCTAAGGCAGTAGAGCTCTGTGTTCAAAATTTCCCAGAGTGTATGTTATTAACAATATATTAACATATATATGTATGTTAATATTTATTGTGTATTGTATATTAATAATATATTCCTAACACAGAGATTGATAAAAAAACTACTGTGCTTGTTCACTTAGAGAAACTTAACACGTAGGTCAGTGAAAAACAGTCAAGAAAAACTACCCCTATTTTATTCACCTACTTTAGGTGAGGTCAACCTAAAGGTGAAGGTGGATGCAGATCATACAGAGGTGGTATGTTTTGTGGTTAGTTCAAGTATAAAACCCATTCAGAATTTCATGGCACAATTATCATTATTCCTGTGTCACCTCATGGGCAATGTCCTTGGGATGGCCAGGATCTCCCTGCCCCAAGCACCTGGCTGCTCCTGAGTGCTCAGCAGGTGACTTCTGGTCTTTGTCTCCAGCTGCCTTACAAGGTGGCAACAAATACCACCCTCCAATGGCTCTCTAAAACACAACATCCAAAGGTTGGTTTTAAAGACCCCTGAAATCTGAAGGCATCTGTTACTCAGTGTAAGTAACCCAATAACTTAATTAGCTCTATCAGCAACTCTTCCTTCGGTTTAGTTCTTATAGGAGCTTATCTCAGCAAAATCCATCCCAGAATAAAAATCATGAGTCAATATGACCACGACACATGATTTTTGTAAGATTTTGAGTAATATGATTGTAAGATTTTATAATATTTTAATGAGCAATCCATGACAGAATGCTAGAGCTTTCATATGGATAAATAAAAGGTGATTAAGTCAAAGTCTTCATCTTTGGAGTCCTTGGGAATGTGAAAAAATGATATGACAGAAAATGGAGCAGCCTAATAATTCCCCTAGTCTGTGGCAGGAAGTTCTACAATAACACAACTTGTCCTGATGCCTGAAGTTTTGATTATCTTGCCAGAAACATGAATACTTAGTCAGGCTTTTCAATTAAGCAGATTTTCCAGCAGGCTACTAAACAGTAGGTATCAAAGATTTTTTTATTTTTTTTACCTGAGTAGAACCCTACAATGAAAAGACAGTTAGGGCAACTCTGATCCCGGACATGGTCCTCCAACAGACCGTTCCTGGATTTATGGCATTACTGGTTCTTAAGTGCACACAATGAAATCCCTATCACAGTCCTGGCAAACTCCTGCAGAGGAATCAACCCCGGGCTAGTAACAGTCATGACATGCCTCCAGTGGAATGTGTCTTAACACAGCCCTGGGGTTTCAGGCTTGCAAAGAAATAATCCTAACGTGAAAAGCAGTTAGACAGCTATTAACACAAAGTTCTCTCTGACATGGCTTGACCAAGGAGTGTGCTGTCAATTGAAAGAAGTGAACACCAAAGAGGACACAGCTGAAGAGTTCCCTTAGAACACAATTTTGTGGGGAGAAGGTTTGATTAGGTTGGATGCTAAGAGGGAGCTCAGGAACAGTAATGGCAGCACTAACAGATGTTTTAGTCTTTATCTATATACTTAAATCTTCAATATGTACGTTTGTTTCATACACCAAACATCCCATTTGCAAAGTATTTACTAGATAATTATTTCATCAAATCTATGAGCCCTATCTTAATTTTAATTTTTATTTCTTTGCTTATAAAAACACCTACAGAGGCATCAGTTCAAGGCCAATCACTTGGATTTGATCTCAGTTTATTTACCAAACAGTAACCTTCAACTTAGATCAGACTAGGTTTGCATGCTTGAGTATCTCACTTGTCTGGCTCTGCCAGCCTCCGTAAGGGTCTAAATCAGTAATGCTAAATGTCAGCCAGCGTGGAGGACAATGCATCTGGCACCACCACAGAGTAATTGTACCATGTGGCAAGGCAAGGAAATGCTCTGTCCCTGTTATGGCTGCATGGGCTTTCCTAATCTGTGAGGGAAAGGATCTGAGCTGCTGGAGTGCAGGTGAGGGCAGGGGGAAGCACATCTCCCAGCACAGAGCCCTCCATGCAGCACGGGCCTTCCCAGCCATGCCCAGCCCGGAGATTCGAGGCCTCAGGAGCAGCATGGAGCCCTGCCCACAGCAAACCACACTGCCCAGCTCCTTCCATCAAGGCCTGACATCCCTGAGGTGGCAGCAGGGGCCACAGGGCAGGGACAGCAGCAGACGGTGTGTGAGGGTGACGGTGGCGCTCCCTGAAGCAAACAAGTGCTGAGGGCCCAGGAACAGCACACACACCTCCCAGGCAGACCTGGGCCACCCCGTCAAACTTGTTGCTCTACTCACACATGCTAGTGTGAAAGAGGAACACAAATAGCCCACGGAAGAAAATGCAAATTAAAAGGACAGTGACCCAAACAGAAGCCTGTCTATGTAAATAACTGGGCATTGAGAAAGACAAAAATAAGTCTTTCAAACAAATCTGAACTGCCTCAAGGCTTCACGCTGCCTGTGACCGTCTCTACAGATATTTCCATCCCTCCCTCAACTAGATTAAAAGTTAAAAATATTGCAGTTCTAAGCAGAAAAGTAAAAAAAGCCCAAGAGTGGGGATGACTGAAGCTGAGCAATAAGGCCTGAAGACTCCCAAACCTGGCAGAAAGGGAGGGGGTGCAGCAGGCAGCCCCTCCAGCTCCTCCCCTGACCACTGCTGACCACTATTCCTGCTCTTAGGACATGGAACCCTGCATGCAAACCTCCTCTGAAAAATACTGTGTTACAGTACAGCTCCCACCTTTTCCCATCCACCATCCTTGGGAATGAAGGGAGAAAAAAAAGTCATATAGATAACATGACACATGCAATTCAAATGTGATCTCCTAATGAAGGAGCAGCACTGACTGATCCAAAGAAGAACGTCCCAGCAGGGAAAGCAGACTGTGAAGTTATGTAAATAAAAGGGTCCCGAGGAGAGGCCTCTCATTTGCCCATATGGGAGAAACACTGCTGGGGCAAACACATTCATCTTGTGCTGTGGTGAGGAGGGGGAGAAACTGCACAGCAATCTACTTCAGCTGAGACACACACAAAATATCCCTCTCCCACCAACGCAGCTGAGGTGTTTCTACAATCACAACTGCAAATTTTATAATAAAATGAGACTTAGAATCATAAATTATATGCAAATTGCTTGTGTATAATTTACGAATACCTAGGGCTAGATATTATTATTCTCTGCATTGATAGTTTTCTGCCAAATGCTCAGATTGCTGCTTTGTAGCTTTGCATCCTCTCTTCTGTTCTGTGACCCCACAAGTGAATACACATATTGTAAAAGAGCAATATTTACTTATGACCAAAGGGGGGAAATATCCTTGTTATACTGAAAAGATTATATTTACTATACAAAATAATAATAATAACAATAATAATAAAAAAAAATCTCAATTGCTTTCCTCATAAAAATACTAAAGCAATACGATCTTTGCTTGCCTATGATTAAGGGTGCTTTGTAAACAGATTGTTGTTCATTTTGTGATTCAGACACCATAATACTGCAAGATCAGGGTCTGTTTCAGTCTGAAAATATTTAGCAACCCTACAAGTTAAACATGATATATATAAATAGAACTTCCTAATTAACATTTCTCTTTTGTCTGACACTTTATTTGCCTTTATTTTTTTAATGGATTGCAAGCACAATGACAGCTTGGTATTACTCTTGAAATAAACCTGCCAAGACAAAAGTATGTGTCTTGGATTTATTTTTAACAAAAAGAACAGAAGTACCGTCTTTTCCTAGGGTTTGCTTTTGTTCTGTCTGTAGGTTGTTCTGATAGTAGGTTGATTGGTTCTGTAAAAAACAATAAGTAGAAAGTACTTTTTCTGAAGAGATATTCAGTACTTTAACCTGCCCTCTAGACCCGAGATACATGGAAGATACTTAAGGGTCATCTGTGTTACTTGACAAGTGTTACATCTGGTATGACAGGCAAAGATACAACCCTAGCACTCATCCGATGGTGCCATTTTGAACCTAACTCTGGTGGCAAAATGTTAGATATATTTTTTTTTAATACAAAATGTGATAGCTTAGCGCTGAAACATGGATTTCCAGACAGAAGATAATATCAGAGTGGCCATTTGTGATGCCAGAAATCATAACCTCCATGTAAGGCTCAAAGACTCATTCCACGCAAGAGATACATACATAAAACACTGCAGTCATTTATGGATGCCCTTTAGCCCAGATGTCTAAAACTATTCCAGTGAAATACAGCAACCCAAACCCAGGTTTTTGACATTTTACTGAATGATTATGTGGGAAACTAGAATTAGATAGCTACGTGGATGCTCGAGTCACAAGAATGGCTATCCTCAGCTGCTGCACAGACACTTCAGCTGCACACCACTCTTGAGAAGAAAGAAATGTGGCCTCTTCAGCTTTCCTTGCCTAGGTAGATACTACCCAACTTCTCTTTCTGATCCATCTTTAAAGTACTTTCCAGACATGGAATATGCGTTCCAGGACTTATCTCCTGGCAGGAGCCCCTTGCCCCCAGCCCACAAATGTAAGAAAAATTATTTTGGATGACTGGCCTGAAAAAAAATATTGGTTGCTGAGAAAATATCTCCACACACATACTCCCCTTACATATTTTAACCAATAAATAATTTTTAAAATGTCTTGGTTTTAATTAATCTGAGATATAAGATTTTTTTCACGTTGCATAGCTATGGGGGACGGAACATGGGGACACCCAAGGACATCCAGGACAGAGGGAAAAAGGTGTATTGCAGCCTGTGCCTGCCTTCATAGCTGCATTAAGCTAAGCCACAATCTTGCCTTTAAGCTAATTAATTAACTGCTTTCAACCATAACTGTTTCTTCACAGCTTTCTTAGTCTGGCAGTGATAAATACACAGTAATGATGTTAACAGTTTGGATTTACACAGCTGGTGTAACATACAGAATGGCATTCATATTTATGGACTTGGCAAGGTCCCGAGCCACCCTGCACTAATGTATCACCACTGAAATCACAGCAACTGGGCAGATTTACACCACTGAGTGATCCACTGATGACCTACTCGGCGTATCAGCTCCTATGTGGGCATAAAGCCCAAAAGCAATATTTATATATTCATAAAAGTACATACTCACCAAACAAGCTAAAGGTACTACACTGGAAATCACCTCTCTTCAATTACTGCATGTAATTTTTAATGCTGTTCAAGTTTAATTACAGTGAAGTACTTAACTGGGCTGCAGCTGATTGATCATACTCTTCACTACTTGTCTCCTTCTCCTCACAACTGCCAGATGGAGAGATCTAGATTAGTTTACACCACATAATGAGAGCTTACTGCTGAAATACGAATTAATATTGCATAGTTCAACTTGGCCTGCTTTAACCAACTTTATTTTAAAAACTCCACCTCCTGCTAATCAATTCTTTTTATTTGCCTTTCTCAGCTTGCCAGGAATTGCTATGCATTTAGGTATTTTTTTTAAATGGAAATGAAATAACAATACATTAATTTAATCAATAACCAATTGCATAAAACATGTCAGGCTTGGGATTTGTGGGGATTTTTAGTGTGACCCTGTTTGCACATTGGTTATGTTCTTTTATTCACTTGATTCTTTGGAGGAACTTTTGAGTTCCTCAGGATTAATGCTGCTAAAGAAAGATGATTGTATTTATAATGCTGCTCATTTAATCCATCTGTGGCAGAGTTCAAGAGAGAAAGAGAGAGAAGACTGTAATGGGACTACATTTCTCTCAAGTCCTAGTATTTATGATATTTTAAAAATATTTTTTCTCCTGTATACCCTCCCTTCAAAAACAGTAAGCAACACATCCTTAATTTACCTACTTCAAAAAACTTGACTAAACAATGCCCAAAACACAATGAAAAAAAAATAAAAATAATTTTTTTCAGCCAGGACTACAATTCACTTATAGTCTATAGTGTAAATATGAAAACAAGACCTTCTGTCCTAGCTGAGGAGGAACGGGCAGACAGAATGGAGGAGGGACCCTTGTATTTCTGCTGTGATTCCAGAAGCAACCAAGAGAGTTTTGCAAGGCATAAAGTGTTAACAGCTCCTACAGCTTCAGACAAGTATGTGTTAGTTGTAACATGTTTGAAATGAATTAAAAGTTAACCTCACATCTGCAGCAGCCTAAGTGCATTACACAAGCCTACGTAGATGAACTTAGCTTTGGAAAAAGCTTCATAAATTCTGGATGAAGGAGCAAGAAGGAGGCCAGTTTGGAGCTTGCTGGGATGGAACCATGATGAAAAATACTGAATTTAACCTGTAGTGGCAGAGGCATGGCTGCAATCCCCAGCAGAGGGTCACTGTGGGAAAGCAGAGGAGCTGGGATGGGTGCACACCAAGGACCAAGCAAGTGCTGTTCTACAAGCAAAATAAAACCAAGGGTGCCCAGATTTACACCATTGTCCTACAAACACACAAGTGAACAAGATTCCCAGGCTGATCTTTGAAAATAGATCATCACAGCATTACAAGAAATATTTGGAGTGTAGCTTTGGCTCTTACTGAACACTGCCAAAGTAATTTCACTCTCTTTACTAACATGTGTACAGATTAATTACCAATGTAAAATACAGAATGCCTGAAGAAATGCAATGCGTTTCATTTTCGCACCTGGTGCAACCTGGTACACTGATCCCTCCCAGACTGTTGTGTTTTACTTGATGTAACAAAGGAGACTGTAAGCAAAATTATCATTGCAAAACCTTTCAACTGCTTGGAGAAAAGAACAGGAGAGAAGTCAGCATCAGTTTTCCCACACAGTTCAGTTGCATCAAAGATTTTATTGGGAATAACTTCTGTAAGGCAAAATTTTCAGGAGTATAAATGTGATTTAAAGAAAATTGCATAGATGGATGTTTCTTCTGCAAATGTTATTGAGAATGAGCAACATGCAAAAACGTTTATACATTTTTCTATATAAAACAATCAACTGCAGAACTCTAAAATAAACAAAGTAGTTTTGGCATCTGCCTGTATTCCATTAAATAAATGAGTAAGCAAAGCAGTTGCATAAAATTTTTTTAAGATGTATAAAACAATAGACTACAGATAATACTAGAATGGGTGGACAAACCCTTTTCATTTTACAAGGTATGCAAGTAATTGTTTGTATGAATGGCTGTGTCTATCTGTTAGTGTAATAACTGCCTGCAGAACACATGAAACAAGCTAATAGCAATAATTACTTTGAATTAACAATACACATAAACATTTCTTTGCACTCATTAAATAAACAGAGCTTCGTATTCACCAATGGTGCAACCAGAGCACAGCATTTACTGTGATGGAAGAGAATAACTCTTCCAAAGAGAGCAATGGAGAAGCTAAGTCTCTCTATTAATGACAAATAGATAATTTAGAGCTTTAATTCCAGTGGTTCTAAAACTGCATGAAAAGACTGGATCACAGCCAAAATGCGATAATCACAATGTCTGCAAATCAAAGAAATAAGCCATCAAGAAACACAAGTTTTTCTGTACAGTGTAATTATCAAACAGTACCAATCCTTCTGAACTTTTTTAAAAAAAGACCTTTTAACAAGCACCAGCAAATAGACCAGGATGCTAAAATTCTGAACTCTCTCTGTGTCCCACCACCGTCACACAGACTCTGAGAATCAGTTACTATGCTTATTTTTGCCACCACCACAATGAGAAAAAGGTGTTGTTTATGTGAAAAAGGATAAAATACAAGGGTTTTTCCACCTTTCCTCTATTTGTTTTAGTTCCTTCTCTGTATGGAAGTAGAGAATGTCCTGATTTGGTTTTTTCTTCACTACAGCTGCTTGCAGTTTGCAGTTTACATACTGCTTGCCTATCTGATTGGAGATGAGCAGGTGTGTGCTGCACTCTATTCCAATTTACATTCTGTATTTTAAAACAAACCATGACTTGCCATGGGCGTTTGGTTCCAGGACAGAATGCCAAATACAGAACAGGAAGGTTTGCTTCTTAATTGCCTAAGTAAATAAAACTTTCTTGTGAAATATGTTACTATATAAAACATTGCTGAAATCCCACAGGGTAGTTCTGCATTTTCCAATCCCCACTCACAAAAATGATAATTACTAGTTTTCCCACACTTATCTTAATAGCCAGAATAGTTCTTTCTTTTGGTCAGTTAAAAGCATCATGATGACCAGGAAGAGTTCCTGCGGGATGGTCATGTAGGTTCTGTTACTTTGTTTAAGGGGAGTAGGGAAATATAGAGAAATATAATTTGATACATTGTGACACAGGCTACAACAAGGAAATTAAATGATTCATTATCTTGATTTTTTAGAAAATTTGTTACTGCAGTAGGAAAACCAATACCCACGATGTACATGACAAGTTCACAATGAGTGACACCCTTCAGATACTCAGCATCAGTCTGAGATGTTACTCCTATTGTCTGGTATTGATTAGAAATCAAGGTCTGATTTGGGTCCTATCTCAAACCCATTCAGCTGAGGGACAGTAATGAAGATTACCCAGACTCTCAAGGCAATGGCATTAACCAGTTCTGAAAGCTGCTCATTTAGTATGGCTCCAGGGCCTGAAACTAGTATATTTTAGGAGTCAGGACACTATTTGGCTTCATCTATTAACACTTTGATTCTATCCACCTTGACCTCTTGTATTAAGAAAAAGTCAATGAAATCTAAATTATCTTGATCAATATTATAACACAGATTTCTTCAGACTTTCCTGTTAACCTACATTCAATCCTCCCACAGGACTTGACAGGCCACAGCAAACATTCCTCATGCTGCTCTTTGCCCAGTGCAGGTGTCTTTGAACACAGTATCCCATTTCCAGCAGAAACCCACAGATGTTCTGAGGGTAAAATTAGCCCAGCCCAATGAACTCTGCCATCTTCTATAGGCCTAAGACGTTGGCTTTGGATGGTACATGAGATCCTGAAGCAATTTTCCTATACATTTCAAAAGCATTAATCTCTCTCATCACAAATCTGACAAATTCAAAGTTGGACACAAATCTGAGAACACAACAGCTTATCTCTGTTTATGTTCAAAGTTTTTTTCTTTTCCCTTTCAAAACTTATTCTTATCTATATAATTACAAAGTTTTCAAACTTGTGCTCTTATTTCTGCCATTTTCTTCAGAACAAATCCCTGCATTTTATTTCTGATTTTCACAGATCATCATAATAAACAAATAATCATTAATTAATTTGACTGTGTAGTTGTTATTACATCATGAATAGCAAACAGAATTAATCTCAACAATGTCAATAATCTAAAATAAAAGCATCTAGCCTTACCATTCACTCTGACAGCCAAGTCAATAAAGACAAGAATCTGTAAAATTGAGCTATACTGTGTCTGAGACACCTGGAACGGGGTATTTTGACCTGTGGATGTCTTCCTATTGCTTGGCTGTAAAGGAAATCTTGTATCATTGCTTACAGAGCCAATTTTAAGGTACTATTAGGTAATATTAGGCAAGATAAATACTATTATTCTCATTTAATTCTTATTTTATTATTGCTTTGTACTTAAGCTGAAAAGTTGTTTATTTCTGCACGTACACTAAATGTTAGTCTCTTGAACTTCCTTGGCCTGAATTGAGTTGGAAAATCTTGAGGGTTTTGTTGGAAGAAGTACCCCATATTCCCATACAACTTCTTACTAACAATTATTCAGGTACCAATTAATACAGTGTCAAAACATTGCATTACCAAGAAGCAAGAATAAATTATGAAATACATCATAATATATATGTAAGTATATTAACTATAAAATTTATATAGTTAATGCAACTATAATATCTAAAGTATTGTAGAAATGGGGATAAGCTGGCTAAAGCAATTCTCAGTTGACAGAGATCTGTCAAAGGATTTTTCACTAGAAATAAGCTGGTGGTATAAACAAACTTTTGATCTTTTTTTAGGCTTTCATGTTTTTTTCATAATCTACCCAAATAATATAGAACAGCTGGTACAAATCATTCTATCTTTTGCAATTTGAAATAATACTGTTTTAAGGAAGAAGAGTTTCTGTTTAAAAGATAAAAATTCAAATTGTTCCCAAGTAAGACATTTGTGTTTTAAAGAGGCCATTAGGAATTCCTAATACCACTGTTGCTCTGTGCAACTGTTATTTCTATCATAAATATGTCACAGGTTTTATTAACCAAGAGAAATGTGTGGTAGTTTTACCAGCTGTAGAGGATACTGTGAAACAATTTCATTGAACCAATTAAGTCATACTTATAATGTCTTTTTCCCCCATTCTAAAGGGCTTTTCATTAAAGTTATTTTCACACTTTTTTTTTAAAGGTTATATACAATATTCAATGCATTTCAAGTAACTTTGAGTTCATATTTTCGAGAGGTGCTGAACTTATTTTAACACTACATTAACAAGAAGGATCAGTCTACACAGCAAGGATGTTCTCTTTCCCTCCATACAGTAATTTCTAAAGAAATTTCTTAAGAAATGTGGGTAGTTTTAAGACAACAGATGGTCTTGTCTCAGTGCAAGAAATAATAAGAGTGGATCATATATCATCTGTCTCTAATAATGCCTGTGTAGGCACTTGACTTTCAGATTACTAAAAAGACCAATCTAGAGACATCAGACCTGTAGAACAGGCATGGAGTGAGAAGCTCAAGCAGTGAAGGCAGTGAATAAAAACCTGTTCTTGTTGGAAAGAGAAGTATAAAAAAGATTTTAGAGACATCCTTTTAAACATTAATCATTTTCAAACATCTTTAGTCCTATTGCACTCTGAATTGAAGCTCTGAAAGAGAATAATGGAATCCCACAGTTATTTCCTCTGTGCCAAACCAGACCAAGACTTGGGTTCTGCAAAGGATTTTTTGCAGCTGTAATTTTACTTATTCATCCTCAGAGGTGAATCTCCTCATTTTGATCAGCTGGACTGCTCATGTGAGCCCAGTCACAGTGACATTCCTGCAAAGTCACCGCACTTTGCCCGGCAGTGGGAGCTCCTCAGGCTATCTGGAAGAAAGATGAGCACAGATTTTATTCATCATCTTATTGATTTGGAATTGAAATACAAAACCTAGGCTCACAAAAAAAGATGAAACTCTGCTTAGTTGACATTCTGACCACTTAAGCCTGATTTCTCACACGTGGAAGAATTAAACCCTCAAAAGCATATTTATCTCTGATTATGCTCTGTTAAGCACAGAACTGTTTATAGGAAAACATCAAGACATACCCTATATCACTTGAATTTTGAATGGGAAAAACTGCAATGTTCCATCTCGTTTTCTGCATTCCTTTAATATTTGAGGGCTTGTTATTTCAACATACACTCATAGTGTTTTTCCATAATTCAAAATTTCTCGATGTTATTTTAATACATAAATTTTATTAGAAAAAGCTTCCATTTGCCCTGAAGTATAAGCAAATGCTGATAAATTACTGTGGGCCTATAGCAATTTTTCCAAGCAGTCTCCATGTAAGTGTAAATTAAGTCAAACAAATCAAAAGGTGAGTTATGTTCAACTGAAAATAATGATATCTATTGAGTGGTCAAAAACTGTTGGTAGCTATTAATAAATAATCCTCAGCACATATGGCGATGTCAATCAGCACTATTATTTTACACATAGAGGAGTTTAGTAAGGTAGAACTGCACAGTGAACACAAGTTAATCATAGTACACAGCATGGTATTGTCAGAGCTCAAGGATGCCTTTGATCCCTGCCTCGGTTTCAGAGCATTCACCCCTTTGCACAGCATTCAAATGTGGTGCGTGAATACCTCAACACAGATCCAGAATGAATGACTGAGCCGCACTAGGTCACAGCGTAATCGTGACATTATCAATTATATAAAAAAAAATATCTCTAAGAAAACCAGCTAGCTCACATGTACACATAGCCTTTTTCAATATTTTTCATCAAAACTTTGAGCACACAGACATATAGTGAGCATACACGTCAGTCAAATGGATTGGAAGCACTTAGGAGGAGACGTTCCGGTCTGTTGCACCCGTGATGTAAAACGAAGAAGTTTAGATAGGCCTTTGACATAATGGACTTGACGAGAGGAAAACCTGAGCAGAGAGGGCACTTGGAGAGCCCCCAACAGCCCTGGCAGCCCTGTGATATTTTCATACCCAGACCTGGGCAGGACCTAAGCTCTGCTTCTCACCTCTGCCAGGGTCCCCAGCGCCCCTGCCAGCAAAACTCCTCTCGCTTCCATACGGCACTTGTGGAACCAACAGCAGCCTAAGGAAAGCTGAAGCTGCAAACCAACAGCTGCTGTTTGAAAGCATGGGAGAAAAGAGATAGGCTTATGGGAAATGGCTCTCTGGGAAACATGAGCAAATCTAACAAAAACTGGCTCTGAAATTTTGGTTGAAAAACCACTATGCTGTTGCTGAATATATGCTCTTCAAAAAAGCAATGTGTCTAATGATAACAAACTAATGTTTCTGTGTCAACTTCTAGGACAACATACAGATGGCATCCAGACTGGTATTTTCCTGCTGCTCAGCAAATCACAAATCTATTAAACATGTGTTAATCCTGTATTAATATATATTAATGAAATATATATTTGCACAAAATGTATTTCTAGAAGAAATAGGGTTATTTAATTTCAGAAATACAAAAACTTAATCAAGTTATGACGTTGTACTAGGTTATCTGGTTGTACTAGGGATTTTATGTCTAGGAGATATCAAAACCAAAAAAAACAAAAGGAAGAAAGGAAAAGAAAGGTCACTCTTATAGTAAAAAGGGGAAAAAATCTAAAATATTCTCGCTATCATAATTGAATTGGCCACAACTTTAAGCAGCTATTTATGTTGATTTGTAAACACAAAGCCTATATTTTAATAGAACTATGTTTGCAAAGTTCTGGGGTATTAAATGGTTCTAATTCTATTCTACTTTATGACTAGTTCAAGAAATGACCTCTAGCTAGATCTGGCCTTGTTCTATCATGCAACTAGATTTTTCTTACAGAAAATAAATTAAAAAGGTGTGACCTTGCTGAGGGCTTGCAGAGAAAATGAGGTACATCTTGTCACAAGCAGAAGAGCCTATTTGAAACACGGTTTGTTCAATTTGAAAGGCTGCTGCTTTCCTCAGATCAGAAGTTAAGATAAAGGCAGTTGGATGAAAGAGGAGAAACATTTCCAAGAGATGAAATTAAAGAGCTACACTGGAATCCCATTCAGTGACACAGTGCCTTTTTGTGTGAGGGTTTATCTGGGACGCATCAGCCACACCTTGTGCAGGAGCAGGCTCTTCACCCAGCACAAAGCCTGTCGCAGAGGGAGAGGATGAGGGCTGCTCACCAACCAGAATCAGAGGACATTCTCCCCCACACGGCAGGGCATGGCAGAAATTAAATCACTCTCCTATATGTTACACATTTTGCTTGGGAGAAAAATATGAGCCCCTGCTTCTCTTGATTTCAGCCTCTCTCTTGTGAGGTCTGTGCTCCCCATCACTGACAAATGTGGCATCAGTGGGCAGTGTTCCCAGATGGCTAACACCTCTGCACTGAAAATTCAAATGTTAAGGCAGTAGTAGAATATTCCACCCAAAAATGAGTATTCAAACCTGTCTCACCTTTATGACTGGTAGCTCACACTGAACTAACTTTTAATTTGACCTCCTAAAAACACACAGCAATTTGTTTCACACCTCCTGACCAGAATAACTTATGTTTGGTGTCCAAATCAAGATAGGTTTATTTCATAATTTCCCTTCTAGTATCCTAAATAATTTCTTTGCTCATGATCACAAAAAGTATCAGGTAACAAGGCTGTGATTCAGTCATGTTCTCAAGTGCTTACCTAAGCCTGGCAGGAGCTCGGTGAGGCCATCCCTCAGCTCACCCTGCTCCAGCAGCGAGGACAAGCAGCACACGGGTTTATTCCTCACACATGCTGCAAATCTGCAGCACCACCAGCCCATGACTGCTTCCCTCCTGCCCCTCACCAGCACAGCCACAGCCACTCAGGGCTCTGACACTGTCCTACAAGACAGCAGCTTGTTCCCAGCACAGCGTGTGCCCCACAGCCAGCACCCCTCAGCACTGCCAGGGACACCAAGCAGGGAGCAGAGGCTGTCCCCAGCCACTGACCCTCCCCAGGGCCAGGCTGGATATGGATATGGATATGGATATGGGTATGGATATGGATATGGGTATGGATATGGATATGGATATGGATATGGATATGGGTATGGATATGGGTATGGGTATGGATATGGATATGGATATGGATATGGATATGGGTATGGGTATGGATATGGATATGGATATGGGTATGGATATGGATATGGATATGGATATGGATATGGGTATGGATATGGGTATGGGTATGGATATGGGTATGGGTATGGATATGGATATGGGTATGGATATGGGTATGGATATGGATATGGATATGGGTATGGATATGGATATGGATATGGATATGGATATGGATATGGATATGGGTATGGGTATGGATATGGATATGGGTATGGATATGGATATGGATATGCCACGTCACCTGCCCCATCCCTTTCAGACACCAAGGCTTCTGGCAGGTGGGATGGATTGCTCCCACAGCCACAGCAGCACTAATATGCTCTTTCTTGCAGTGCTTGAAATGTATTTAATCCAAACATGATTATCAGGTACCCCTGCTTTAAGTATCATAAAAGCAGAACCACAGCCTGCAAAAGATTGACTTACAATTATCTCACAGCAGCTACTTAAATATTACCCAAGCATATGTTGTGCTAATTCTTATGACCAAATACAGTTTCATTTCACTTGTTCAGAACAAACCCTGACTGCGAACAAAGCCTTGGGTGAAGTGACAAGTGGAATTCCAAACGAGTAAGACAAATATTTCCTCCAGAGGCTAAACCTACTGCAAAATATTAATCTCCTCTTCTACACATCTTCACATGTCTTTGGTGAAACACCTGTCTGGAATTGTTAATAACAAATATTTTTCAGGGTATACACTTCAAAGACAGTACTGCAATGTCAAGCAGTGTAAAACTTTTGAAGTAATTTTAGCTAAATACTTCTGTGACAACTGTCTGAATCAATTCGTCTTAGCTGACTATATTCTGGTATTATAAAAACCTAAGACGTGGTTATCAGCCAAAAAGGTAAAAATTTGAGTGAAGTCATAAGTTGCACAAATCAAACACACACACACACACAAAATGATAATGTTTTAGTTGATTTAGGAAATGATCAATGCCCTCTGCTTTCTTAACTTCCAACAAAAATGCTATTTTTCCTTAAAAGGATCAAACGAAAGAAAAAATTTTATATACTAAAGCCAATTCAATAAAACAATGAACCAGCAATAACCCAATATTAGAGTTACAAAATGAGAATATTATATTCTTGCTTAGCATAACAAAATTTTAGTTCTTAGCACGGAAAAGGATAAAATTCAAAGTTAGATGATGCTAAGAAAGGATGGCTATTTTTAATTGCTGAAAAGCCTCTAATCACAGGCAAGTAATAGGGCCAAGAAAAGGAAATAAAAAAGAAATAACTGTGTGCATGTGCTGGGGGCAGTGGGCAGAGAAAGCAAAAGAAAGTAAACTGGGGCTGGAGACTTAGAAAAACTTCTGAGAATTACTCACAACTGTAGTAGCAAAAAAAAAAATTGCCACCCAACAAAGAAGGTCAAGCTGACCTAAAGATTCTAAGTCAGGCTCTTAAAATCCTAAATCATACAAAGCGCCATCACTTGAAGGCATACAAACATAAGAGGATTAAGGTAAGTGTCCCACCTAAAAGCCTGAGAAAACAAAGATTAGTTTTAAGTACTGAAAAGAAACACAAATCATATGGATGCTCCATGCACAGGAAGGAATAATTGTTAGGATGTCTTAAGAGCACAGTAAAATAAGCACTACTAAGGAAAAATCCAGGTTTGCTTGCCACTTTTTGAGTGCAAATATACTCATGTCAAAATGTAACAAATATTAAAGACTTAAAGAGCCGACTCAAAACCTATTGAAGTCAGTGGAAAGATTTGTATTGACTTCAGTTAGCCAAGACCCTCTGCTTGGAAAGATTAAGTAGAAGACAAATAAAACTATTCTTCTTAGGGGAGGGCAGTAAAACTGCTGCTCTCAGCTCACTGTACCTACCTGAGTGACTTCAGTAACACACTTATCAACCCAGCCACACAGCAACAAAGGCTTTCCCTATAGGCAAACACTCAAAAACAGTTTATGCTAGTTATGCTATCAGACTCTTGGTCATATTTGCATTTATGCTGCATTTATGTTAGCAGAACAAAGTGTGGTGCCTTTTAAAGGATGACAGTAGTTCTGGACGTTATTCTACAAGTTTGAACTGTAATGGTCATGTCTTGACTTTATGAGATGTCAAATGCAATTTGAGCATGCACTCCAAATTCCATATTCATTTTCATGTCAGGGAATATTTAAAAATAATAGTGATACAATTGTTTATGCTCCTAACTACATGGAAAGAAAAGTAATACCCATGATTTATGGGCTGACCAGCTTTCCACCAGTGAACACAACTTCAAGAAGTTATTATTTAATTGAAGAATTCAAGCCTGGAAAAATTCCATTAATCTCCTTGTTTCATACTTGCTGGAAGTAATCACTGACTTGTGGCATTACTGAGCACTTATGTTATCCTGTCCCTCTATTCCAATCCAACTCAGTAAGACAGAAGCTTGGACTAACCTACCAAACATGATTTCATATTTTTCTATTCATTAAAATTAATACTTGCACCTCTGTGCTGTACTAGTCAAAAAGCCTCTACTGAATCCTCTCAAATATCTATTTATTTCTATGCAAATATGAAATTAGGAATCTGGGAGATCCCCATGCTTTTACAAGCATTCAGTCAACTAAAATACTCCCTGACATTAAACAAGTCACTTTGCCAAGTGGTCTCTTTCAAACCCAGCTGAGAAGTGGATAAGGGTTTTAGAGCTGAACCAGAGGCAAAGGGCTTGGCAGATTCCACCACATCTGAACTGTGCCCCCAGTGCTGCCTCCACTGTGGAAACTAATAAACCACACTGTTTCAGAGGAAAAAAATAGTATGACAAGCAATTAAGTGCTGTCAAGTCAATAACCTTTTGTCATGAAGACACTTAATGGGAGGAAAACTCCCTTTTAGTTTATACTTCATTCTTACAGATCATTTGATGAAAAGTCACATATCACATTATAAGCAGAACTGGTTTTTTTAAAGAATTAGGTACAGTCTAGGGTCAATTTTCCACAAGGAAATCAAGACAAGCATGGTTCTACTGGCCAATATGACCATTCACTGGAAATTACAGCAATCTGTATTTAATAAAAATTAATTTCACCTATAGACCCAACACACTCCAGACATTTAACCTCTCTTGTGAGTGTTTTCCTCCTAGTCCTTTGAGGAAAAGAGTGAATATTCTTATCCTTCAGGATGAGAAGCAAGTAGGAAGTACATAGCTTAGAGGTACTTTAAGGCAATCATTTCTCCCATTTACTTTTAGCATCCTAAGTACAATTTAGAACACCAGACAATTTTCAACCACTTTCATAGCAACATTATCCAGAATTTGTGTAAAAAGTTTTCAAGAAGTTAAACATTTCTGTTCACCAAACACTGAGCTTCTGCTTAGAAAATACTGATAATTATTTCAAAATAATTTTGATAATGTTTTCAAATATATGTAGAATTCCCACAAAAGACTAGGTTAGCATTATCTGCACATTATTGTTTTTATAACACTAGTGGCTAAAAAAAAAATAGCTTCTTCACTGAATTAACCTGGCTTCTGAGCCATTCCTTCTTGTCAGATACAGACAAAAGCTGCACTGTTCAAACCCATTTTGCCCAGCTGTTGCACAGAAGAATACAAAGTACGTAAGGTAGCAGTACACAAGGTCACAGTGCAGAGCAAGCCCATATTCAGAGTTTTTCATTGCCATTTCCTACAAGCCTTTAGCACAGGCAGAATTTCAATCTCATTACTAGGTCACCCACTGCTCTCACTTCCTCTGTCAAAGAACTTTCCATGGCAAAAGTGACAGCCATTCAACAGCTATATTGAGGTCTTGTTGTGTTGCGGGGAGCAGTGTAAAAACACAAGGTTGGACAAATAAATGCTTTGTTTCTTATCAGAATTGCTTCAACACCCAAGGGAAGCGCAGGCGGAGCAGGACACCCTCCCTTTCCCCGCTGAGAGGAATGCAGGGCTGAGGACTTGCACATCAAATTCCTGAGATGCTGCCAAAGAGAACACAACAGCATCCCACAGACCTGTCTCCCACCAAGCATCGCAGTGAAGCTCAGCCATGAATGGGTCCAGCCAGAGAACTGATTGCAGGGACACTGTTGGGCACAGTTCTGCTCCCCTCACATTACCAGGGATGCACAGCTCCTGTGGTGACTCTCACAGGATCTGCAGCCTCGCAGGGAAACCCCTGAAGGAAATGTAGCAGCAGAGCTATAGCCTATGGCAGTGCTATGGAAAGAAGTGGTAGTGACAAGATGACATTGAGAGTCTGACACTGTAGATTACCCCAGAACCATATCAAAATGACTCGCAGTTATCAGATCTAGATGACAATGAGACTCCGGCATCACTGTCATCTATACTGAAAAAAATAACTAAAAGCTACATGCCACTAGCCACAGGAATGGACAGGCAATATAGATATGCCGCAGCAATGCTGTCTATGGCAAGGATGGTTCGAGAGCTTTGATAATTAACCTAAACCCAAACTTACACAATTTTGTCTTTTTCATTAAAGGGAAAAATATATGCATGAATACCATGATTAATCTAGGGATAATTCATCTTACAATCACAGAGCAAAGTGCTGGTAATTGAACTATATCAATTAGGTATCAATAAATATTGAATTAGTCCCCATCATTCTGATGTGCAGAATGGCAAGGATGGATGCATCAGGCTAGTAAATTGGGTACCGGATGGAAAACCTTCTGCATTCCAAATGGCCTCCTGTGAGTAGCATCCAGCAATCCTATCTGTAGGCATTAGGCACAAGACACATTAACAGTCAGCAAAGTCAGGCTACGTGCAAGGGCAAGCACACAAGGGCTCTCTGCTGCACACAGTGTGGTACCCCCAAATCAGTTCTCTGACAGACACTGAGCAATAAGGCAAGTGGCACTGGTGACTGTGAGCAGACAGCAAGGTAAGAGGAACAGCTGCAATTATTAGGAACAGTCAACAGCAATATCCTACAGGCAAGGAAAGAACACGTCCATGTATTAACAGAGGAAAATAACACTTCTCTCCCTTTTTTTCCAGTGGAAATATGTTAAATACTAGGTTTCTTTTGCCATTAAAATAGTTTTACCAGAACACTGTTGTAACTGCTGTACAAAAAACTCAATTTCTCTCCCTACAAAATTTTAGAAGAAAAAGAATTTAAACTTTTATTTCAAAGAAAAATGCTTTAGACTGACCACCAAGTCATTTATGTTTTATTGCCACACTTGTTTTGCTCTTCTTTTTTCCTTTTCATTGAAGTCATACATGGAAACTACAAGCTAATGAAACAATGATGAACATCTACTTCAATAACACCAAGAATTCTCAAATGTGCTTTGTTTGTTTTCCTTTTCTGCAAAATTAACACATTAGAGACTATTTACCACTGTACAAAATTCCTTTCTTTATTTATGAAAGCTACATCTTTACTATCATGATGTGAAATGAAAAGCCTCCTGTACTTGTTGCATACAATTAAGCTGCAACAAAAGCCAGCCCAAGCCATTTCACATTTCATAGGGCTGCAATTATTCTTTAACTGTTAGAATATGCTGTCCCCCAGGAGCTAATTACAGAAAAGCTCTCATCACATACAAGAAACACACAAACAAATCCTTCAAGCACAAAGCAAATGTTCAACATTAAAGAGACGCATTCAGGAAGTCACACCAATCAGTTTGGTTCAGCTAATTACTAATCTGATTTCTGAAGTAGTTGCATTAGATAATTATGATGCCCATTCACAACTTGAAAGCCAGGACTCTGACTGATTATAATAAAGATCTAGGACTCAAAATAAAAGTAAGGGCAAAGTATGAAATATACATCAGAACAGGGCTGATGGGGTATGTTTGTTTATTGCCGGCACTTCCTTCGGCTCCTCACTTTGGAAGGCCCCATCCAGAGTTTGCTGAACCCAGCAGGAAGATTTCCATTGATATCGCTGCCATTTGGATCAGGCCCAGAATAACAAGGCAAGGCTTTGCCTTGCAGATTACATTCATGAAGTGCCCAGGAAGGAACTTTCGTTGCTGGATTTTGGTGGGGTGAGAGCCGCGTTCCCAGCCAGCCGTCAGAGCCCATCCCTCCGTCACTGCCTGAGCTCTCACAGCCCATCCTCCGGGGCCCAGAGAGAGGCAGCCAACTCTGATAAGAGTGAAACTCTTCAAAGAATCCATTGTACATGTGCTCGAACTCATATTTTGCTTGGTTTCAACTTCTGCAGGATTTTTTCTACCTCCAGCAACTGGTTTGCTGGAGTTTGAACATTTATAAAGGTGTGTAGCTCAGAATGCAAGATAGAACAATTCCTCTAGTTTCTGACCCAGCTGAAGCTCTTCATTAGTCCATTAGTCCTGTAGCTAATACTTGAGGCTGGCAAAAATTTGCTTGATGAAACACTAATAATTATGCTTTATAGGAAAACATTGTTCTTATTAAATGTCTGATGAAGTAAATATACTGAGTTCAGTTATCAGTCCAGCCCTTAGTTTCTGCTCCCTTTTAAAAATTTCACCAGATACAAAGGAAAACGTCTTTTAAAGACCATTGACACATTTACAGGAAGCAATTCATTGCGAGTGACAACACAAGTACAGGAACAAAATATTAGGAATTGACATTTTTCCTTAAGTTTCAGCCTTGCACATTTCACACCAACCAGAGTAGTACTACTAAGCCATTGTTTGCATTAAAACAAATACAAAAAATGCAGAACTTGACCAGTCATTTTCCTCATTATGATGTGTAACACCTGAATTTCTGCGGAATGCATGGTGGCATTAAATAACTGTGAAACTTTATCACTGAACTTTAGACAGGTGAACCAGTTTCAGTAGAATGTTACTTGCTGGTCTTTTGCCAAGTCAGGGGAAAAGTAGAGATTAAAACCCCATATTTTAAATTAATTAAAGAAAAAATGAAGAAGCTTCAGCTACAACTTGAGGTTCACATAAAACCCAAGAATAAAGAAAATAAAAGAGATAAAGGTTAGAAAAACAAATATCAGAAGCAAATTTCCCCATGGATCCTTGAAACTAATCAGCAACATCTTCACACTGTAGGGTCACAAAACTTGTATAGGTCCTTGAGAGGGTGCCCCTGCTCATGTAGGGACTGATCACACTGCTTTGTACACCCACATCTTCAAAATCACATGAGTTATTAAAGATTTCTTCTTCGTTAAAACACCCAAAATAAACTATCCATTCAGACTGGCAATCCTCCACCTCAGTATCTCAAATAAGGAAGAACTGAACTATTGAATTGTTTGCACATAGTCACACTGGACACTTTTTTTAAGCATTAAGGTGAAAGGGACTCTTTGCTGCTGTTAAGCTAAATGAATGAGAGTTGCAAATTTGTATTTAAAAGTCAATAGGCTACAATATTTACAGGGCTGCCATATGTGATAGCTTAAAATTCAAAACTGAACAAAAATTGTGTGGGGTGGAAACTAATGTTATGGAATCTGAACCAAGGCTACATTTATATTTCACTTTAATGCTCTGGCTGTTTAATCAAAATATGAATAAAAGGTCTAAAAGACCAACACGCAAAAATATCATAGTTCTGGAATTTAGCTTTAGCTTCCTATTGTCAACCAATTACTGTGTAATTTTTTCCCTGTGACTGAATAACTAACTGTTAGCAAATAATGAAAAGGCAATTACAGCAGAGCTTTGTTCATATTACCTTCTTCATTTTATTCAGGCTATAATTATTGTCAATGCTGGAGGCTTACTGTACCATGTAAGTGGCACCAGGGAAGAAAATGGAATGGGCTGGTGCATGGAAAATTGCAAATGTCACAGCTACCTTCATCATCACCGTTGGACTTCAGAGATTAAAAAAAATAAGCAGTAAAAAGCTCTCCACGTACGTTTTGCAAATTCTGTACCTCAGTCTTTTGCAAAGGATGGTGAACTGGTAGAAGGGAAAAAATTCAAGTACCATGTTTGTTCTTTTTTTTTTTTTTGTTATTAACCTCTGCTGCCCACCTCCCCCATAACATTTTTATTACTATTTAATTCCCAAAGGAAAACTCCTTTTTGCCACAGTGTGCCTGGAAACAAACTCATGGAAATATTCTTATAGCAGCAGTTCTCATTAAGGATGTCCATGCTGTTCTATAACACAGTGGCATATAAATGATGTATTTTATGGGGTTTAATCTTTACTTCTTTGCCACATGCAGACATATCCCTAGGAAAAAAATGAACACTATGACCTGTGTGTGCAGATTTAGTGTGCCATACTTAGGGCCTGACACTGACCATTTATTTTGACCATTGTTTCTCTGGGCTTCTAGTATGTATCAGAAATGATAGATACAAATCAGAAGTGGGATATTTCATTTTACCTTATGTTTTTAGAAAGAAATAACATTCTTGTGCATTCTTCACATTGTTTTTTCTTTGCATTGTTGTTTATAAGAGATAAATTCAGTAAAACTATATTTGATGCATTTTTTTCATGTGCAGTGTTGCAATTGCTTTTAAAATATGTAAATCATTATATAGCCAGTTAATTTTTTAGTATAAAGTAAGGCTGACATACATTAAAAGACATCATAGCATGATACTGACTTGTGTTTAAACTTGCTTCCAAACTGACTGGCAAATTTTGGTATAAATTGCTTAATATAATGCATGATAATTCTTCTGATCTAGGTTAGTAAAAGAAGAAATGCATCTTTATATTCTCATAAAATTGAGCTGCTTTGTATTTTCATGGATCTTTCTGTCAGATACATGTATATTCATCATCTTTCTTTAGTATTTTAGTGCTGGCTGTTTATCTTCTACTACTATTGCTGAAGCAGACACTTCCACAAACACTGTATTCATAACCCAACATTTATAATTGTTCCTTCTCCTTGATACAGAATTTGGTCATTCCATATCCCCCAGCATCTGAGCACTCTCAGGAGTGAGGTTTTGGAGACTGCTTCACCCAAAGAAAACAAAGTGAATTGCAGCAGGAGACTGTAAGTCTTCCATAAAAATACACGGATGAAAACCAGAAGCGTAATGGGAAATGGCATCAAGTGAATCCACAAAAATAGAAGAATAGAAGGTGCCTCTCCGAGGCTCCTTTGCAGCCCTGATCCACTTTCAGGCTGCCCCTTTCCTCCCAGGAGACCCTGCTCATGATAATCAGTGCCCTTTTCCAGGTGGTGGGAAGGAGCCTTTGGGTGCCCCCTCCCCTGCCCAGATCCTGGGGTGGTTTCCCACGCTGTATTTGCTCCTTCAGCTGGGATGGCTCTGGGGCAGCTGCCAGGGAACAGCAGTGGGACTTTTGGCACCCCTTGCATTTATGGACAAGACCAGCAATTAAGCCCAGAATATAAATCACTGCCTTTCTGCTCCCAATGACTCAGAAACTACACTATGATAATATGCTTGTCACTTTTATAGCTAGTGTCTGCATTTTTTAATGATTTATTTAATTCGTTAAACCTTTCATAACTTTGATATCAGAAATTACCACATCCTTGTGAGAATGATCAAAAGGCATTATATTAGGAAAAATATTAACCACTTATTTTTTTGGAGGGAAGAACGAGGAGTTATAGAAAATTATTTGGAACTACTACTTAAGAAAAAGTAATTCTAATTAATGTAATTTGGTAGAGACATCCAGCACTACCTTTTTTTTTCCCCTAGGTTTAGCCAGAAAAGGCTACAGAAACTGCTTTTGTGCAAAATCCCTCTTCCAGTTATGAGAATTAACTATAGAATACCCTTGAGCCAGAACAGTTCACAGAGCTGAGGAAAGCATCAGGATCATACTACATGCCTTAAAATTTCTGAACTTTATTCACTGTTAATTAGATGGAAAAGAACTGAAAGTAAACACAGTTGGTCATCCTAGGCAAGGGACATTTTTGTACATGACATCCAGCCTAGAGTCCATCACCAAGAGGAAAACTCCTCACTGTCTGCAGTGGTGCTCTCTCTGAAGGCTCTTCATAACAGTTTCAGGGTTTTGTGCTTTGCTTTAAACACCTGCTGCCAAAATCTAAAGATTTCCAGCTTTGTACTTAATTTTCACCCAGCAGTTTCATGTGAGTGCCTAGGCAGTCACTCAGATTTTGCTTTGTTGCTGGAGTGTGAGGTTAGTTTCACTATTATGAGGTGACTTCTTGCAGAAAAAGTTAACGTCAGGGGTACATCTTGCCTAACTTCATTGCTTTAATTTAACTTCCACAACATTAACTAAATTTCTAAGGGTGTCTATGCTGTTGAGTACAAGCAGACATCACCTCACACCTGCCACCCATCCAACCACCTGGCCCAAGAGCCCTGAAACCAAAACTGGAGTCTTTCAACCCCACCAGCGTTCTACTTAATCTGAAAGAACACCCCTGGCCCTGCCACAGTGAAAGGCTGATATGCCAAAAACCACTCCCATAAAGCACTTTTTAAAGCATGGATCAGCATTATTCATGGCACACTCTCACACTTGTCACAAGTGGCCTCACATTTAGAATCACTGAGAGCTTTCACGATCTGATTGTGGCGAGCAGCACTTACCAAGAATTATGTCCCACACACAAAACATTGCTCCACAGTGAATTTATTCCCTCTGAAATGGCCCTGGTGTGGAGGCCCAAATTTGCAGCATGCCCTCTCTCCCTGTGCCACACTGCAAAGCTGTAATCTCACAGGCAGTGTGAGCCCAAGGGGGAGTGAACTCTGTTGTTCTGCAGCTGCAGAAGCCTGTGTGGTACCCATAAGAAAAGCTCTGCCTCTTGCTCTCCAACTACACAACTGCAATTGCACTTATGTATCTAGGTAATCAATTAATGCCTGTAAAGTGCACACATCTTAATAGAATAATAATAATTTAACTATTCTGTAGAAGTTACATTCAATTCTTAGTTTAACTTATGATCCATGGGCAAATCAACAGCTTAAATAGTTTGTTTCTGTTTTTCTAAGTAACAGTATATCTGGGAAATGGGAGTAAAATCAATTGCATACAGACAGCACAGTAAGGGCATTTCCTTTTTTATACATTTTCCCTGGCAATGCTTCAGGACCTTTGTGGTCTGTGGTCATTTTGCAGCTCTCTGTGTCAACAAAAACAGACTTTTCAGCTCCAAAAGAAATGCATCACACATTAAATCCTTACCAAATTTAAGCCTACTTTGTCATTTTTTAGATCCTGAATAATATCATAAACTTTTGGGATTACAGAAATAATAATGACCAGAGCCCAGGCAATTTAAGCCTGCTGTGCTAATCGCAGAGTAGAAAGTCTTTTATAATAACATCTATATGCTAGAAAAATAAAGATTTCAAACCACCCAAAACCCTGCTCTTTCCATTCCCTGCAACAATGCAGAGGTCATTGCCGAGATAATGACGCACATCCTCCAAACCATTCAGTTTGTGTCCCAACACAGATGAAAAATAATCTGATCACTTTTTTTTTTTACTAAAAAAACCAAAACCACTATTTCTTAAAACAAATAATAAAAAAATCCCCTGATTTATTGAAAAACGTAGTATGATGTCAGTGTGAATTAATGTTTCCCATAGGCATACTAATAAGCTCCATGACATAATAACTTGTTATACTACACCAGTGGGACCTTAAAATTATTCCAAAGATAACATAACACAACACTTGAAGCAGCAGGAAACTTCCAGCATGCTTTTAGATGTTTTACAGTGTTACTAATCTTTGAATTGCTTGGAAAAACTGAAAGGAAACAGAATATTTAAAATTGGAAGCACTGCAGCTAGAAAATGACTCCATTCCAAATTCCAAATGTGCACAGGAGATTAATGTCAACGTAAAAAAAAAGAAGCAGCAGAAGGGGGGAAGTTATTAAATGCACTTTCTAGGTTGGATATGTGCCTTTTGGTAGTCTGGTGAAAATCTGTTTTTATTTGGCTGAGTTATGAGGGTTTAAAATAACAGACTTGCACACACACCAATTTCTTATTAATGAGAGGTAGGATTTATTTATTTATTTATTTATTTGAAAATGAAATTTAAGCTAATAATTACCCAGCAACATCGGGATATGCTTGAGAAAAGAAGCAGAGACTGCTTTTTCTGCAGCACATAAGGACACCATCTAATGTCAAAACCCCTATGAAGTCAAACTAGAAATTAGTGCAGTGTAAGCTAATAACTCTGCATGGTGTAACAATGTGCTCTCCAGGGCTAAACACTCCAAGAAGACAAAAAAAAAAAATTAAGTGGTGTGGTTCAGTTCACTAAACTGCCAGATTTTGTATTTTAATCTCCACATTCAAACCATTTATTCAAACAAGTCACTTGAGATGTAAGGGAGAGCCACAGATCTCTCAAAGGCCACCAAGCGAGTGCTTGGGCAAGGATCTCAATGTCCACCTAACAAGGTCAAAGAGTTCTTCCAGCTGTGAGACAGTGGGTCCCTAAAGGGTGCAGGGAGCAGTGCTAAGGGCTGCCACACTCCCAGGCAGGCAGAGGCCACTGCTCCAGCTGCCCAGAGAAGCTGCCTGCCCACTGCAGACACACAGCAGGGGTTGATGGAGGGGCAGATCCCTGCCCAGGTGAAACACCAGCACAGCCTCCACAGGTCTGCATGAGCTGTGCTCTGGGCTGTGCAAAGCTCTGGCCTTATGGCTTCTGTGTCTTGGGCAGAGACACCCTTCCCTTCTCCCATTTATGAACATTTCTCTGTGTCTGACATCACATTTACTGCATCATCTCTTTGAACCAGATTCTTTTATGTCAAGTTTTGTTTCACCAGAATTTCCACTTGGTCTTGCTAAGACATGTACCACGATTCTCTGCTTGTTCATTTCTTAAATGATAACATAACCCTGACCATTGCTCCCAGCTAAACTGTACAATGCTCAACCAAAGCTAAAAATGAATCTTCCATACAAAAAATGTTAACCTTTGATCCAGACACATCTCTGGAATAAGTGATCCTGTTGTGCTGCAACCCTTTGATCACTCACACAAAAATTGGAACCATTTGCAAAAGTAAAGCTTGTGATTTGCACATAAACCAGACCCGATGGGATGGTTTACAGAAGGCTGTAGTATCCACACATTACACTGGAATGCTTGTCCAGTCCTAATACAGTGGTTATGCACTAAAACCATTCCCATCGTGGGTCTGACATGGGTTAAACCCAAGTTTCTACTCAAAAGCCCTGCAGAAGGAAGCAGGATGGTGTGTCTAAAACAATAAATCACCCCAAAGTCAATGAGCAAGTGATCTCATGTTACCAGGTACTGCTGGACAGAGCAGGCAGAGCAGCTCTGAAAGCTTCACCAGCCATGAAAGATTTGGTTTCCTATTCATTCACTCAACTGTTTCAACATCATGGGAATCTACAACAACCGTGTGAAACCATTTTCCACAGTGAACCTAGAACACCTGGGGAGCTCTTTGTAGTCTCTGCCAAGCAGCTATCTTTAAAAGGAAGGATAAACTGCAATCTGAAAATGTCAGATACAGACCACTGCTGGTACAATGGCAAGGCACAGTCAAACAGAGAGAAGGGATGCAGTAGGATGGATACTTTGGGCTAGATAAAGAACAAGATGGAAATAAATGTAGAGAATTATATGGAAAAGGAAGTATTTTAAGAGTATGCAAAGACTACCAAAGGATTGAACAAATACAGCAGCAGAGATGAACAGAAAGTGATACATGAGTAATTTTGAAATTTACTATTCCCACGATGTGCAGAGAACAGGCAAAAAAAAAGAAAAAAGGAAGTAAATTATGAGCTGGAAAAGTCCCCACCCATAAAAAAATATTAATGTGATAGACCACTGAAAAAAGGTATGGAAGCTGTGTACTTGTCCCTAGATGAAGATTTTATTAATTTGAATGATTCATAATCTTAGGAAAAATAAAAACCCTTATCAAATATATTTTATTTTCCTTTATCTCTTACAATGGACTTGTGGTGAGGCACTGAAAGAGAAAACTTTTTTGAGGAATTCAGTGTGATTATTTCACACAAACAACACATTTCCTTCACTGCAAAGCAAAACATATCTGTTTGAGACTCTCAGACTGAAGAGACAACTCCCCTTAAAATTCTCTTTAGTTTCTAATATTTGGCATGACAAGCAAGTCTAAACATACAGGAAAGACTCACTTTAATACCAACTTTTTGTCCATATGAAGCATCCCTTTATAAGACTCCCCTTTTGGTGGAGACCCTGCACAGAAAAGCACTACAGTAATTTCTGGTTTCTTTCTTGTAAGATGGATGCACACAGACAAACTTCAAGTTTCTGAGATTCTTTTTGCTAAACATTTTGCATCATTTGTCTGTAGAGATACTCAGATATCATCAGTTGCCTGTGCTGCTCACAAAAGTTTTCACTGACTAATATTAAAATTAAAACTATTAACATTAAAATATTTTTCCTTTTAAAATATTATATTATATATTATAGGATATATTATTATGTGATATATTATTTTATTACTTATTAGCAATATTCTAATTTTTTAGAAAAATTATGTAACAGCATTCAAAGCAGATTTAATGCCACTTAACATCCCAGAACGCACTTCTACATCTGCTTGGTGCATTCATCACTCACTAAAAATCTAAGCACAAACAGAACCTGTCAACAGGCACAGTGAAAAAATTCAGTCAGGAATATGGGTAAAATTAAAATGGTGGAGATTGCAAGTGCTGTCATGTGGACCATTTGAGCCCAAATAACAAATATTTATTTAATTTAGAAACACAGTCTTTGAAAACTCATAATTACATTGACTTTTAGTCGGATTGAGAGGGTGTTGTCTGTTTGTCAGTCAGTAGAAGTGCTGCTGGCAACTCTTCTAAGCTTGATCTAATTGGACTTTTGAGATTGACCCCAACAGACCACAGGGTGACACCACCAGCAGTACATTTCTATCCATATGCATTCCCATAATTGCAGTCATCTGTTCCCACCAAAGTTTACTTTTTGCATGGTGAAATGTCATGACTTGGTTATCAGGAGGACCAAATAAAATGCTAGTGACAATTAAAATATAAGTGTAAATTAACTACGTGCCTGGCTACTGTCAACTGCATTAAAAGTGTGCTGATGTACAAGGGATGATGCCATCTAATTGTGAAAGTATTGAAGTTATGGTCTGTGTTAAACAGCAAGCCTCTGTAATGCAGGTGGCTTATCTAAAAACACTATTTCTGTGGGCCCCTTCCTCTTGTGTCAGAGACTTGCATCAACTCAGTTTTATACAGAAGATGATAGGTAATCTCAGAGTCTGCTTTAATTTCTCATCATTGATTTTCTGTAGGGTACACGGGAAGCATCTTCAGGATTTAGATGATTCCCATTTGCAAATATTTCTAGATATGCAATTATAGAACTAACCTCTCAGAAACAAACCCATCTTGCAGACCAGGGAAAAGACATTCATTTTCATGATATAAAGTCATGGGTAAGAGAATAAAACATCCTAGAGGGTCCCTTGGTAGCTCTTGTCACATTTTTAGAGACTGATGCTATAAAGGTCTCATTCAAAACTCATTGATGCTGGGGCAGATATTCCTGTGCATGTCAGCAGATTTCAGAGTGAAATAAGAACTTACAATGCAAAACTTCTGAAGGATCCTTACAGATGTGGCAATGGTGGCCTGAAAAAGGAAGTTCTTATCTATCTAAGCAAATTTCTCTAGTCAGCAGACTGGGACAGGGACCAGAGAAACCCAGTTTTTTAGAACTACTAACAATCATAAACCACTTTTTTGTTTTTCCCCTCTGGATGGTCTTCTCATTATGGGCACAAATATATACTCCTTTCTCAATCTTCCATCTCAAATTTTCTTTACATTCCTATTTTCTTCTTGTTTCAGGCAAGTTACCATCCAGTTCTTTTGTGTATGTCACAAGCAAAGTAACAGATACCCTTGAAGAATCTTCCATGTATATCACAAAGAAAGAAAGAGAGAAAAGAGGGATGAAGGAGAAAAGAGGGAAACAGAAGAGAGAAGAGAGAAAAAGCTCATATATCAAGGGCACAAGTATCTCCCTAGAAAAGCAGTAGTTAGAAAAAATGAAAGTGACCACAGGACTTTTAAGGATTTCTTATATTTCAGTAGTAGCAGCACCAAAATTTATATCCTTTCATACCAAGCTGTTGAAAGATAGGCAGGAATTTTATGCACTGCTTGATGGTAAGACAGATCCCAGATCCATGGGAGTGGATTAGCTTGAAGCCATGGCTGAGGCCAGACTCTCAGGCATTTCAGCTTGTTCTGTGCTCAGAACCTTTATGCACAGGAAGGCTGGATGATGAAAAGGGAAGGCAAATGCAGTAACCCAGAGTCCCTCCAACCTCATGAGCAACCCTTGTCTCTAAGTGCTTGAGATGGTTGTGTCAGTGAGCATAAGCAGTTAATGGGGCTGATAAATCTTTAAGACAGAAACTGTCACAAATTATGTTTCTGCACATTCTATTAGAACAAATCCAACCTTAATCTGAATCTATTCTACCTCAAGACCCAAGCAAGTCCCTGGGAAACCACGTCAAACAGAAAGAGAAACAATTTAAGAAATACTGGCAGCTGCAAAGAAATTTTAACCTTAGATACATTTTTCTAGAGGAATATGTAAGGCTCAAAAGGTAGAGATCATAGATTTCTCCATACTCTTAACATACTGGCACTGCAGCAAAAGGAAGTGCCTGAGCAGATCAAGCAGAGGGTTCATACTCTGAATACCTGTCAGGCAGCCATCCCTGTCATGATGATCTGCAATTTCAAGACTGAGCACGAAAAACAAAGTTTTTTGTGTCTTCTCTTAATTTCACCCCTAATTGTGAAGGGGAAAAAAATGGGAATATAGTGAAGTATCTGCAAATTACCCACATAAAGGCTACTTAAATGGAACATATACTTTGATCACAGTTCTTTTTTACTTTTGATGTGCCATGATACAGAACTCTCAGGTGCAGAATCACTTTATATGGTTTCATTGAACAACAAGTTACAAAACCTTTTATAAATTGCCATGAGTGTAAAGAAGACGTGGTCATTGGATTTGCCAAACTCTTGGGCCAAGTCAACATCTCCATCCAGTTAATTTCTTAAACTTTATTTCAATTAAGAGAATATGTTAAAAAATGTGATCAAGCTTCTAGTCATTAATGTGAAGGAATAGGAAGAGTCTGAAAGTCTGGAAAAGAAACCTACAAGCTCACAACCTTGAGGATTTCATGACTAGGAAATAAAAAATGAGCACATATATTTAACTAAGATGTCAAAAATTTGAAAATTAAAGCCTTGATTACATCACAGAAGTGAGATGATAGGTTTACCAAGGTTTAAATCTGCATTTTGACATAAATTGCCCATACTGCAAATACTTGAAGTCTAAATGCTATGTTAATCCCTGTATCTGCGTTTCATCTTGGAATAATTGGAGATGTGAACTTTAAAGACCAGGCTTTCCTATGTTTACTTTAAGAAATATCATCTTCTTTGATAAACCCAAAATCTGGCCCATTTTTCTGTATCATCCTCAGAGATAAATTTTACCCCATATCCATCACTAATAAAGTCACCACACTGATAAACCAAAAACTGCTCAGCAGAGCTGGTTGGGAAAAACCTTTCAAATATTCAACCCTTGACACACACAGCACTTGTTTTAGGAGAGGCTTGCATAATTTTTGTACTTACTAATAGGTTATCATTTTTATAGCAGGTAGCAGAAGTAAAAGATTAACTTGTTCCCATCCTCATATACCATTTTAAAAAAAATTACAGAAATATCTGTAGACTAAAGAAATCTGTAAAGCAGAACTACCACCATGCCTTAGTCACCACATATAACAAAAAGTTTCTCAAATTCATTTTAGCAAGTGTCTGACATCACATTAGTGGGAAAACAGAGCTTGAACCACAGCTAATATTCACCCATCTTCCAAGCACAGAGCCTGTAAAGAGCTCTGAGCCCCAGCTTCACACCTCAAGCTCTGTGCAGGTAGAGCCAGAGCAGAGGTGGGCACTGCCTGGGTCACCAGTGGTGCTCACAGTAACCAGCACCAGTTGTGCAGAACAGTGAATTGGCAGCCCACTTTTCACAAGCATTTGAGCTAAAAGTCTATCTCATGCATGTGAAAATAATGATATAAACCCTGGTTATTAGTGCTACATTATTCAAGAATCACTTGGATGTGTGGGCCAAGTCTCCAGCTGGAATAAATCCTCATAGCTTTGCTAGAGCTAATGCATAGATATTAGAATAAACTAGCTGAGGAGCTGTCATATCTCACTCCTTATATGTAGCAGCCTTAGCTCCATGACTATTTTGATGTTTGTCTTCTGAGGGTAACCCTAAAATCATCTGTTCTGACAATGTGCTGGAGAATACTTGATACTGAACCTAAGGTGATGTAGAAGGTGAGTTGTGGAGGTGATATCCCTGGAAGAGGCCAACACTCACTGAATAGTAGGAAACTATTCTTAAAGCAGTTCCCTGAGCAGGCTCCACCAATATCCTGATGGTTACACTCTGTCTTGCCAGGAGATGATGTCACAGGCCCTTTCACACACAGGTATAAAAGCCACATTTCTTTTTTCAAAAATGCCACCAGCAAGACACAATGTAAAATTTTAGCACCCTCAGGAATTTCATGCATGGATACAAACTTCTCAAATCACCAGTGTGCTTTAGGAGCTGACCCACAGTCTGCATGCAGGATCACATCACAGAGCTGTGTGAGCCAGGCCCCTTTTGGATGAAGTTAAACCAGAAGATTCCTCACAGCACCACCCCTGATGCCCTCCAGCCCATGGGCACTAATCCACAGGATCAGCAAGAGCCCACAGAAATGTGCAGCATGGACTTGGCATCCACAGCTCCAGCTGCTTTGCTCTGTAAATCCACAACCTGATTCACACGACCTGCAAACTTACGCATAACCCCAGGAAAAGTGAATGCCAAGTTATAGTTCAACTCAATCTGAGACACCTTTTGCAAATACATGAAAAGAACAAAGTGTGTAAACTGGCTTTTGTACATCTGAGAATTGTGTCTTTCCTACAAATAAATTGATGTTAGTATTTGAAGCCTATTGTGTATAATTAAAAATGTCTAATTCACCCAAGACAAGACTGTCTCAGTGAAAGCTGTCACCTTCTATATGGGAAAGACATGCATTATGTATTTTTTGCACTGACTTATCTTTGTTATGCATGAGGTATGTTTTGGCAATATATAGAAAACATACATTCAGTTTCTGTGATTTAGAGTTGCCACAATTAGCAGAAGTTATTTTTTAACAACAATTTCCCAAAAAAAGCAACAAGGAGAATTTGAGAATAAACATCCTTGATACAACAAAAACAAAGGTGTTTCTTATGCTTGTCTGTTAAGAAAAAAAATCTATCACAATTCCTCACTAAAATGTGTAGGTAAAGAATTTGCATTTTTAGCATTCAACTTTGAAGGAGCAAGTAGCTTGTTAAAAGTTACAGTAATTAAACATGAATTTATAAACAGCTTCTAGTTCAAAAGTGGTACTGAAGGAGACAGAAATTAGTTCATTGGATATATAAGCACTTTAATGTTATTATTCACAAGAATGAATAAAATGTGAAAAGGGGATCTGTATGGAAGCAACATATATGTTGTATATGTGTATATAATGTATGCATGATATGGCACTAGTCTGAGAACCTGGTTTCATGGCACATTTTTAGACAGGCCTCCCATTTAATGGAGCAGACACTGATCCAGTGCACCAAGTTGCAGGTTATTATTCTACTTAGATGGCTATGAAGGCCCAAAAGTGACATGAGATAAGATAATCAAGTCTTTTTCCTTAAGGCACATAAAGGTCACAAAATAACATTTAATTACCCACTCTTGTAACATTTATAAAGGAGCAAATCAGAATTACTCCAGAGTGAATATCTAGGAATCAACAATAAATCAAAACATAAATGGCAGTTATTTTGTGTATCTGAACAAAAAACAAAATAACTTTCTGCCAGAGGAAATCAATTCCCCTTCCACATACTCCAACTGGCCTTGGTATTTTGCAAAAATACTGCTGCAACCAGTTTGCTGCATTTCAACATGATTAAAAAAACACCTGAACACAAAACAGCAAAACTAAAAAAAACACAGCAAAACAAAAACAAAAAACCCATTCAGTTTTCACTACCTAAGCAACTTCTCCTTAATTTTTACTGGTTTTCTTGTAAGGTTTAAGTTAAATTGAGGCTGAGCATTCATTTCAATTTTATGCTTTTTGAATGAGAAAAAGAAGCCACATCTCAGACTGAACCATGCCAGGGCTGTCCACTTCTCTATCTGCCCCAAAAAAGTGTTCACTAATACCATTTGAGGCAGCCCTTTATGCTGGAAATTAATCTACATGGGTGCTGCATGCAATAAAAACCTTTTTAACTTGGGTGAGCTGAGGAACACATCCCTGCCATTGCCACTTCCCTAAATGAGTAACAAAGTAATCCCAACATTTAACACCCCCAACCTTCAGCACCCTTGATGGGAATGGATGCACAGACCCCAGCAGGTCACAGATCACCCACCTGTGGGGACTGTCCCAGTGCTGTCAGGGGGATTGAGCTGGGTCACCTCATCACTAATCCTAATGAAGGTGTCACAGCCTCAACCCCACCTCTATCTATACACCCTGAGATGCACAAGAAACTCTTATGACTACTTAGCTATTTTTCTGTCTTTTAGAGCTTCTCTTCTCTTCCTTCAACCTCCCCACGCAAGTTCCTAAGTCCTCTGTGTCCTTGTGGACTCACCACACGAATAACCCTAAAAGACATCAGTAACATCTGGTACCAGCATGTTTCATTTCTTAACCACACTATGCTTCAAAGGTTTGCCAGGAGACACAAAGTCAAACGATTTAGAGTCAGTAGCTGCTCACAGTGGTTTTCAGTTCTACTGCTAGAAGAAATACTAAGAATTGAGAAGGTATCTGCAATGTGAACATCAGGCTGAAGGAAATGGCCATGCTGAAACACAGTTTCAAGTGAGGCTATCAGTTCTCCTTCTCTCAGCTGACAGCAAAGCACTGAGGTTACCCAAAAAAATCCTGAATCAAAAAGCCTTATCTAATTCCAGAAAAACTGTACATTGGCAGCCACAACCTTCAGTCTTCTTAAATTATCACAGAACCTTTTATGTTTATTTAGTTAGTGGTGAGCATTTAAAACAACAGATACTGGAAATGTCTGTTCCCCACATTACATAAGTATCTTAGAGAGCACCTGAGGAAGAAGGGAGTTATGGAATTGGTAAAGCCAAAGCAACAAAATATTTGGGAAAAAATATCACCTTGGGAGCCTCTTCTAGAAAAGCGAGAGAGTTCTATAATTCTCTGTTCTCAAACCATCTCCCTGTTGCCATTTCCCTAATAATTCTGATCACAGTTTCTAACACACAGCCCTCATCAAAATGAAGAGCTGAGAATTCTTATCTACAGGCAGACCAGGCTGCCTGGAAAATAGCCATAAGACAGGAGTGATCCCTGAGTGATGACAGCTTAATTCACAGCTAAGGTGCTATTAAAACAGCTTCCAGTGTTTCCAAAGATGTTCCAAAAATCAACTGTCATAACCCCCACCATGATACCTGGTCATAACAGTGAGAAAATGACCACATAATCCCTGTACTCTTCCTTTAAACACAGAGGATTAGCAGATCATGTACTTCTGTAAATCTTCATTGTACCAGACAGTTAGAAGTCATGATAAGAAAGAACCATGCTCATAGTCATGACTAATAAAGCAGAGCTTGTCACTCCTTTTGGGGTCAGCAGAGCTGGGTTAAGCCTATCTAACTTTACAAAAATATATAGGATATATTTTAAAATGTAAATGACCACTTCAGATTTTGTAAAATTAACTGAAGAAGTACCAAAAATGTATTTATTATCACAATAATACTGCTATTCCAGTACTGCTACAATTGAAGCAAGATCCATCTCTTATAACAACACAGGCAGAAGCCTGGATTACAGGACCAAGCAGTAAAAACAGCTGACTAAATGGACTATACACCTCCTGAAAGAAAATACACTTGGCTTTTGCATGATTTGTTGTTTTATCATATGGCTCTGCCTGAGGGATAGAAAGTTCAACCACAGATGAATAAAGCAGAAATCTCTAAACTCGAGTCTGGACATCCCTGGTGTCCAGAACAATGAACATCTCTGTCTGTAGAAGTTCTCAGGTACCAAAGTGCAGCTGTGGGCTGAGCTCCATTTAATTCTCTTCAGTTCACAGGCTCCTCCAAGCCCTGTGAGAACACCTACAAGCTCCACCAAGGGAACTTCTACCCATAAACCAGGAACATTTTCTATGAATTAAGTATATTCAGATGTCACTACAAGCCTCTGGAAGACAGAACCCCAAGCCAATGAATCCCAAGTCCCCAGGGAGTTGGGTTGATCCTTGGCAAGGCAGAGACAGAGAACAAGTCATCAGCACAAATCCCAGCGAGTGGCATCTGCTGCTGAAAGCTGAGTGCTCAGAGCAGCACCGCTGCTTTCCTCCTCCCTTGCCATGCAAGCCCAGCCAAGGAAAGGATTACTCCACAGACCTGTGGCTTAAACTGAGGAACTCTTCTCAGAACTGTTGAATGAGGAGCTGGACACCACTGCTAGCTCTCTGGAGCTGTGGTTTAATCTTCTAACATGCTCCAGGAAAGGTAATTTTTTAACCCTGGGAACAAGACATCGCACAACTGATTGGAAAAACCTTTCTAGAACTGCATCAATTCAAAAAGAATTTTCCAACACTTAGGCATAGTTAAAAGAATAGTATCTATAACTGATTTGGAGAGATTAAAAGGATAAATCACTGAGGATGTTAGGGAAGATAAAGCCAGGAAAGTGAATAAATGTTCTGGGTGTGAAAGGAGACAGGCAGGTTTTATCAGCCAACAGCATAGAGTCTCAGACCTAAGGCTATTAGGATTAACGTTGCTCTGTCCTTTAAAAACCCTCTAATGTATTCAGTGAAATGAAAGAGGGAGAATGTGCCTGAAGTGAGGGAATGTCATGACAGCCCTGGTCTGAGAGCCCTGGAAATGTTGGAACCAAATCTTTCAATTTGGCAGCATGAAAGTCAGGCTGCAGAGTGACTGTAAATGGTCTGGAGAAACACTCCTGACACTGTCCTGCTTTTTTAAAATTACTCCAGTCTGAATAGTCAGTTGTTCAGGTACAGAATTAATTTTTGTCTCCAGAGATTAGTCTTGCCATTATCACCAAAATCAGCAGAAAATTTTGTAGACAGGAGTATTGAAAGGGCTACATAAGATAATGTAGTTGTCTGAATGTTTTTTTAAATTGTTTATTTTAGGAGGTGCAAGTATAAAATATTAAAACTCCAAATTTGTGTTGTGTTTCAATTCTATTGACAAAAGGAAATCACTTGCTTTCTGTCTTGAATGCAAAAATTGTAGCACATAACATTTTATGAAAAATAGCTACATTTGCAGGAGATGGAGAGCCAAGAATGGCACTTTCCTGTGGTGCTGGGAAAAATATCCTTTAAAATATGATCATTTTGATCCTCCATATATCTGGAAATTCACTAATCACTTCTGTGTGTGAGTAGCTCAGTATGAAAAAAATACTATTACTCCCTTCCATAGCTTTAGGAAGACAGGTATCAGCATGGCATATTCATATATCCCTCTGTGGATTTATATGTAAATATGCAAACATCTTCTTGAAGGTCTCTTATTTTCTAAAGAATCCTTTTGGCAATTTGCTATTAAAGCTGCATCCCTACATATAATATTAGGCTGCCCTTTGGTCCTCACAGAAAAAAGAGGCTGTCATAAAGCTATCTTCCTTTTTCCAGAGGCTTACACAAAGCAGCAACGCTTTCAGGGGTAACAATATTCCTTTTAAAGTGACTTCTACAGATAGTAGCTACTTTTTCCACAAGTAGCTTATACAGTGCTTAAAATGGGCTCTTTATGAAGAAAGATGGTGTGTAATAAAAATACCATTCCTAATCTGAAAATCTAAGAGACATTGGATGAGCCAGTTACATGTTTTGGGGTTTTGCTGCCAGGAAAAAGCACTCCCTCTCATCTCCTGGACCACTTAGGATGATTTGGAAGACTAGTCATTATTTCCTTTTGTTTTTTTCTCCTATTAGATCTAGTAGAGCTCCATCTTGGCATGTACAATTCCCCCTGGGTAAGCAGAGAAAGAAGCAATTAAGTACAAAATGCTAACAAGATGTCTGAGTGAGTCAACGGTGTTTCTAAAGTATCTGTGGGTTTTTGTACACCTAAAAATCATTTCTAGGTCAGAGAAAAATAAAAGTTAGGGTAAACCTAGAAAAAAGTGTCATATTAGGATATTTATATAAACTGTCATTCTTGTGTTTTCCCCAAACCTCATGTGCTCTAAGCTATCAATCAACAGCCTCCACAATCAGACTTTGAGTCCTGATGGAGTAGGAAGATGTCATCCAGGGAGGAAAACATGTGGAAAATCTGTTAGCCATGTGTGTCATTACTGATGTCAACATTTAAGTAAATATGCAAGAACTACCTAAGGTTCCTACAGACCTACTGCAACAGAAATAACTGAGAGAGCTCTGCCAGATTAAATGGTGCCATGTTTATCTCAATCTTTTCTCCAGTTACTGGGTTTTACGTGTCTGTAGCACAGGTGTGCTTTCTAGAAGCAATTTGAAAACTGCTGTGGCAAAGAATTCCAGAGCAATTTGTTAAATTAATGGAAGTTTTCAGCTTTAATTACTCCCAAAAAGACCTGAAAATAAACATGTATTCTAAGTATTTTCTGAATGTAAGCCATCATATAATTAATTTCAAGTGGCAAAAGCAGCAGTCAGAGTCTTGAGATTCCCAATGCAGTTTCAGAAAATGAGTCAGAAAATGCAGATGACATCAGCAGTGATGTGGTATTCAGATCACGGGGAGATTACAGCAATTTTACAAGGAGGAAGAGGGATCAGCCACTTTTCATCAAAATATTACACAAATACTGATGAAGGCAGATTCTAGTAAGAGTTAGGATTAAACTTTCAAAGACTCCACTCATTCATAGCCACGTACAAGACAGAAATGAATGCTGTAGGATACACATTAAAAATGAGAGATTAGAAACGCAGAAAATTTGGATTAAAGAAGAATGATGTCCAAAGATTGGAAGCAAAGCACCCTACACAAAAGCTTATTGCAGGCTGCATACATCTCTGTTATGGTGAAACCCAAATGTGCTGTCACTAAGTTTTAAAAAAGCAAACACAGAGTCCTGAGCAACCTCAAATTTTAAGCCACTAAATCTCAGTAATAGTTTTTAAGGAGAGTTCAAAAGCAAAACAGAGAAGTCAAAGTCCAAACGTATCACAATGGCAGATCAAAGTGTGAAAAGGGATTAATGGCATCTTCAGCAAATGAAGTTTAAAATTCTAGTGTATTAGGGAAGGTCTTTTTTGAAATGGTAATAGGCTATACCTGAGCTGAAAAGACAATTAAGATAGTGTTAATTTTTTTTATGGTATCTGGCAGTAATATTTTTATCCTGTTAATTATACAGGAGACAGCAAATGTACATAATATGATAGCTCCATGCTGAGATGACATGCCTGCTGCCTAGTTAAGTGGCTACATTTATCCTATAATTAGCTTGCAGGAATGTGATTTGCATTGCATACCTAAGAGTATATATAATGTCAACTATGCCACAAAAGCCTAAAATGGAAACTGACACTCTCTTAGCTCTGACCTCTGGATAAAACAAGGCTATGCCTCTCATGACCTCCTGCTCTTTGTATTCCACCGCACACAAGAAATGCATTGAAGTAATATTAAATGTACAACAAATTCAAAATGTACAGAAATTTAAAGTCAGGGCAGAAAATCAGTGCTGATGCTTCAGCCTGAACTCATGCCTTTCCAGAGAATGAGGATAATGATGGTTAAAAGGCAGCATCTGTGGTTTATTGGTATTAACTTGGAGAATTTTTTCTCCTGCAGGTAGAATTACAGGACCATTTCCTGGATATATATTTAACGGGCATAGGAAGTACATAGTTTTCTAGGCAACTACATAGATAAAAACTTGTCACTAAAACTATGCTACTGCCTCCTGTATTTTCTGAAAATTCTGTATGGGGTCAGGGTGCCCAGGGTTTTAGTGCTACAGATACTGCACATCTGGGTGAGCAAACACCTGCACTGATGTCTTCAGAGTGTGGCTGAAGATACCTTTGTCAGCATTTGCATTTCTGCTGTCATTTAGGGACAGACTCCATTATTCTCACTGCAAGCAAGCTATCAAACTACCCTGAGTTATTCCACTGATTTCAAGCTCTTTGTCCTTTTGTCACAACTCTTTGCTCCTGATCTCAGAACATACAGCACCACATTGTTCTGGGAAGAAAAGGGAAACCAAGCAGCCACAAACAACTCTGAGGCTTCACTGGGTGGCTTAAAGTCTTACCCAGACTTGGTACACCATGAATTCTAGTTTGCTTTGTGGCCCTGCAACTCCATTGGAGGCTTTAGGCTCTTGGGAGCCTGTTCACAGCTGTCCTTATCCCTTCCACTGCTGGGAGAAGATGGGGAAGCAGTAACACAGGTTGGTGACCTCCCCAGCCAGACTCCAGCCTCACACAAGCCATGGAGAGAGAGAAGCTGGGGGATTGTGCTCTTGAAACACAGCCAGGAAATGTCACCAGATCACAAACAGCCAGGCCAGGTGACAGACACCATCTCAGAGGACACAGAGGAAGGAGGGAGGGACATGGGGCAGGCTCAGGGATTGTGGGACTGGCCAAGGAAGAAAGCTGGATGAAAACAAAAAGCCAGGGAGGGTGAGAAACACAGTGACAAGCAAAGTGCAGAAGGGACCTGAGAGAGCTCCGACCCAACCACTCTTCAGACAGAATTCTTTCTGTGCATTGCCACAAACTCAACCCCAGGCCTCTGAAACAACACTGGAAGGGCTGCTACTGATAACAATGACTATGTAAAATTTAAATATGCAAGAATATGTATTGATTTACTTGATATTTATCTGTACAAATAGTGGTGATTCCAGCAAATCCTTTTCCTGAATTTTTCTTTACTTTTCTACCAAAACGGTGACCCTACATCTTAACACAAGGATTTAGGTGCTTTTTGATTTTTTTGCATTTCCATTTGACTGAAACGAAATCAGTTATGATTTCTCACACCAAAAGTTCAGCCTTTGCAGCAGTTCCAAGCTGTGCTTATTACATTTTTACCAGGTTGCCACACAGGTTTTGATACCATATGAAGATTTACAAAGCACTATTACATATCTCATCTTTCATTAATGTTTGTATTCTTGATTGCACAAATACTCGAGCACTATGCCTTTAACAGTTTGGCAGCTCCTAAAAAATCTTCTATTTAACTACATCTCGTGACTCTTTGTTTCACAAAACTGCTTAGCTTGGTGCAGTATGTCTTCTACAGTCAAATGCAATGTAGCTCCCAGGACTTGGTCTGATACAAAATTCAGGGAAGTTCTTGCTCTCCTCCTTAAAGTTTTGCCTTTTGAAATAAACCCATTATTCTGTCTCTTTCTTTTTGTCCATAATGAAATGATACTCTAAACTTCTCTGATTAAAGTACGTGGCATGCTCTCAAGTATGCATTGCTACATCTGTTTGCCTTATTGAACAGCTGAAAAGCATTCAAACTATTATTCACTTTTTTATTACTATTCAGTACATTTCTGTGTATGTTCTGGCCAATATTTTTTTTTTAATAATAATGTTGATTGCTACAACACCACCTGGTGTTGCTGGCAGCTGTGTTCTTAGGTCAAATCTGGAGATAGCTGGGGTTTAATTTTAAAGCTGAGTTCCTGGAAGCATGTGATTAGATAAGAATTGTTTTGTTTTGGTTTGTTTTTGAGGGGTGGGAGGTATTTGTTTGTTAAAAAAGAAAAAAGAAAAAAAAAAAAAAAGAGAAAAAAAACTTAATCTTCTGAGGAAAACCTAAATGTGACCACAGTGTACCCCCAAAAGATCAGTGTACTTCCTCAGTCTTTTGCTATTCTTCACTTCAGACTTGACTATTGCAGTACATCCTTAGTCATGGAACAAAATGCACATAAATTCTTAGACATCCAGACACGCAGACTTCACACACATCTTGATGGGGTAGAGAAACAGTAATTTAGCAACTGTGTCAAAAGAATGTTTACAATGTAAATCTCCCTCTCACCTCCATCCATACTCCTTTGAACCGACAGTGTCTTCTAAGAATAAAGAAAAACCAAGATTCTTCTGTGAACATTTGTACTGACTCAGCTTCAGAACTGATCCAGGACCATGTGTGGAACCATTGCCTTCATGTTATCTGTTTGCTGACACACAGCTGAATAAGAAGTAACACCCTTGAAGAGTGGCTCAAGATCAAAAGAAATCAAAGATATACACAATGCTAGCATTTCCCCAATGTACCTGAGAGGAGGAGGCACTGAACTGGAGCCTCAGTTCAGCAGGAGGCATGAAACAGGCAACAAAGTTTTCAAGTGGCTTCCTTACGTTCAATGCAAGTCACATACTGAAGAATTGGTAACTTTTCATATACCCTTAGGGCTTGGTTGTGCTAAAATACAACTCTGTTTTCCCACATCCATAGCAGCTTAAGATTCTAATTTGCTCCTTTAAACTACACTCTCCAGTTAACCTGATAGGCAAATGATTTTCCAAAATCCCACAACATTGTTATCTAAGAATCTAACAGCAGGATGCTGCAGGAGCTGTTTAAACAATAGCTATTTCCAGCCTTGGTGGAGCACTTTCTTTACAATATATTGAAACACAAGCATCAGTCTTTTGTGGGCACCAAAGAATATAGTCCAGAATTTAGTTTTCAGGATGCTGATGTCAATCTATCAGGGAAAAACAAAGCCAGCAAACCAAATCACCCCTTTTATCCCACATACCCTGAACTAGGCACATCCATCCAACTACACAAGCCTGATTTCTGTCTTGTACTGAACGTTGTGTCCTCATACCTACAGGCAGCCCCTAAGTGCACAGCCCCTTCTCCTCAGTGAGCTTCTGCTGGCAACACTGGGACCTTCAGACAGGAGCAGTCCCCACGTTTTAGGAGTTTCTCAGTTACCCTCAAACAGCTCAGCCCCACCCCTGTCCTAGGGAAGAGACAGCTTCCCATGGAAGATTTCTGCTTGGCTTTACTTGATAAGCTTCTCTGCTCTCCCTCAAAGTAACCATTTGGCCATTAAAATGTTTCATAAAGGGCAACTTTTTCTCAAAGCCAGCCTTGATATGTATAAAGAATCCCACATCTCAGTGCCAAGGTGAGGTACATACAAATACAGTTCATAGGATGTTATGGATAAGCATTACCAAAAAGAAACTTTCCTAGTCTGACCCTACTTGTTTGCTGTTTCCACAAGGGTCATTTTCTGTTCAACAACAAAGAGAACACAATGTCCAAAATTCAGTAAAAATATCTACAAAGTGACATTCTGAATCCCTGGCTTATACTGATATCAGTCTTTAACTGGAAATCAACCTCATGTGATGGTGAGTGAAATATACTTTGTACAGTAGGATACTGCCCCCAGGAAGTCTGAGAGATGAATGCTATGCAATGAAGTGTTTTGGACATAATGTGAGCACACACTGTGGGTTAAGAGCAAGGATGAGGTACAGCAAGCTAGTCAGTTTGTAGAGCACCTGAAAAAATGTTGGTGTTTGAAGATAACCCCAAGGGGAAAACTTGTGGGAAATCTCCTAAATGGTGTGAAAGAAACACAGCTTTAAGATCTGCCAGCTTAAACAAACATTTTTGTTTTGTCTTTAACTGGAGCTAATGAAGTGCCCCACTTATTCTGAATGCTAACGGGTTAGAACAACTGATACCAACATCGCCTTAGGTAAGGAATCGTGAGCTCAGCAACCACCTTTTAGTATTCAAGAGCTGCTGCTAAAAAAGCACTGAAAGCACTGAAATCCATTGAAGCTGAAGAAATAGATCCACCTTCTGTTCCACTTTGAATTTGGCCCTGCTTACTGAAGAAACAGGAGTGTAGAAGGTATGAATTCATTTAAGCAGGTGGTGCTGAGATATGTAAACAATGCTTGAGATTCTATGTGAGTGTACCTATGCATGTACATTATACATTTAATATATATACTACCAGTATTAAGGAGTCTAACAATTTTCTAAATAATTGATCTTTCTCCATTAGATGACCTGGATATTATCCCAAAGAGGCAGAACAAGTAAGCAGACACCTACAAAAGAAAACTCTGACTACAAAAATCAAATGCAGTTCATAATTTCCAGATGTTATTACGTTATTACAATATAAAGTTGAGCACTGAATAGGACTGAACTTGCTTTTGCATTAAAAGTCAGAAGCAGTCTGCCTTCCTTACACAAGAAATATCAAGAAGAAAAAAGAACAGTTGTATTTCTTTCTCCCAGAGAAAGTTTCTAGCAGTCATCTTTAGCTGATGAAAGATAGATACTGCAGGACCAGCTTTGGTTTTGTTACCCAACATGAGGAGTCCCCCACTACAGAAGGTATTAACATATATTAATATATTATATAATATACATTTTTCACACATATACACATTCATATCAAAGCCTGATACAAAAAGTTGCTTTTAAAGTTTGCTGTGTAGGAAATCTGTATGATCACTTGTTCAGTGTGAAGTTATGGAGTAAGCAGGAATCCTAGGGCAATTCTCCCACTGATCCCTACACAAGCTGCACTTTGTTAACAGAATTAGTGTTACCAGAACAATCCCAGAAAGGTGGTTGGAGGTTTCCTTAACCCTCTAGTGTTGTGAAATGTTCTTCCTCATTGCATTCTGTAATTTGGAGCAAGAGGTGAGGACAGCCAGGCTTTGCTTAAAATTGATTTAACTACGCTTTTACAAACACCTTTTCACTAGCCCAACTGAAAAAAAAAAAAGTGTTTGCTCTACAAAGCCATGCCATCACCCCAAGGAAACAAAACAGAGATAGGACAGTTCCTTTCTAACATCAGGACTGTAAAAGTCAGTGCAACACCAGAACTGCACTGTAGTGGTGGAAAACTAGCAAACTGACCATGTGCTCTTCCCCAAAGGGGTCTAAAATAGATGTGTAGCTGAGAAAGCTTCACATGCATTGGTGGCTGCTGCAAAAAACACCCAAGCATTTTCTATTATGTCTATGTAACTCCCCTTCATCCAGCTACCTGTATGAATACAACCACTTCCTCCAGAAATCCCTGCTGCCTCCTGAACATGCTGGCCACAATCCCACAGCAAAAGTAGACAGAAAATTTTTTATTTTTATTATTTTCAAAATTAGTCTCAAAACCATCAGTCTATTATATATCTTTTCCACATAAGTGAAAGAGTTGCAGTATGAATAGTCATGTTCAGCACAAGTTCAGCAGAACTCCCTGCACCAAGCAGGGTGAGGGCACCTGGGGCACCCACCAGGGTGTGCAGGTAGGGAGGGAGGGCACAAGGCACTGCCAGAACGAAGCACTGATTCTGGGCTGGCTGTGTTTGTGTCTGGGAAGTGGAGACATGCCTAAACACTGTGTTTTTTTGACTTCACCAATAGGCAGCACATAAAACGCTAGAAATGCCTTTGATCTTGGCAAAATTAGGAGATAGGACTGTATTTGGGTCAACCGCCCCTTCCTTTTGCACCCTTGTAGAAGAAAAAAATGCTGAAGGAAGAGCAGCACAACAAAGACAGAATTGCTCCTTTGAATAGAAACAATAGAGGCAAGCATCTCTAAAATAAAGATATTGTGATTAGGTTATACACTCCTTTTTTTAAAAAAAACCTGCATTAATTTTGATTTATATTTAAATAAAAATGATTAAATTTTATCTTCTAAGATGGAAATGTTGTGATAAATACTGGCCCATGGCCAAACTAATCTCTAAAGCCTACAGCTTACAGCCCCTGTTGTCTTGTATGGATATTTGAATGGCAATGGGTTTTATCAGTATTTCTAAAGGCACTCATTTAATTATGTGGTTGTAAGAATTTTCAAAACCCCAAAGAATTAACACTACCAATACATATTCATATTTCTCAAATTAATTCAACCTGAACATTTGAAAATATTAATTCAAAAAACATACTCATTTATTTTTATTTCTGTAAACACTCAGAGCTCTTTTCTGGTCTTGTTTATGCACTCATTTTATTTTTGTATAATTATGAAAAAATGATGTAGTGAGCTCTCTTTCTTTATGTTACATAATGCTGGCAATTGATCTATTTACAATGGGGCTCATTGCCAAGGAAAAATGAACCCACACCAAAGGGCAGGTGCTGCTTGCTGAGCCCACGTGTCTGTGCAGGGGGACCCCCATTCTGGTGTCACTGGTGTCACTGGTGTCACTGGTGTCACTGGTGTCACTGGTGTCACTGGTGTCACTGGTGTGCTCCCACTGCCCCCCGTGCTGCAGGGATTTGAAAAACTGAGCATTGAGAAGGGCCTGGAGGTTTGTACATAAATGAAACAGCTTTGTAAATAAAAAATATCCCCACCAAACAAAAAACTTGAAGTGTTTTACTTAAAAAAACCATTAAAATGAATCACATCTAACTGAAAGCAGGGGGTTTAACTTTTGCAGAATTGTTTACTCTCTATAATTAATTTTGATTTCCCATGTTCTACACACAGCCCATAGCAATGCTCTTGCCTAGCAGGAACCACAGCACCATTCCTCACAGGCCCCTCTGCACAGCAGCACACAGGAGAAAGCTGATATTTTAGAAAAAACAAACTTTTCTGCTTGAGCAATTATCAGTCTGACATCACACTCCAGGTATGCAATGTTGTGTCATTTGACAACTGTTTGCCCACTTTGACAGGGCAAATTAGGATTCTTTCTTCTCTACAAGTTCAAGTACAATTATTATGGCATCATTCTAACATATTTACTACACACAGGAGAGAAAATGACATTATCGCTTTTTAGCTGTCACTTAAATGGAACAATTCACAGGTATATATGGTTATTGCTGGAAAAAGGATTACCATTTCTATTAGCAAGCAGAAAAACAGCAGGAAGATTAAACATTTAGAGAAACACAAAATCTGCCCTATTCCTTAGGCATCTAGCCTACTTCAAGTTCCAGAGTGTGTCAGATAACTGAAATTTTTTAGGCTCCTTATAACCCCCATGCTTATATCAGTTTAACACAAGTAATAACAAAACTAAATTCCCTCTACTACCACTAAGGCTGCTTAAAGGACTTGCTTTGCTGCAGAAGCCATGACATAGGGGACTGAAATCTCTAATGAAATGCTGCCTATGTTGATTTATGCAGCTTTAGTGGTACCATTAACTGAAAATTGTTCTTTTCATAGGCTTATAGAGAATCTGGTGGCTGTCATTGTTCAAGATTCAGTGAGAATACTGGGTGCAAAATTACTGCTGCATTTGGGTGGATATGTGAAGGATGGAAGTCTGTCCTCATTTTGTGTTAATATTTCATATAACAACAAATATAAACCTTCTATATATAATAACATATTCGATTCTATCACTAGCCCAGCTGTCATTAAGTAACCTCTTTAAAAGTCTTCCTCTTTAGAAGAATAAAAAATAAATTAAAGTACTAGTAAAATACATTTCTGGGCAAAAAATACATACATACACACACACAGACACATATGCATATATATATGTATATATGTATGTGTATATATATATATATAAATATATATGTATATATATATATATATGTAAGAATAACCAGGCAGTAAGCATTTAAAATTGTATTTCAGACACTAATGCAAGCAGCTAATCCTATTTACATTCATATTAGCCCTGGGTATCTTTCTCCCTAAGATTTACACATTTGTATGCTTGCATGAGTTGAAGTGCTTTTTGCATGATATCAGTACTTTTGTAATTTAAATCTATAAAAGGCAATTTCTTTTAAATATACTTTCTAACAGTGGGTGAAAGAAGCACTAAACTTATTTGAGAGCTGTACACATCAGTAAACATGTGCACTGAACTCCAGGCAATGTGCTGTGAGAGAATTAATCTTATACTGTATTAGCTAAACAGAAAGATTCTGGGACTCCAAGTAACAAGCATAGAAAATGTCCAAACGTTTTCCTCCTATTACCTAGAAAATGTGTATTTTTTAGGATTATGATTTTAAAAATCCAAGCCTTTTTTTCAGTGAGTGGATAATTTGATATTTCCTTCCCTTACTCATTTCAAAATTTGCAACCAAAGTAGTCCATAAATAGGTTTAATGAATTTTACAGATCTCTAATTTTGACTGTCTTCCTCTCATCTATCACATTAATTCTGAACAATAGCACAGGACCACCATTTTATTTAAAAGTCCACCATCTCCTTGCACTTCCTACAAATATATAAACACCAAAGTCAAGGATAATTTTCTCAGTGAAATTATCAGGAATTAGAGGGAATTTTTTTACTAAGAGAGATGAAATTCAAGTAATTTCTATGAGAATCTTCAAAATCACTTGAATAGAGCACAATTGGAGCAGCAGGACTTGAAATGGATTGTGTGTAGTAACTGCTAAGTCCTTTTTGACTATTTCTTTCATTCTATAATTTAATACAAAACAACAAAATTCAAGCATGGAGGAAAAGATCACTTTTGAAAACCCTTTCTGAAATGGTCAGTAAAATGAATTTTCAGCCCCTGTTGACATGTTCCCAGAGGCTGGTGAATAATACATTTCTGCCTTTTTTTCTCTAGGTTCTCTACTGCCCTCAGTCTCCTTTTTTTCTCTTGCACTCTTTCCTTTCTTCTTCCCCAAGTTCTTCTGCCCAAGCACCAAGTACTCTCCCCACTTTCCTGTATTTACATGGACTCCCTGGCATGCCCTCTCTTTCCTCTGACTTCTGGAGCCTCTCTTACATGCCTCACTCTGCCTTGCCCGTCTTGCTTGTCAATGCCATTTGGTAACAATGCCTTTAGAACTGTTACTGTGATTATCCATGCATAAAAAGATGTTGGGAACATGTTGAAGACAAGTATTCTCAGATTCCTCATGCCCTTTCTGAAATAAACAGCCATTTGCAAAAGAACAGAGGAAGTCGTGAGGATTTATTGCTCCTCTAGCTCTAAATTTTGCCAGCACAACCAGTGCTCAAGACAAGCCAGTGTATATTTCTCTGACATAATCTGTTGCCACTCATAGATGTGTGTGTGCTTCTATTTCTGTACACTTAAAAAAAAGATCATGCTGCCTAGAAGAGTACAGGTGATAAAATTTTAATAAATGAGTGAATAGTCTAAAAGTAGATGTGAATTTCACATGATATCTCATTATCTTCAAAAGAAAGGACACACACACAATCAGTAGTGGCAAGGACATGGCAAGCTGCTGCAAGTCTCAAAAGCTGCATTTAATGCCAGCAGCACTGCATGTCCTTTTATTTTCATGTCCTTTTTTGCCTCACCCCTAAAGGAGTCAAGAATATGATTTTCAGGAGCAAATCATACATTAAGGAGGGCTCTTGCAGGTGGAATGGTCTCTCACGTATGACGCACCCAGAGCTGGTTCAATGTGACTTCCCTTCTAGCCAGCCTTTAGGAAAGAGCTCTGCAGAGCAGCTCTTTCATTTCAGCCCTGGCATTTCAGACTTGAAAACTGGATGCAAACACTGTTTTAGTGATTCCCCAGTCACCCAACAGGATCAACCAGAATTGATCTCTGTTCTTTGAAATTAGCAGGTCTTACCCAATCTTCCTTCTGTGTCAGACCTTTTCTTTTTATTTTGTTCTTCCTTTTTTTGGGTAGGGAGGCAGGTGAAGAGGAGTGATGAAGGGCAAACTGGCAAACAATGGGCAGCAATAGAAAGGGCATGTATTGCTGGTTTTAAAAATATGCTCCAGTCTGTTTCAAGTGCTGAAATGGATATGGAGTCACTGGCAAACTAGCATCCTCAACTTTAGTTAAAAGAACTATAAATCTGAAATGAATGTATAAATAATATGCAACTGTCTAGACAGTATAGGTCACTTGCAAAGAGACTGGGTCAGGAAAAGATTGTCCATCAGTCAGACAACCATAACTGATTCTGATGCTAAATAATGGTTTAGATATTCAGTATTCTATATATGCGAAAGGCTTCACTGAGCATTGGATCTTCCCAACTAAAGTAGTCTTCTACTTATACATATCTTTATGCAGCCATAAGAAAATGCACTTGCTATTTAAACATTAAAATTAATGCCCAAAGAAAAAGCTGTTTAGCGAGGGACTGGAACCAACCTATGTAACTGGCTTTTGGTAAAGCAAAAATAACCATCATACCCTACCCATGATAAACATCCTAAAGTAATCGTAGATGGAATCTTAAAAAGGAAAACAATTAAAACTTCAAGCTGGAGAAGAAACTTACTCCCACTTACAGAGTCAGTTCACAGATACATTCAGGGAATTGTGTGTTGTATAGCCCTACCTTGCTCTCTGCATTTCAGAGCACTGTAACTTTCAGGTATCAAAAAACAGCCATACTGACAGCATGTGCTTTTGAAATTGTTCTGTGCATTGTAATGCATTTTTTGCCACTGTTTTACAAAATAAGTAGGTGGTCTTCAAGGTAACAATGCTACCATCCTAATGTTTTTCTGGATATATAAATAAGTTTTGCAGGATTGGAGGTAATAGCAGAGATCCATGCAAAATATTTCATTTATTGGCAACTTATAAAGCACATTTATATATATTTGCTAAATAAGGAAAAAGAAAATTCATGGGTAATAAATCTGGCACATGCAGCAGCTGGCACAGCTGAAAAGCAGGTGTTATAGCTGCAGGACACAACCAAGGGCTGAGTGTGATTCCCAATCCCAACCCAAACACATTCCAGAATCAGACACTGTGAGGCAGAGGATGCAGCAGGCCACTGACCCCTTCCAGAGGTGGTGTGATTTCAAGGAGGCTCCACATGGCTGCATCACTGAATGCCTGTGCAGCACACTGCCAAGCTCATCTCAGAGCATATTTGGGAGCTCGGGAACAGACTTCATCAAACCAAACTGCACCATTGGTAGTGAAACAGCTCGTTACACCAGCAGCACCACTGTGTGCCTTCTCAATCCTGCTGCTGTTTATTCTGAGTGGAAATACACAGCTTCCCTGGTAATTCTGAAACCTACTAGTGCGTAGTGACTATATTTTTCAACGGATGCGGCTTGATTTCCTATGTAAAAAAAAACCAAACCAAATATCTTGCTACTTTTCTACCCACAAATTTCTGCACACAGGCTGCAAATTTGGAGGTTGATCTTCTGTTATGCTGGCCTACCTTAGTTCAGCTTGAATACATCAGCCTAGTTACAAATTATAAATGCTGGATGAAAAGAGAAAGAAGGAAAATCCTGACAATGAAACACTGAGCTCCAGTGCAGTGGCAGCGAGCACAGCCATTACAGCCAGCAGTGATGACAACAGCCAGCCTCACACACCAGCCTCCTGCAACTGCTACCAAGAGGAAGCAACTCAGCACTTCCAAAAATCACACCCACAGGGGCAGGTCAGGAAGGCCCTCGCACACACACATTACACTCTGACACTTTGCAGAGAGGGCTGAAACCCAACCTGCAAGCCCAAAGCAAATTCCCCTTGTTTGAGGATTCGTATGCTGGCAGAAAATACAAAGACAAGGAGATAGCCAAGTTTCTTCCAGGGCATCACTGAAAAATCTTTGCCCAGTTCTATCAGTGGTGCAGCATTAGTCCTTTCTCTGTCTTAACTACTCTCACATACTTTTTTAACTCTAAATCCAAAAATGCTTAGAAGTCAATATTGCATACAAGCTTTGAAAATGAAATACTTGTTTTTAATCAAAGCTAACAAAATGATGAGCACATTGAAGTTATCATTTAAGCCGTCTGGGCTAATCCTGTTCTTAATTAAAAAGACTTTCCATCTGAGGAAAAAAAAAATGAAATCAAGATATACACAGTTAAATTAAAGTGTTACATTTTAGGAAGTTTTTTTTGCAGGTTTTAGAAGGAAGAGATTTTGTGAGAGATCCTATTAGCTGATACTATTCTTTGTTTCTCCATTAGCAGCCTACAGGCAGAGATTGCAGGCTTGGATACAAATAGATTTTGCCAAAATAGCTGTTTCTGAATAACTTCACATGTGGACACTTTTATTCTGGAATAAGAATACAGTTATTCAGAAATACCTAGCCCTGCTTTAAATTCAGACCCTGCATTAATCCAAATTAGCTTTCAAACACAGCCATCCCTTAGGCTATTAGAAGCTTGATTGTGCCTGGTATTACAAACTTGTGTAAGAGCCCTTTCCAGCCATTCTGCCTCTAATCAAATTTATTCTGAGTTGCACTGTGGGGAAAGCAAACTGAGGCTTACATTATAAATGATTTTGAGGCTTTGAATGCATGTTTTTCTTGTAGCTTTTTTATAATGATCTCTGTCAGGTGTTCAAAGTGACTCTGTCACTACCATCAGGTATCGCTACTTCGTCTGATTGATTTCATAAACCAGGGTCCAAACATGCACTGCTGGATTGGAATTAAATGTATTTATTTGGAGTCTGTAAGGCTCTATAAACTCACAGAATATTTGGGGGCAGTAGAGAGTCTTCAGTGTTGCAGTGCTAATGGAAAGGCTTTTCATTTTGGATGTGTTCACTATCATTTCATTGTTTTTAAAGTGCTGTCCAGCCAGGCACAAAGACAGAATTTTTTGTAAAAGTCAAAGTAGAAAAATTACATAGTTAGGCTGCTTTGGAAAACATTGCCTGTCTCCAAGTGTGTTATTTTCTTCCAGATGCCATAGATACTTTATAAACAGAGTTTAGCAAGCAGATCCAAGGGCTTGTCTACACTTGAAAATTAATTTGGATCAAGACAGAAATGAGAATTTATAGTACAGTTTGTCTTTATAAAGTTGTTCTCTTCACATTAAACCTTCTGGTGCTTTGTCATAAATAGATGATTTTTAAGGTCCTGTCCAACTCAAGCCATTCTATGATTCTCTGATATTCCTTAATGAAAAAGGCCTGGTATTACAGCACATAAAACAAGGAGGTAGGTAATTTTTACATCTTGCTAAACAAAGAAAATGACTGGAACCCAAATTCCATTTGGGAAAATAAAAAGAAAAAAGGAAAGAGTCCATGTTAAACAGTGCAACATTAAACAAGTTTTAAGAATGGTCCCACCCTCAACACTTCTCACCCATCACAACATCAGTATAAACTTTGCTCATTACTGACAGCAGCCTTAAAGAATGCTTATTTCTTAAAAAATAACAACAAAAAGCAAATCAAAATATAACAATCATTGACCATCTGGAAAAGAAAAATGCTACAATCTGTCAAAGGGGAAAAAAAATATGAAGAAAGGAAGGAGATATTAGGGCTACAGAAAACAGATTTGCCAAAACTAAAGGGCCAGATGTAAAAAAAAGCATGCTGGAAAAAAAATTATATTAACAGTCTGCCCCCAAAGAAGGGAGGAATAACACAGTCAGAAATTAGTACACTTCAGTGCAGTCTCTCAAAGAGGCCTCCTCTCTTCAATGTAATTTGTTCAAATTACAGCAGTGTACCAAGATGTTCAAAATCCAAATGACCAAGTGCAGGAAGAGCTGTGAAGACATTTGTGAGACCTTTCCCTTATTCTCCCAGTCTGAACCATGTGTCAGCACTTTCAAAAGCACCCAGTACAAGGTTAAGGGCACCTGTGATCCAGGGGAACCAATGCCCAGCACTTTTAGAAGCCCCATGCTCAGTTAAGACAAGTGGTCATCAGCTTTTGCCCTGGGGAAAAAACCCAAAACCCAACCAACCAGCCTTACCCTGACCTCCCAAAATACACTGTCCAGCTTCACCAGGGCAAGGATTCCTGTGGAGTCCTGGCACAGAAAGCTCAGAGGTGCCCGACTTCAGGAGACAGGTCAGGGCTCTGGACTCAGAAAGATGCAGAAACCTCTTTACAGAATGGAGGAAGGTGTCTCTTCTCGTCTTCAAGATTTTGTACCATCAAAGCAGGGGACCTTATTTTGCCTCTTTGTGCATTGCCAATTCTTCCCATGCACGCAGGGATGGCCCCAAGGAGAGGTGGCCACTGCAGGGGCATCAGTCCTTGCTGAAAGGAAACCTAAGGGGATACTGTTACTTCTAATAAAGCCATTTTTTGGTACCTCCTGACTACATGACCCAGAGTTTAGTGCGCTCTGTGTGTGTCAAGCAGCAGCACAGACACTTACACAGAATGAAAAACCCTACTGGCATTGATTCACATATCTTCATATATTCTTCACTCACAAAATCCCATACTTGTGCACGTTAGCACACAACAGCAGCACTGAAATAGGCTTCTAGCATAGCATAACAGCAAATATTGTGATGTTATGAGCAACTGAAGAACTATTCACAGCTTGGCTCCAGTTTACCATCAGCTCAGAGCTGGCTGCTGGTGGGAGCACCCGTGCCACTCCGGAGCCGGGACAGGAATGGGTAACTGGGAGCAGAGGACACTGGAAGGCTGGGACTGTTGTGACACCAGATGCAGTGACTGCACCACTGCAGCTGCTGGCTCCAGAGGCAGGGGCAGCTTCCCTCTTCATCTGCAGATTTCTGTGTCTCTCCATTTCCTCACACGAGGCACTGCTGCTGTGCCACACTCGCACAGCCAGAGCTGTTTGTGCTGCTGTTATTTCATCCCAGAAGACTCAAAGAGAAAGCCAGAGCAGACAGGGATAAAAACTGAATCCCTGGCAATGCTAATGTCCATTCACATTGCTGAAAACAACTCTGCTCCTTCAGGAGTGTCAGGGCAGTCACAGATGTATTTGTATCTGTTCTCTCACTGTTTGAACAAGGACAGTTATCCCAAGGGATCCAGGAGATGGAGTTCATGGCACGGCTGTTCTCTACTTGCCTTCTGAATGACACTGAAGCAATCTGATTAGTTAACTGTTTATGACTTTAGCATTGAAATTTAACAATTGAGAAGCTCTTTCTGAAAGGAAACACTAATTTAAAATAACACTTTGAGTGAAACCAAAGATACACAGAAGTTGCCTCTGCCAATATAGTTTGGTAGAGTTTGTGGGGTTTTGTTCCAGATATACTTATGTTTGATATATCTGGGGATCAATCTACCTTTATGATCCAGAATTAGAGTATCCTTAGAGTTACTTTCATCTATGAAAAAGCAGAAAAAAACTTTAAAAGTTACACTCTGCAATGTTTATTTAATATTCTACTTTTCTTTCTAATTGACAGAGGAAAAGTACCTTCAGCTTTAATATTTATTCCTATAGCTTATCTTCCCCAACATTCCTAATATTTGAGGTACATTCTACAATCCTGGGAGACAGCTGCTGATTTTAGCCAAAAAAGGTAACCTCTGCTACAAACTGAGTGATGGAGAAGGAGGTGTCAACTCTCCTGCAGGTGAACATAAAGGTGGTGTCACCAGCTGACCAGAGAAAGAGTGAAGGATTTGAAAGTGACAGAGATCCACACAATCAGAGGCCTGAGGGGAAACTCTCTGGCAAGACTGCTTTGAGTTTAGTGGAATATGGAGCATCATGTTGTATGGTCATTCAGACCATGATCTCTGAAGACTGAGTAAGGGTACTTCATGCAGAGTGCCATTGAAAGTCAATGCAGAGTATGTAAAATTAAACAAGAGTAATCCTTTGCAGAACTGGAGCCATGTTTAGTTAACCTTTTGCAGGAAAAAAAAATAAAAAATCTTAAGGTTATTTTCTAAGATTCTATTAAGTCCTGCTGTATTTTAATAGAAATGAGGATTTTGTTTCATTTTTGCTGCTCAATATTTACATGGTTGAAAGGAAAACAAAATATTAATCCAGTCTAATCTTTTTAGGATCAAAATCCCAAACAACACGTGTGAGAAATGCTGAGGAACAGATAAGCAAGAGGGAAGTTCTTTTATATACAGCCTTGCATAGAGTCAAATCCAGTTTAAGAGTCTAACTTTAATGAGAGCTTTAGAGATTTAAAAAAGGAAAGAATATATTTTTTGCATGTAGAACACTTTGAAGAACAAGTTGCCTTCAAATTTCTGTCACTGACAAGTCAAGGATAACATTAGGGAATCATGATCATAGAGATGCCAGAAAAATTAGTCAGAATGTATCATGCTGCCAGATCGATCTGCTTCCCCAAACCAAGAACGTGGTCTGGACAGCAGAGGACAGGAAAAACAAAAAACACAAACCACATTTTTAGGACAAGGAACCAGCAAAAAAAGAGGGTTGTTTTTTCTATTAAAAAAAAAAAAATAAATGAAAGAAAATGCTAGCGTAGAAATAAATACCAAAGTTTAAAAAATGTTCATTTCACTTCAGCTGGCTGTAGTGGAGCAAAGAGCTCCATCTACAACACCTCAGCTTTGGCCACAAAATACAAATCTGATTCCCATCTTCTGAGGACACCATTGTTCCTGTTCCCTGAGCAAAGAGTCCTTTCAGGACCCCCAGTCCATTTTCTCTTCATCATTAAACAACCTCCTGAAAACAAAGAAGTTGGTCAACAAACTATCCAACCCTAAAGCTACAACTATTTTATTTTTCAACTACAAACAATTAGGAAAAATACTAAAGTGGAACAACAAAGACAGTAGCATTCCAACCATCTATGGCAATCCCTCAGTGCTCTAGGGAGAGAACTAATTGTGTGTAGGTGAAGAGAGACTTTAGGAGAAAAAACCATCCTTTTCCATTTTGACCATCCATTGTGTTATATCAGTTCAGTAAATGATACTCAGGGTGAAAAGATACCTAGGAAGAATACTGTGCATTAAGATTTTTCAAAAAACACAGAAAGAAATGTTAACAAGAAGCCATGAAAAGAAATATCAGGCAGAAGGAATATGTAAAAATTGGTCAGTGAAAGGAAATATTAATTAAGCTACTTTAGACAATAGAATGGAAATGTCCTGAACCCCCAAAGGAACTGCAAATGATCAAGACAGCACAGGAATCCTGTCCAGGACAGCCACAGCTGAAGCAGTTCTGTGTCTCAGCCTGTCCCTGTACCATCAGCGATTCCACCTCTTCCAACCAAGGCTTTTGGGGCAATAGATGAGGCCAAATTCATCCCCACCCTTGCCTTTCTCTAAAGCAAAGCAGCTAAAGCAGCTTCAGACCAAATCTCCCTTGTCATGTGGGAAAAGATGCACAATTTTAAGTCAAGCATCCCAAGAAAGTGGCAGGAAAATGGATAGCTGCCTTTGTCCCTGCTACCACGCTCCTTGTCATACACTCTTCCTGAGAAAGGTATTCAGCAGCTTTCTGACAACGGGCTCTGAAAGGAAATGTGTGATCTAAAGCAAAGCAAACGGGGTGCTGTTCTTGGCAGAAAGGGATCAAATCCCACGTCAGTCAGAGCACAGCAAACTCTCTTCCACTCTGTCAGCTGCGATTTGCCCATTTCCTTCCAGCCAACTGTCCTCAAAAAATAAACATCACTACACAAAAAGCAATTCAAGCTGCATCACCAAGTCAGATTTAGCTTATTCCCAAGTCACCTCTCCCAGATTCACTGGACTAGATCACTGCATGCTGGATGATATGGTAGAAGAGAGCACACACAAACACCACTCAGAAGATAATTGCACCCACACAATCTACTGCAATCAACAAAATTATATATGGCAAGTTTTTAACTCGAGAAATTAGTTCTCTTTATCTTCTGACACAATGAGTTAGACACTCTCTCTAAATTTCCTTCTAAAAAAATTAACTTTTCAAATTATATTTCTCAAGTTATCCAAACATGGCTAATTATATGTATTTCAGATGCATAGAATGGTCTTGTCGATTGTAAGGCACTGGTTTTCTACAAACTTCCCTCTTGATTGGAAGATACAAGAGGAAAATTCATGAGAGCTACTGAAATCTCTCAGCAAGAGGGAACCGAGACCTGACAAAGACAAGAAGATTTGTTATGGGCTGTTAAACCTTCTTCTCTTGGACAAGGGTGGACATACCCACTTCATGAGACATTCCTTGGACAATTAAGTGGAATTTACACTTTAATTCCTTGTTATCTCTATGACAGCACACTCAGTGTGTACAGACATAGTTCTGGTTGCAAGGTATGACATTTTTCACTGTTTATTTAACTGCTCCCTTGCAAGGACCAAGGCAGGAGCCTTGCAGACTCTGACCCTTCTGTGTCACAGAGCATCCCTACAGAGTCCAGCATGAATTGTCCAGGGCAGAGGGGTGCATGCAGTCCTAGCTTGCAGTCCTGGGAACAGAGTTCTCACATGTTCACAATCACAGCCAAAGCAGAAGCATTCTTAACTTTAGGAGAAAATCCAAGGGGATATTAATTTATTTGTGTAGTGCTCATGCCAGCATCCCATACTGCATTTGTTTCCTCATTTTTACCTGCAATATCACAGCTCTAATCAATGCCACAGAAACAGCTATAAATCATGGCTAGTCTGTGGTAAATTGTCATTAGAACCCACATCAGAGACCACCAAGCTGCTTCTGTGTATCAGATGAAGCAGGAGGTTCCTGTTCCTGTAACATCCACAGAACTGCAAAGCTCAGGCATTGCTTTGCTGGCAAACAGAAGATGCTCCATCCACTGGATATGGCCCTTCCAGAAGTCATGTGGTAAGTATGGTAAGTAACCAAGAGAGTTACTTTAGCTTATTAAATCAACATTAAAAATCATTTCTAGGAAAAACCCTGAACGACTCTGGTAGTTTATGATGGAAGAAATGTTATTTGTCATGACTCAGAGCATATATAATTATCATACTCACACATGTGTTTCAAACACCACACATGATTTAAATGGCCTTTCTTATGAGCAAAATCATCATCCAAGCTTTTAATCTACCACATTACATGTAAACTGACTTATACTCAGTAATGATATATTGTCTGAGAGATAAAAATATTGCATAGAACATGGCCCACTTAAATATTTACAAAAAATGACCATTGTCAGTCTATTTCAGATGACCACATTAATGCTTTTATATAAATTTTATATATATATATATATAGAACAGGGTGCCAGCAGCAAGGGAGAACTCTGTTTAATCACAGTCCTGTAATTCACAGCCCTATTTCATGCATCACTGTTACAATTAAACTAGAAATATGTCTTTATGCAATGTAAATACATGTATGGTTATTATCTGGATAAATATTAGATATTGAGATGCTGAACTGTTTCTGTGTGGAATCTCCACTATGCTCAGGAACTTTGTTGTGTGCCAGTGCTTTGTCCACCCACCATAGATAAATGGGCATGAATCAGAGGAGACACCTGCCTCCTTCCACCTGTCCATTTAATTGCAAAGGTTCACAAAGTCTGCAATCAATCCCTACATTCAAATTATAACCAACATCAAGATGCTGAAAATTTACTTGAAGTGACAAACCTAACTGCTCTCTTTTACTTTGTCATTCTCAAATCCCTGCTCAAATGACTCACTATTTTTTCCATGATTCCCATTTGGCAATGTTATGATGGGTACTCAATAAGAGTACACTTATTTTTTTAAAGTTTGCACTTGTTATAGCATGGTAATGACTCATAGGTATTTGAATAAATATTCTTTTCCCAGATACCAAATATACTCATCTGTGTCTGTGAGCAAAGATAATAAGGTATCTGAGTAAAAAAAAATATAAAAAGCTATTTTACTTTTCTCTGATACATTAAAGAAAAAAAAAAAAAAGCCACTACAACATATTAAACACTAAAGCAGACTGTAAGGAGTAAGTTCAAAAGTGAAATGTTCCCAAAATCCAGTAGGTATCTGTAACAGCAGGTTTCACTTAAAGTGGCTATCACTTTACTAGTTTTAACAAACTTCAAAGTAAGTGTCCTAATGCTACTCATTTTGTGTGTCTGTTTTACATCAGTCACAATTCTGTATCACGGTTTCACTTCTGCCTGATGCTTATAATGAATTTTTGTAACTGGAAAGAACATTTAGTGTATGGATTAAATTAAGAATGGTTTTACAAAGCAGCATGATAGCAGACATTTATGTTATTAACTCACTTTTTTACATATCTGCTGATATGTTGTTGGGGCATGTTAAAATATGGTATGGTAATCCATACCACATCCATCAGCAAGATAAATATACTTAACTGAAATAAAATCAGAGAATCAGAAATCAGTTTCATGGGGCTCCGTTTGAAGTCACTGAAATATAGGAATATTTTTCAAATAGAACTATTAATTTTTAATTCATTATACCACGTCAATTCAAAGCAAAATGGCTAATTTTAATAAAACAAAGTGTCAGTGCCGATGGTGAAATCTTATACAGATGGAAAGCTATTCTCCTAGGAATGCAGCCTGGGAGCAATACCTTGAATACCAAAAAGGTACTCCCCAACATGGAATTTTTATGCTATTTGCCAGCACGTGGAGTGTGCTGGGTGATTTCACAGCCCTTGGTGTTCCCCACTCTGAGAAGCAGGACCACAAGCTATGGCAGCACCTGCAGGGCAGTTTAGGGGAGTTAAAGTCACCTCTCAATGAACCCAGGAGCTCTGAGCACCAGTTCCTTCATTCCCTTACAAGTCAGTCCCAAAAGAAATGTTGTGGGTCTACTTTCTGTAAGTAAAACAAATGAAGAAGGAGCTCCTGATTCTCAGTTACCACTTATTATACCTCAGCCTTCTTCCAAAACCACTGCTGTTTTGTGTTTGCAGTGACCCTACTGCTTTGGGACAGAGAATGGCCAGCACAAGAAGAGCAAACTGGAGTTAAGCAGGCTCATTTGAGATGAGTGAGTTGGCACATCTGACCCACAAGGCACTTGGAGTTCAGACACAGCTCTGAAGAAGTGATAACAATACAGTGAGCAAGGGGAAAAGGTGTTCCATATGCTCTGTTAAAAGGACAAAAAGTCACCCTATTTTTAGGTTATGTTCCTTCAAATACTCGTGCTCCTCAGTGCATACAGGCCCAGTAGCAGGGGAGAACTGTGGAAATACATTTTGCTCCATCTCCTATGCCTTCAATTCAATCTGGATAGGATATTCATATTGCTGGCACTAAAAAAATTTTCATTTCATCCCAAAACATGTTTTTTCCAAGGCTAAGGAACATGTCATTCTAAGCAGTTGTTCATAAAACTTTTAACCTGGAGACATTTTTTCCCAATCATCTCTCAAAATGTAGACTCATTAAGAGATGGTGTAATTAAATCTGGTTTTTAACCTTTCATTTTACTAGAAATACCTGATTCTGCCTGGGCCAGTTGCCCTGTTTCTGACTCCTGTAGGACATGCACACAGTGTACACAAAGCTGCTGGTCACCAAAGATCAGCAGTAGTCATTTGTTGAAGGGAAGGTAAACATCTTCTTACAGATCCCAAGAGCAAATGGCCATATCAGATGCATTTCTAAGGCAAAATTAAACTATTCCTTAAGGCTGTAATAAAAACCAGCCATTGGAGCTTATTTTAGGAGCATTTCATTGATCCAATAGTATGAAAAAGAAAGGCTGAACTCCATTAGCAGGAAGAATTTTATCAGGCACACATGTATTTATGTTGCAGGACTGTAACTTGTATTCCCCTCTCTTCTCCCTTACTACACAGATCTGCTCTCTGGAAGCAGAGAGAAGTCTTGGAAAGGCTGAGTCCTCTCACCAAACATACACATATTTTTGCCTGCCTTTTATCACAGCAGTTAGCTTTCTAAGCACTTGTGTGGACTTACTTTCTTTAAGGACTTAAAATGACTTGCAGAATGCACCAAGGCAGCAGAATCTGATCCCAGGCCAGTCCTCCTCCCTCCTTCATGCCCAAATAGGTGGTGGTGGTGAAAATAAAAATATATTTCATCTTTTCAGTACAAGTAAAACAAGGGAGTTTTACCTTTTATTTCAAAAGCTGACAAAATCTCCCAGGCAGCTATCACTGCTGTTTGCCCCCACCCAGCCCTTGGCTGAGGTTGGTGCTCGAGCACCAGCTGATGGCCCAACACCAGAGGCACAGATAGCCATGGTGTGAATATGCAGAATGCACAATAGCAGGATCTGTAAATACTTCCCTGTGCCCTCCTCCAGGTACATGCAAGAATGGTATTTAAAACTGTCAGACATCAGCAGTTAGGCATATCCAGACATCGTAGCTGCTGCCATCTAGGAGAAATTATGATTTATTGTAATTTTGAGATTATACAATGGTTATTTAGTCATTTTAGAGTACAAACAACTACTTTAATAAGCTTACAGATAAGTTATTAGTGTGGTGGAGAACTCCTTTGAAACAGTAATTTAATTACTCCCTCCCTTGGAGGATCTACAACATCTAGCACACATAAAAGGAGGCATCTCACGTACCAACTTGTCCAACAGTTATAAAGACGTAGGGAGACATGAAAAGAAGATGCTGAAATATGTATAACCACAGAGTTCAACAATAATAGGAGTCAAAATGATAAGATATCTAGGATCTTTGCAGTCTTTAAACACCGCTAGAGGCCACATAAAAAAACCCACCAAAATTATTTTCAACTGTCTGTATCAGTACTTGACTCCTATTTAATCAGTGGGTTTTGGGGCCAGAATCATCTGTCTCAGATGCACAGGGCTCCACACACCCTGATCCTAACCTGCAGCTATCAGCACACACAAAGAGCAAACGTAGTACTAGACAGGGAATTTAGCAACCCCACAAGGTACAGAGAGCTGGTCAACAACAGCAAAGCCACCCAAACATAAAAATACAGAGAAAAGAAAGTTATGACAAGGGAGGTTTAGCAAATATTTTCATAGCATTTTTGTATTTCAAGTTTATGTTGATGAAAAAGAAAGCTTATACAATTCATTTGGGTTTTGGGCCTTGATTGTCCCAGAGACAAGAGCTCCATTTAGCAGTACCTTGTGAGATTAGGTACTTGCAAAATTGTTTCAAAGAAATTCTTGACAAATGTTTTGTCAACATTTATGAATGCAATATTCAAAATGAACCCTCTGTAGAAACAATATATAAACAAAGAAGCCTAGTAGGAGGAGGAAACTTATCTTAACACTTAAAAAATAATTAAATGAGGCAATAAATCTTGGATCTGTATCAAACAATCAAATATGTTGCCAATATTTTATGCTCCAAATGAATTTTACTAGAATTTTTATGAATTTACAGTTTTCAAAAGTCTGCAAAAATGAAAGACTGGTGAAAGCTGAGCATTTGATACACATTTAAGTTCCTCTTCTTTTTTTAAAACTCAAGTAAGATAGTTCACTGACTGTGTAATAGTTCCTCCCAAGGTAATTTGCTATGATGCTAAAAATGTTCCCATAATATTAGAGCCAAGATTTTATTTTATGATAAAACTAAAAAGCGTATAAATTATGGGTTGCAAAATAACCAAGGATAATACTAATTTATGTAAATGTGTACTGTACAATACAAAGAAATATTCATTTTTGAGCAGCATATAATAAGATTAAGAAATCCTGCTGATTAAACAAATAGTCTTTTTAATGCATCTTGGGTTAGATGGAGAACATTTCCAACATGAAATAGAATTTTGTTAAATTCAAAACACAAATAAAAGAAAATTAAAGAATTAATTAGAAACAACAAGCTGATCACAGCCCGAGAACACAAACCAGGTAAGACAAAAAAAGTTTTATATGAAGTATTGTCTATCACCCACCCCATCTGCCTCTGTGATCACAAACTCTGGGATGCTGCTGCTGCTGTTGTCACCTTTTCATCTTTGTGCCAAGCTTCTGCTCCTCCATGAGCCAAGAGATCCGAAGATGCACAGTCCAGCACTTCAGCAGCACACTCCTCATCCTCTGGAAAGTCAGAGCTGACTGAAGTCTCAGTGCCTTCCCCAAAGGCTGACAGGGCCCCTTTGCTGGCACCGTGCATGCTGGGAGAGGTTACCTGAGCCTCCTCAGAGGTCTGGTGTCTCACCAGGACAAACTTTGTTCCCTGTTGAACAAAGAAAAGACAAGACATGAAGGCCCTTTCAATAGGACACTGACTTCTTTAGCTTTGCCATGAACTGTATTTGATACATGAGGGTTTTTAAGCATGTATGATGCCAGAGACTGTAACATTTTAAAGCCTGTATTGTGTTTTTCTCAGGGAAGGATTCTGCAAAATAAAAATTATCACAGCAACATTCTTCTGTTTCATAGAGAAATACTTTATGCACACAAAAAGACACCTGCACACATTCTGCATCAAATAAACAAGCAAGTCTCAGCAAGAGGAGGAGGGGTTTTTTTTAATGCACTCACTGCTCCCACAACACTCAGACTACACTCCCAAGCCAGAGCACTGTGAGGTTTTCTCGCCCTCCCAAACACCTGGTGCAGGCTCCTGCTCCCAGCAGCCCACTGAGCTCTGCAGCTCTGGAACCCAGCAGGGAACTGAGTACAACTCTCCAGGAGGGATGCCAGAGTGCTATTGGCACTACAGTTAAACTCCTCTTATTAGCAATGTGTTTATATACAAAATACAGCGCATTACACATCCAAGTAATTTAAGCTCAGGGCAGTGTTGTTGAACTCTTTCCTTTCCCACATATGTGATATTCCATCTCCCACTAAATTCCAAGTTTCAGCACTGAGGGGATTCTTATCTAGAGCATTCAGTGCACATCTCTTCAGCCTGCAAGCATTTATTGCTGGACATGTGAGAATACACAACCCCTTCTTTTAAAAGCTGTCTACAGACATATGCTATGCAACATATCTGTAAACAGCTTTTAAAATAGTAAATGAAACAATTTGTCTTTACTATTATTATTTTTTATTATTATTTTTTGACATTACTTCCCCCCCTTCAAAAAAAAAAAATTGGCAGAGTATCACTTTCCAAATGACACAACATAATTTACTACAAAAGGGAAATGTTCTGTGACTAAAATGACATAATGTTGATTTCCATGCAAAGCATGGTCTCAAGGATTTACAGATAAGACAAGAATGACCACATGTAAGTCTAGAGTTTCACTTAATAAATCTGTGTAGCAGATTTACACCAGCCATTTACATCCCAGTGAAACCATGATGATCCCTGCTCACTTAGACACCAAAATTGATATCTGCATTTGGGAGAAGTTCTGGTCTTTGGAAACCACAGTATGGCCTCAAACGTACACAGAACTCATCCTGAAGGAGCACCACCACAATATAAGAAGTGAGTCCTCATAACAGTAAATTCACAAGGAATATATGTTCACTCCTTTATATGTGCTGCCCAGCATCAAGGTTACTGGGCAGAAAGCAGCTGAGTTGATTAAAATCTGAGCATCGGGTACCACTGAGTTACTACTACGTGTTTTCATGGTACAGCTTGTAATTACATCATATCTTGACTCACCAATGGAGTAGGAACTCAGATGCTCCATTTGGTATTTCCTGAGAGTGCTGCAGATGCCCAAACACTTCCAACAGTTTCAGAAAACCAACAAACTGCAGGACCAGCTCAACTTCTCAGAAACAGGTCCAGCTCAGTTCCTGCCCTTACATCTCCATGAACAATCCCATTTGCTGTCAGTTGTGTTAAATGGGCAACTTTCTTACTAGTCAAGCAGAAAAGATGGGGTGGGGAGGGGTAATCCTGCACACCCAGTGTGACACAGCACCGGAGGAGCGAGCATTAAATTAGAGTGAGAGGTTATAAGTCTGACAGAAATCTGATCTGTATTCCCTAATTATGGAGGCTCACTTCCACAAAACTGACACAAATGTTAAGCCAAATTAAATGTTGTCTAATTAACTATCATATACAAGCCTTCAGAGTGGGATGTCTACATGTTATTTAGCGGAGTAACTGGAACGCGAGGACTCGCGGATTATCAGTCAAGGCAGAGCTGCCAGCCCAGCTAACTGTTACAAGCTGAAGCCATTCCATTCCCACACATCCCTTCCATGAGTGCTGCTTGTAATATTTACAGGAAAAGGCACATCAGTAAGCAGAGTTTCCCGGCGAGGCGGGGAGCTGCGGGCGCGATTCCGCGGCACCGATGTCCCCAGCAAGGTGCCAGGAGCCGTTATGAAAGGCCTGGCTGATGGGCTGAGGGCAGATAAAGGGAAAAAACCACCAGTGATGGTAATTCATGAAAAACTACACACTGCCATGACAGCTACAAGTGCCAAGTGACAGCTGTCAAGGTAAATGGAGTTTGGGAAGCCTTTCTTAAAGGATCATCTACATGTACATGTTTTTTTGAGGGAGGGAAGAATTAAATGTGAAGATTTTTTGTATCAATTCCTTCCCTTGAGATCCAGGTGAAAAAAATAATTTATAATGCTCTTGATTTCAGTGTAATCATTCTGATTTTTGACTGGAAAAGATAGAAAAGCATTTACTTCCTTTATTTCAGATCTTGTACGGTGCTAAGCCCTTCCCATGTCATCAATACCAGGAGGAGTCTTGAGCATGGGTGAGGCTGTGGGGAAGAAGGTGTCAAGGCTTGGGGGCAGGAAGGGAGAGAAGAGAAGGCAAACCATGCTATGATGTGGTATGGGAGAGCAGCGAGAGATGCCCTTCACGTGGGCTGCATTATCTGCAAGAGCGACATCATGCAGATTAGTCTCAGTACTAATGGGCAGTACTAATCCATAGTCTAGAACTGGGAGGAGCTGAGCGAGACAAAGCAGCGTCTCAGCGTGGGTCAGCCTGCCTTGGCACAACTGCTTTCCCAGATGGAAGGATGGGGAGCAGGGGAAGGCTCTGCTGCCCCTCTGCGTGGGTAGCAGGGCTCAGCCAGCATGGATCCGATTGATTTGAAGGGGTTTTGTTCGTACCACAGAAGAAAACAGCTGCAGCAGTCCGAGCAAATCAGCCACCATTTCCCATACAAATCACTTCTTATCCTGTCTTAGCTTCCTGAAAACATGATTTTGTTTGTTTAGGAGCAGCCACATTAAAATGCAATAGCCAAAGCACTGGAAAATTGATTTGTGAAAATTTTGGACGATCTAGATCCAGCCATGGTTTAATGGATAACACTGACCATACACAATACAAACACACAGAGCTCTACTGTTTACGTGCTCTCTGAGCATGGTAGGAAAGGCACATCACAAACAAAAAAAAGAAAACTGGGTAAGGAAAGTGTGAACAAAGCCTGCTATTAACATAATTCTCCCTAATTGTTTTACAACTGTTTAAATTGACAGCATAAAAGGCTCTACTATTATTACCAGCTGTAGTCTATCTCTCTATCCACCCTAAGCTTCCAAACACTCTAGTTACTCAAAAACAAACAGAGCCAAACATTCAAGCTAAAGTCTAACAAAAAGGAGGATCTTGGAAGTTTAACACCCACTCACACCCAAGAACAAATAAAACCTTGCAAGGACCTATCGTTTTCTGCTTTCTCCAGTGTATCCAAGTAATCCATCCAAGCTGATTAAATTTTGCACTGAGCATCCTCTTGAGCTGCTACCCATACCATTCCCAAGGCCTCACCCATAGCAGATTGCTGCCAATGTTTCCATGTCACTGTTTCCAGGAGACTGTGTTGGGAGCTCATTCTCATTCCTGACTAACCATCCTGTAGCCTGACGTGTGTGCTACACAGCACCTGACTTTAAAACCAAGCACCTGGCCTTGCCCTCAGCTTCTGCACTGCACAGATCCTCACCTTCAGCTGCTTTGCTTCCCCAGCAAGGCAGCCAGGGGGACAGATCCTCACAGGACAGGGCGTGGTGTCCAAGCTCCACTGCTGCCACATGACTACTCCACAGAAAAAATGACATTATATTAAAATCATTAGTGTTGAAGGAAAACCGGTTGAGCAAGAACTATTAATAGAATAATTAATAGAATATTAATAGTCCACCGACTAATTACAGCATCACAGAATATGCTGAGCTGGAAGGGACCCACAAGGATCATGGGGTCCAACTCCTGGCCCTGCACAGGCCCATTCCCAAGTGACAAATAGTGTGCCTGAGAGCATTGTACAAACTTTTCTTAAATTCTGTCAGGCTGGTGCTGTGACCACTGCCCTGGGGACCCTGTTTCAGTGCTGACTGGCCTCTGGGAAAATAACCTTTTTCTAATACCCAACCTAATTACAAAAGATGAAGCCTTTACAATCCAAGTGACTAAGGAACCCTGTCTGAATGGGATGGTGCTGACAGCACATGGGTGAGACTGTGGCCTGGGGAGTAGCTGAAGGGATTTTCATTCTCTTATGTTTCCCTAAATAGTTATTTCCCTATTGTTGGTAATACCAGGATAAAGAAGTGGTGCATGTCTGGGTATTTCTATTTATGCTTTCTATTACTCAACATATCATGCTTACCAAAAATAAATAAACTATAACCACTTTTGCTTTTAAACAGATATTCTGAACCCCAGTGTCTGACTGTGCACAGTGGAGTGAGATAGAAGTAAGAAGACATTTATTTGGGGAAGTGTCCTAGGAAGAAAACAGTGGAGAAACAGGGTAAAAATGAAAACATTTTTCCAGTCAAGATGCAGTTTGCCTCCACTTTTACAGGTCTGATCTTTCCAAGATCAACACAAGCACGCAAGCTTCTTACACCTGAGTATCAGCATACATGACCCGACTTGTCAAACAAAAGAAACATTAAAAAAATAAAAGCATTTTCTCAAGGGAATCAAACACGCCCTGTTTCCCCTTTCACCGCAGCCCTGTGTTGAACTTCAGAGCCTTGCCACAGGCACCTCTCTTTCCCTCCTCTCTCACACACCTCCTGTGTCCCAGCCCGGGTGAGCTCTGCCCTCCTTTGCCTGCCCCTCCCTGCACTGTCCCCAGCTGAGAGCCCACCCTGGGGCACACACCCACACCCTGCCTCCCTGACACAAGTGGGTCTAAGCACCTTCCTCTGCTGGGGCTTTGCCAACCGTGCCCATCACTTAAACCCTGCTAAAGCAGGGAGAGCAAACAGACTCTCCCACTGTCCTCCTCCCCATGCTCGAGAACCTACGTCCACACTGGATTGGGCACAACCCAACACCCAAATTGCTCTGGAAGGCAACTCTCAAAATCCTTCTGAAGCCATCAAATACTTTTCATGTTATGTTTGAAAACACCATTTGCATCTCAGTGAGCAGCTTCCTGACATGTGGGATTCCGTGGATGGTCTTTTCCTTCACCAGAAATTTACATCCAGGCAGAGTTTCTGTGCTTTCTAGTTTTCTCCAGAGTCCCCAGATATCCAGAATCCTGGTCTGGACCTAATCAGATCCAGATCAACTCCTCCATATTCCCATAGTGCCTAGAGCATTCTGGAAACACAGTGCTCACTGTTAATGCTTCTTGACAAAACAAATAGGTGTTTTTCTGCCTAGCACATTGCAAACAGATGTGGTTGATCTGCAGGTTACGACTGGGAATGATGAGAATAATGTTCTTTTAATGAAGGTCCCACAAAAGGTCCCTTCCCCACTTGTAGGTAATATCTCCTGAATTATATCCCAGTTTAAAATTATCCTTTATATTTGGATTAGAGCATCAATGCAAAATTAGTAACAGTGTTCGAAAGATATTGACAGTGATTTGAATTGTGATCTAAGAAACTCAGAGAGAAGTAAAGAATGTATTCTTATCATTCAAAAAAAAGTGTTTTTAAACAAAATGAAACTCTTTAGAAATACATAACTATGAGCTTCTTTACCAATGAGCATCACATAGGGGAAGATGAACAATTGCCATGTAATTGACTATTTATAGAGACACAACAACCTGCTGAAATGCTGAGAGAATTTTACCAACTTACAGTTTGCATGGACACATGCTTGTGAAAACCTAGCAAATGTAGAATAGCACACACAACAAAAGTTTGATAATATCTATTGTTTCTGGGGGAAAAATAAGGATGTTTCAAAGGTTTCCTGCAGTGACAAACTGCTAAGAACCTCAGCCACAAGCACTCACTCTGTAGGAGATGGAGGGGAGTTCACTGCAGCCAGGCAGCCACCAGCAGTCCTTGTGTGCTAACTGGAGGCTGAAATACTTCCTCTTGAAGCAAGCAGCAAATAAATTGTGTGTCCCTTTTATCTGCTTGTTCATAGCATCATTGTCTTAGATTTTATGTTCAAGACAGTAGCACTACTGTGAGATTTCCATATCCATGGATTGCATTACAGTGGAAGCCCAAGGCCAAGTTTAAGGAAGGCTGTGCAGTCACCTCCTGTAAAAACATCCTTCCCAGCTTCAGTTGTGCCAGGACAGCAAAATCTGTACCCTAAGAATATATTTTTCCAATGGCCATGTAATCACCTTCCTTTTGACCCCTTTTCTCTCTCCCTCCTCCACCTTTTCCCTTTCTACTCAGTTTCTCAGTGTTCTATGTAATTTTTCCTGGTCTGAATGCTGCAAACACAAGAGTCCCAAATTATCATATTTTTCAGGACATATTTTTTTTTTATTTTAAAGAATCATACCTCAAGGTTTAGAAATTACATTTCCAAGGTATAGATAACATTTATTTCTACAGTTCTCTCTGGCTTTAGCTCTGAATTTCTACAGAGAATAATCTCTGTATTTCACCCTTGCACAAGTGCCTCTCCTTTTCCACTCCAAAAGAAATATAATAGCAATCTCAGTCACTCAAGGAAGTTTGTAACATTTCTACTACAAACTTATTTCAACCTACAATTACCAAATTACTTAATTATCATAATTAGATATGAAGCTTTTTCTGTAAATTAAGATTAAACTGGGTTGTTGAAATAAATGCTAATATATTTAATTGTGGTAATTATTTTGGCTTCATTGCTATTCCTCAACAGCAAGTCTTCCAGATAAGTATGACTGAATGATGTCTTTACAACAAGCTCACCATGCAGCAGACAGCAGCAATTCAGTGTTTGAAGCAGAGGGCACTTTTCCCTGCCTGCCTTGACTTCTAGTGAGCAGATATTGATTTCCACGTGAAGCCAACAGCTCCTCATTTTTACTTTTAAGGTTTCAAATTAATCTGATAATGGTTGAAACCTGTTCTTTTCCAAGGCATTACTGGTAGACATGAGGAGTTCCTCCCAGAAACGTGGACTGAAGCCAGGAGATTGGAAGTGAGCAGGTCTCCCATGCTCTGGGTGGCTGAAGAGAAGTTACAGCCCTAACAAAGCAAACAAAAACAAAGGACTGTTATTAAATGCACTTCTACCTCTGTCCTGTCTTGTCCAAATCTGCATCAGGCTACCTGTTTCAGCACTTATCTTTGAGCTGAAACACAATGCTAATTGTAGATAATAAAGGATATTGCAAGGCACACAGGAAGAGGTGACAAACTGCCTGTCCCTCATAACCTGTAGCAACATTCGAGGCCAGATCTTTGCTGCTGCAGCCACACTGTGTATTAGCCAGATCTATGCTGTTAGCTTGTTTAGTATATACTAAAGGTAGGTATAGTAAATTTGATTTTCAACCCGTCTCATCTCATTTACATGATGAAGCCAGTGCAATAAAATACTTCTGACATATTACACTGGCCTGTGACATGATGCCAATGGAAAATGACATGTACCACCACACTGAATATAACATTTATCTGAATATCTATGATGCTTTTTTAAAATCTTTGAACAACTCTAAATTTAGCCAGAAAACATAAGAAGATAAAGCATGGATCAAAAAAAAATACTTCTTTTCTGAGCATCTCACTTGATTCTCTTCAAAATCAGCACAGGGCTCAGCACGTGGGGTCAAGGCACTTTCAAAAGGCATTGGGAAGCCTTTAGAGATATATTTAAACTAAACACACAAAATTCATCATAAAATGGAAACATTTCAATATTTATTTTCAATATCCCTTGGGAATTTATTTTATGTGAGTCCTGGGATAGTACAGAAAATATTTAGGTTCGAGATAAAAATGAACTCATCAGCCACAGCTTTTATCCCAGACCTCAGAATCTGCACATGAATCAACATTAGGTCTTCACAGGCATGCAACATTTTCCTCTAAAAGACCTGAGAACGCTTTATAAGCACTAATGAATTAAGTGTCCAGCACTTCTGTGAGATAGGGAAACACCATCCTTCTTGTACGGACTGTGGGCAGAAGGAGGTTAAGTGATTTGTACAGGGTCGCCAAATAAATCTGTGTAAGGCACAGCAAAACTCATGTATTCTGTCTCCAAGTCACGAGCTTTGGTGTGAGACCATTCCTCATCTCCACCACAGTCACACGAGGGCTGGTGCTTGAGTCACCAGGTGTTTGAGACAGAACCTCTCACACATACACTTCCCATCTCCCCCTAATTACTCTTATTTTAGAAATAGTCACGTTTTTACATGCTTTCTTCCATGACAAAGCTTTACTAGGCTTAGAAAGGTCAAAGTAATTACATGTAAATGTGTCATACATGCTTATAACACCCTAGAGAAACCAGGCAGGACTCTTGAAGGCCAAACTGATGAGAAGTCTCTTGGGAACTGGAAGGTCCATCAGAACCTTTACAACCTGGCTGTCACCCACAGACAATTCCCCTGGAGACTGGCTGGGTTTCAGGCTGCTGAGAGGACTCTGAGGAACCAGCAAACCCCTGCTCTGAAAAATATTTTGTTTTTCTTGCCAGCTTCAGTAATGAGATTAAATTAAAGAAAATTTTAAATTGAATACCCAGGGCAAGAAACCAGCTTCCTGGTACTCTGATGTATTAAGCAACGTAATCTCCCAGAGGAAGCGGCAGAGCCCAGATTGCTCAGAGTGCTTAGAGCCAGACAGAGCCAAACAATCAGTTCCCTTGTCCTGAGACAATTTCTCACCTGCAAATGGGCATTTTTCCAGCAGACAAACTCAGCCTTTAACAAGATAGGATTTTTTTCCCCTTTGTACACTTCCAAAGATGAAAAGACACAGGCACTGGAGCAGCCAGCAAGGATCCTGTGAGCTTCCCCAGCACACCCACCCCAGCCCTCACCAGGAGCAGGTGGGTTCACACACGGGGAGGTGGGAAAAAATGGTCACCAGCAAAACTGACTAAATAAATACAAGAAATCCACATAACCTTAAGTGAAAAAGATCATCTGTTAATGGCTGCTGTGACTGCATGCACACAGCCAAGTGAGATTATTTTACACAACTTTTATTTACTTTTATTCTTGCCATATTTAATTAAAAAGGCTTTCATTCATCCAGTTTCATTAAACTATCCATTACCTCAGAAAGGCCAGTTTACACTTACATTTCAGTTTGAAAGCTCAGAAATCTACTTGTGATCCTGTGAGCAAGCAAACCAGCAGAAAAAGTTTCAAAATCAGAAGGAAAAAACCCCCAGTGCTGCTTATTCTCACTCCTGGCAAACCCAATATATTTAAAACACATGGAGAAATTCAGAACTCACAAAGTGGGTTTGAACTGATGCTGGTGAATATCAAATGAATGGTTTTGCAATATGTAAAAGACATACTGGGAGACTGGTACAATCTGCCAAAACCAGCCTTAGTAAACTGATCTCAAGAATCTCAGGGACCCAGCTGCAGCACTAAACTCCAGCAGGCAGTGTGGGTCCTGTTACACCCAGCTGAAAGGTTGGGGCTTCAGATGTTTGGTCTTGTACAAGGTTTTAGAAACCTGAAAGAATTTTTCAGATGCTTTTTCCTAGAAAAGTTTTCACTGGAAAGGAAAAGAAGGGAATGCAATTTACATGATGCTACTTGGTTGGTTGGTTGGTTGAATTTAAAGAGTCCCTGTGCATTATTTTCCTCACCTTTTAATCATCAAGTTTTGTCACACCCCTCATTCCCAAGCCACAAGGACCCTTGCAGTAAAGCAAGCCTGTGCTGGAGAAGCATGGAGTGCCTGCACTGCTCCATGCAAGCTGCTGCAGAGGTAGGTCTTGTTTGGGGGCTGAAAGGAAAGGAAACAGTGCAATAAGACCAATTGTGAGACTTAGAATCATTTTCTTCTATGTTATTCTTGGTCATATTCCACAGATTACCTATTCAATCATTATTTTATCTAAAAAAAAAAATTAAAACCATTGTTAAATGGCAGAAAAGTTCAGAAACTAAAGCTAAGGATTTGTAGAGCATCCTGTGCTGTTGGTGTCCAGCCCAACTGGCAGGTCCTCCCTTGTGCTGCCAGAAAATATCACCTTTTCTTCTGGCTAAATTACACTGACTACGTAAAGCCAAATAAAACGTGGGACCAGAATCAGTGGCTACAAATAACTTCAGTCAGTCTGGGAAGGGCAACCATCAGGTTTGTCAGCACAGGTTGTAAATATGTCCTTCACATGCAGGCTGTCTAGAAATGGCAGGTTGCAGCAGCACCAAGTGGCACTGGGGACACCCAAGTGCAGCAGATTCTCAAGGAAGGTGATTCTCCCCCTCTAAGTGTTCTCATGAGACCCTGCCTGAAGCACTGTGTCCAGCTTGGGACCCACAGCATATAAAGGACATGGGCTTTTTGGAGTTCAGATGAGGGTCATGAAGGTGATCAGAGGGCTGGAGCACATCTGTGAGAGAGTTGTGACTTCTCAGACTGGAGCAGAGACAGATCTCGGAAAACCTTGTAGCACCTTCCAGTACCTAAATGGGCTCCAAGAGAGCTGGAGAGGGACTTTAGGCAAGAGCATGGAGTGATGAGACAAGAAGGAATGGCTTCAAACTAATAGAGGGCAGGGTTAAATTAGATATGAGGAAAAATGTAGATAGAGATGTTTAGATTAGATATTAGAAAAAATTACCATGAGGGTGGTGAGGCCCTGGCACAGGTTGCCTGGAGAAGCTGTGGCTGCCCCATCCCTGAAAGTGTTCCAGGCCAAGTTGGATGAGTCTCTGAGCAACCTGGTCTAGTGGAAGGTGTCCCTGCCCATGGCAGGGGAGTCAGAACTGGATGGTCTTTGAGGTATCCTCCAAGCCAAACCATTCTAGGATTACTCATGAGCTGCTCAAAGCTGAACACTTAGCTGGACCATCAGCCCAAATGTCCAGGTTGTCTCCTTTCCCCCATGGACACCTAAACCACTGCCAAATCCAGCAGACAGGGCTCTGAAGTTCCTTCCCATTCTTTCTCACCTCCCTGCCAGAAGGCTACGTCCACGGTGTCTGCACAAAGGCCAGGGGCAAGGAGAGGCAGCTCCTCTTGTAGGGCAGCCTCTGAGGCACCGTCCTGCCTCAGCCATACCCCCCATGGTGGCTCCTGCACCATCCCCAGTGTGGGGCAGATCTGCCTGTCCATGGGTCCTGCAGCATCCAGGTCATAAATGCAGCCCCACCAAAGGTACCTCATCGTAATTCAGACTCTTCTCCTCCAGAGAGCTCAGCACATGCACCCAGCTGCTCCAGCTCCTCTCTGCCATGGAGCTCACTGCAGAGTTTATACCTATCCAACAAGCCACTGGTTAATAAAACCCCACACCTCCTTCCTTTCCCCCCACCCCAAAACTAGCCAACATCAGAAAGTGATTCTGCATGGCTTCAGCAGGTAACGGGGACTCAAAAGTCCAGCCAAGCCCTCCTTGCAGCTTGCCAAAACTTCATCCATTTCATTGCCTTAATCCAGGCTGGTTACATGATTTCAGCTTTTTTCAAAGTTCAGCAACAAATGTGTAATGTTTCTGTCTATCAAGAATACTAAGTTCCTTTGCTGCATTGTGTCTGATGGGTCAAACCCCTACTAAATCAAGCTCATCGTAAAGCAATACTACCACACATAAATTTAAGCCTTTTAGTGCAGGCCTTTCATCAAGTCATAATGCTGTCCATGCAGCAAAATCTAGACACTTTGGAAAGCCTAATTGTAAGTTCAGGCTATGAAATGCTCATTTTTCTCTTTAAACCTCCTTTTATCACCACTTCTTGTTGCCCTATGGTGTATATTGATTATATATATTATACAGCAAGATATAATTGTGTGAAAAGAGCTGTGTGTCATTTGAGAAAAAGGGAAATAAATAAGTATATTTGGCAAGACTGAGACACGCTGGGTGAGTACATGTCACTCTTCCTACAAAAACACACAGTGATTGCAGGCTCTGCTGTGACCTAAATTGTAACAATTACAAAAGTAATTGTTAAATTACAAAAAGACATCAAACTCGCAGACCTCCCGGGGACCCTGTGCATTTGGCCATCCTCAGCAGTAAAATGAAAGGTGGGTGTCCCCTTTGTCACTATATCATGAAAACCAGACCAGGTGGCTAATCCTCCTCGGGGAACTTGAACCTTGGCAAAGCATCTACCAGAGGCTGAACAGATGCTTAGGCACTCATTAACCAATTCATTTCATCGTCACGCACGCAAATGGGAGTGTAACACTGAGAGCCTCAGAACTCTGCTTCCACCCCCACAGCAGAGACCCAAAACCTGCCCCTTGCTCATTTAATATGGCCCAGGTCAGTAACATGAGTTTAACTTTTCCAGCCATCTGGGAACATGGAGGTCAGCAGCACAACGCAGCGGGAACCCAATTTCAGAGCTTTTTGAGCAGTTGGATGTAAGTTTTTGAATGATTTTGGGGACAGGCTTCTGTATTTATAACAAAGTAGTAGCAAAGTCCTCAGTCCCAGCCTGCAATCACTGTTAGATGAGCTGCCACTGCCACAGCACTGCTAGGGTCACTGCTGCAAGCAAGACTCCTGGCAGCTCCTCCCATCACTATGGCACTGGCACAGGATTTTAGCAGGAAACCCAGCAGCAGCCTCAGAATTGGGTCCTAAAGACTGCAAAAAGCTTGAGGATGACTTGCCATTACAGTGGCAGGCTGGCTCCAATACCACTAGCAACTACCTGAGGATGGGATTGTTAGAGAAAAGCACCAACAGGAAAAAAAACAATCAAACAAAAAAGCCTAAACAACACAACAACAATAAGAAACCTCCCTACACCCAAAGAAAGAAAAAGACAAAAACCCACACAATTACGAGATAATCAGAAATCTAAAATACTGCAGGGGTGTTTATAAAGTAGAATTTCAATTATATAAATACAACAGGGGATATGAGCAACAAGTCACAAAAAGCAAAGCAGATTTTTTCTAAGAGTAATTTTAGAAGTTTAAGCCATTAAATAAGAGGCAATATCTAAAAGGGGCAGAGAGCAGAAGTCAACCCTGCCTCAACATAGTTATAAACAGGAACATAGAAAAACTCTCTTGTCCAGCTACTTCCTTTTCATGCTGGACATAACTGAAAGAAGAGCATCAATATCAGCAGAAGAAACAATGTAAGGAGAAATGATGAGCAGGACTCCTGTACACAGCTGTACTTCACTTTCAGCTCATTTGCTTTCTCCTAGCTTAGCATCAACAGAGAACTGTTCTATTACCTTGGTAAAATCAACAAGCCATTGGAGAGTCATTCAGTCAGGGCTGCAGGAAAGCTTGCAGCAGTGCTCAGATATTTTTGCAGGCAAATCTAACTTTTCACACTAGGTTCACCTGTTTAAACAACAGAAACACCCATCAGTACAATGCTGGATGTTTGGTCAGTTAGGTGCCTTCAAAAAGCTTGGCTATGACCAATACCACACTTGCCAATACCAATGCCAGGGACTTACAGCTGCTTTAAAGGGGGTATTAGTCTGAGATCATACTGAAAACCATACTTTGAACATTTTTATTCCCTGAAAAAAAAATCTTAACTGGTGAAATGTCATGAAATGTGCTAAAACAGAACCTTGCCATAGGCATCAGGGGCTGTCAGAATGGCCAAGGCTGGACTGGAAGAAGATCCCAAGGAAAGCTTTTGTTTCATCTTTGCCTGTATGCTTTCTTCCTGCTTGCCAGAGAGCTCAGAGAACACTGTTATACCGACCAGGCAGCGGCCAAGGCTATGGAGAGCAGAGCCTCAGAAGTAACTTTAATGGCCTTTGGCAGGACAAACCTTCCCTAAAGTTTGTATTTTCAGTCTATTTTTTAAGGTAGAAGTTGGTGATAGAGTAACTTGTAACATGCCTCTGAAGAGGCAACACTGGTGTATTTTGGAGCCAAAAAGGGAATTTTATCCTCAAAGTATGAGAAACCAGCAAAAGTCTGAGAGTCCCTTTGTGTGCTTTACAGCACTGGGCACAGGGGGTACAGAGACTGGAAGAAGAGATGCCAAAGAACAAAAATAAAGCAGAAGGGAGGAACGCCTTTCCAGCTGCCAATCTCCAGGCAACTAAAGCCCACAGCCCCCCTCCTTCCCCATCCTCAGGGAGAGAGAGACCAACTGCTGCAGGACTTACAGGAACTGATCCTGGCAATGACAGACACGACCCAAGCCTCAAAAACCTTAGTAAAGAGCAGCTCTGCAGACACACATTTTAAATAAATACATTAATTAATATCTCATCCCAGGCCAGAATAGAGACTTCTTAGAGCCCAGATCCCTGACAAGACATCCAGCAGTGGTGCTACTGTCATGTCAGTGCAGCTGTTGGCTCATCCACAGGAGAGGCTCAGCACAGCTTTTAGATGCCAGGACAGAAAGCTCAGTCCAGGTGCAGCTTGTCCTGCGAGTCAGGGCTGCTGGCAAGACCCCGGCTCTATTCCCAGCCCTCCTAATTGCATCAAAGGGAAGGAGAGTGGGAAAATGCCTCAGTTTTATTTCTGAAAGTAAGAGCTGATGAGGATTATTTACACACAGCAGTAATTCACAATTACATCAAACCCTTGGGTACCTTAATTCTGTGCATCACACACACAAATTACAGCACACAAAGGGTTTCTAATTGCAAGTCTCCGGTAGACAGGAGAAAGCTCAGGGAGCTGGATCAAAGTAGGTGGGATGCAAGAACCCAGGGAAGCTCAGAACTACCCCACAAGGCTTCAGCATACTCAAAAAATGTTCCTTCCTACACTCTGAGCCCAAAATTCATAAACCTTCTAGAGAAAAGCTGATTTTCTCAGAATTTTTCACTTGCTCAGGAAACAAGGAAAACTGAAGCTCCCAATTCTCTACAGAGTGACCTGCAGCAGAAAAAAAGTGGTTGCAAAGCAGGAGAGCAGCAGCTGGGGCATTGCTGCTGGTGCTGGATGTGGCAGTGTGCAGTCCCTGCCTGCCTCTCCCAAGAAACAGGCTGTCCTGGGCAGTGCCACCCAGACAGCACGTCCTTGCTACGTGTTCAGCTCGAACACGAGCTCTATCCTGCAAGCAGGTGCCAACTGGAACAAAAGCATCTTCAAAAACAAGTATTCCATCCCTCTGCCCAATTGTCCTCTTTCTGGGAAACTAATCAGTGCTTTAAGAAGGCCAAAGCATGCTGTGCCCAAATACAGCTTTTTTTTCTATTCAGAAGATACACAAGTGCCTTGGAGCTTTCCTCCTTCCCCTGCCATTCCAGGGGAAAAACACACAGCAAAACAGAAGAAAAATGAAGTCAAATATGCTTTATTACTTATTAGTTGGTAACATAATACTTGTGACAAGCTGAGCAGTTGTAGCGGGCGGCTGTGGAAGTCACTATGCTGTTTAGAACAAGAACAGGAATGAGAGACAGCTCTGAAAGGGAGATTTTAAGCACAGCTCAGCCATCCTTCCATGCCTAAACCAAGTACTGCTATCCAGTTAATTTGGTGAATGAATCCCTCAGGGTCTCCAGCCATCTACCACTACAGCTCATTAGAGCCCAATATCCGACTTTTCATGTTGTATCACTGAAAGCACTTATGCTTAAAATGTAATTAAACTTAAAACAAACAAGGGCTGGTTTCCCCCCTGGGCTGCCCTGGGATGTGCCCCAGCCCTGCCCGCACGGCCAAAGGCACCCACCTCTGCCGCGTAATTTGGGAAAACGCCGCGCGCTTCCCACCCCGACGGCTGACATTTGCCCCACCGTTCATCCTGTGAGCAATTAGAAATCTAAATACTGGGTGTAAGGCCTGGCTATTGGGATTTAGACTCTTACAAACGAGTAATGCAGTAAGACTTGCTGTCCAACGAGGTGTCTTATTGAAATATCCCAGCCTGGTTTGCTTGTCACAGCTGTCGTTTCAGCCATTTGCACTTACACTGTATTGCTTTCATTACAAAAATAGAAATTTGTGTCCTAAGTGCTGTTACATTACTAATGCTAAATATTTAATTCCCCGGGGTTCTAATTATGGTTGAGCACTGGCAACACTGATTCTACTTTTTAATAACAACTGTAAAAGCAATTTGAGCATTTTTCAATTAATTAAATACATAGTGTACGAGTAACCTCTTGTCATTTTGCCCTCCAGGACCTGAGCTAATTTGCGTGGAATAAAATGTTTTGAAAATTAACTGATATACTGGTCTGATCATTGTTGTTCTATTAAATTATAGTCTGCCAAATGAGTGGTGTGTAATAGTTACATACAGCAAGTTCCCTTATTTATGATGGCCTGGTGGTTTTTTGAAAAAATCTTCTCCAGCATATTTCTGGAGAGCACACTGGAGAGGCCTAATTAGCAGGCAGGAGATGGTCTATGCACCATGGGCATCAGTAGACTTACAGTGCAGGGAGACTTCAGCAATGAAAAACAAAGCCTCTCTCCATTCTCCAGACCTCATTTTCACCTTCTTTCATAGCTGAAATTAAAAGTGTTAATTAAATGACTTTATGCTGCATAAACTGCTATGGATTAGTTAGTAGTTTACACTGTAACACATGGGAATTGACTCACAATATTAAAACAGACGAGTAGTTTAGAAATGTTTTTGTCTTCAACTTGCAGAACCCAGTATGAAAAGATTTGTCCATAAAATGAGTTTGTTGGACTACAAAGACAATTGAAAATACCTAGCCTGCTCAAACTATCAGGCATAGAACTAACTTCTACTGCATACCTAACACAATGCTAAAATTATAAAGTGTCTTTTCCATTTACATAGTCCTAGAAGTTTAGAAAACTGACACATAACAGCACCTTATGTATCCTGGTGAGGGAAACTAGCCTCTTTTCCAAGTTCCACATTAAAGGTTATACAAAATCAACCAGGAAAAATTTTGCAAGAAAGCCTGAAATTTTGAAAATAGCTTTTCCATATGTTTACTCATAGCTAATGAAGAATATTCTTTCAGCATGTATTTTAATATTGTATTTTATTTTACAGTGGGCAACAATGGTAAGACAAACATGTGGCTTGAAAAGTGCTTAAGGTCTAAACATTACAAAATATACAGGTGAAAGTTTGCTAGTTTTAGCCAAGTAATTTAACAGTAATGACAACATTCTTCTCTGAAATTATACAAAATATGGATGATAGATAAACAAGTCTTTTTTTTCACAACTTGCAAGAGTATCACACGTGTGGAACATTGCACTCATCATACAAGTGAAAATGAAACCCAGCCTCAGTTTATGCTGAGTAAGATTCCTTGCTTGCTACCACAACACTCACACAATAAGAGTTGTAATTCAAACTGAGAAGGGCTGTATTTCAGTTTAAAAGAATAAAGACCTCCACAATATACTGCAGATTTTTTTGGTACCAAGCAAATTGAGATTCTTAGTCAGCATTAGAACATTATTTTTCACAAACAAATACTAAGTACAATACACAATAACTGTCAAATAAAAGTGCTCAGGTCAAGCATTTGTGGTAGGTGTACAAGTACATACATAAAACATACACGTGGACAAAATATGAAGAACACAAGCAATGTATTGCAATAACAGCTCTCTTCTTAAAGACAGATTTATATAACAGCATAAAACTTGGAAGTTATCTTTACTACTATTAAAAGCTCCCCAGTATCTCTAGATGTCTGCCTTCAATAAATCCTGGAAACATTCTCCTCACATACTGAGTTTTAAGGAATGTGCAGCATATGTCAGCTTCAATAAAAGCAGTACAGTTCTTTAATTACTCCATTCACCCAGCAGCTGCTTTAACAAAGTATTTTTCTGAACATGTAAAAATGTAAAATACCCAAAAACTCAGTCATCTATGTGCAATGACCACTCAGCATCTAACAATAATGGATATACTGAAGGACAAAAATGTGAGTTGTGCCAAGCCCATAATTCTCAGTGACTGACTGTAAAGCACTTAAAGTCAGCATTAAGCTTTTAAAACTCTAACCCTAATCAACCATAAACAAAGAAATAAAGATCTCACAGTTATTTTTAAAATCTTAAACACTTGCACATAACTTTAAATAAGTTTTTTTTTTTTGTTTTTTTTCTGATTTTCACAGCATTCTTCCCAAATAAAACATGAACTTCTGCATGAAAACAGGCTTGTATATTCAAGCTGAAAAATAACAGCACCTATTTAAACACATGAGCTAATTGTACCTGGCATTTTGGACTTTGGTGGTAAGGTATTGATTGCCATAGAGCAGAACACACCCCTGTTGGCCAAAACCAAAGGTGCACAAGATTCAGAAATTTACATGGAGACAACCTCTCCTCCAAACACTTCTGCCCACAAGTCTTTTCGTGGTACAGGACAGCAAACACCATCTCCCCAGGGTGTAGAGCATTTGGAAAAGTACGACTTGCACGCATTTAGTGACAGCAAAAAGCCCATTAAAGAGAAAAAAAAGGCAGGTAACTGTATACAATCAACTTGCAATCATTTTCTTGTAACATGTTAGTGAATGGGTGACAGCTATCTAATCTTAGTAGAGAACAAACCTAATTTATCCACAGCAGTTCAGATTATTTTCAACCTAATAAATATTTCTAGCAGAAAGACAACATTATACTTTGTAGAAGCAGACACTCTGTAGAAGACATTTGCTCTGAAAAAAGATGTTAGTGTGCTGTTTGATTAATGTGGGTGAGGGGAGGATGGATTAAGCTGAGAAACCTACCTAAGGCAATGAAACACCCTACAGGAGCTAGTGGTCAGGTGAAAGTGGATCTTTGAAAAAGGCATGGCACTAGGCAACAGATATATTCCAACACCCCTCCCAATCTGTTTTTGAAGATGAGCTTAATTAACTTTGAGTATTTTTTCAGTGGAAGCTGCTCTTCTATGAAGATATTTGCTACACTGAGACTTCTCACTCCCTTCCAAGCCAGAAGGATGTCTAAGATGACCCAGTCGGACTCCAGGTGCTGCAAAAGCCTCAGAAGCCTGTGAGGAATTTCTCTACCACACCCAGCCATTGTTCAAGCTCTGTAAAAATATTTCATCCTCATTCAAAAGACAGAAAATCTAATATTCCCTTTCTAATAATTTCTAATCATTCATTGGTCTTATTAAAAGTTTGTTCCTCAGTTTGTCATAAACTGATTTTTATCTCTGTGTATTGTCAACACATATTGCCTTAAAAATGTTGTGCTGTGTCTGGAGTATGCAAACAGTCATATAAAATCAAGTGTCCCATTACAGATGTAAAGATTATTGTCAGGAATGCACCTTTTATTCAATCAAGTTAGAACTGAAATTAAAGGAGTCGGAAAGTAACCATATAGTACCAGTTAAGAAGGTAAACTATGTTTTGTCCAACATATTTGTGGAGAACATATATAGAAATCATATGTTTATAATAATAAACACACCATTACGATTGGGATTCCTGATAGATTCAGACCGAATGCAGCAATCACCAAAGAGCCAGGAAGTCTACTTGAAACCAACCTATTATTTGGAATATTTATAAGAATTAAATCTGCCTTCCCTGAAGCTTAATTTTGTTGTCTTTTTAGCACTACATAAACAGTATGGCAGTTTAACTATAGTATTTGACCATTTTAAGTGCTTGGATGTAAAATTTTACTCATCAGCTTAAAATCCATGACACTGCTCTTTGTAAGAAGTTATTTTGCAGTACTGGTGTAACTGGGTATTACCACTCAGGCAGGTAAATAGATTCCTAGGCAATCACAAGCATTTCATTAAACATTCCAGTCTCAGTACTACAATAGTCCATTTTAAGACAAAGAATTATATGAATTATGGGCTGTCTCAGAGAGCTCATTTGGAGGCTCATTTGCACTTAGTTCATGGTCAGGGAAGACATGTGACAGTCATTTGGGGGAGGCACACCACTCCTGAACCCAGCACTGACAGCTCAGCAATGGCTCAGCCCTGGGCTACTGGAACAGGGCACAGCTCTCACACCTGGAGCCACACCTGCCCTTCCTTACACACCTGGCACGTTATTTCCTCCCTTCCATATGCACTGTATGGCCACTGCATATTCCTCATCCTTTACCTTAAGGACAAACAGAAGATAATGGATGACACACAAGCTGAGCTGGAGGCTCAGTCCTTTATATGACTGTTATTTTCACTTGGCAGTGCCCTGAGAGGAGATGGAAGCAGTGTGTCTGACAGATCAGACAGCTTCTTGTTCTTTGCATGCCCAAGCCAGCTCTTGGAAGGCACCTACACTCCACAGCCTTTGCACAAGAAGGGTCAGTGTTGAAGGAGCTGCTCAGTGCACTGTTTTTTACTCAGTATGTCTTAGAGTACTAAAAATTATCCACAGCATTCTAATTTTGGCACAGGGAATATCAAGAGCTTGGATGCCTCACCAGACTCCAGCATCTGCTGACTCAACACTGTAGAGGCAACTGCAGCCACTTCAGCTGGAGGTGTTCTCCCTCCTCTGCTTAAGGCAGCTCACAAGCCCAAGTGTCAAAAGAAGTTCTCCTGAGCAGGTGTTGGCTGAAGCAGCCTCTTTGATGAGCAAAGTAAAAAATGTTTTCTCTAGATAGTGGAAACACTTGTACCATTTCCACATCTTGACCAGATACATTTTCCTGAAATAGGTGTCTGTCCCTACACACACTCTCACCAGTTCTCTGCTCATACTGGCACACACCAGGAGAAAGTCAAAGAGCACAAGTTTATTTTGCATTATCCAGGATGTCTCTGGAATGTGAGTATTATGCATGACAGCTTTCTAACACGTCCAGTTTTTACCACATCCAAGAGATGTAACTGCACCTGCTGAAAAGGCGACACACCAGGGCCAGACCCCAGCAATGCTCTTGTCAACACACCACCCTTCCCAGACATGACGTCTGCACAGCTGGCCTGTGTGTGCCCTGTCCTTTCATCAAAGCAACCCAGGGCCCTGGATAACCAATATTTGATAACACGATTAACTGCCTGAAGTAAGTCTGGGTGTGCTCAGGGAAACAGTTCTCTCCCTAGCAGGGAGAGAATGAGCAAGCAAGCGTGCATGAAGCCTCCTTCTTTAACCAGCACAGCTGCTGACAAAGGAGCCTGTATCTCTTGCCTTCTCTGAAGTTAATCCCAGCAGTTTAAAGCAGACTTGTGAAAAAAACATGAATCTGAAGTTACTCTGAAATGCTACTCCAAGGACACATTAGTTCCACTAGAGTCAAAGTATACGCCAGACGCAATAGGTCGAGTTCTAGTCGAAGAGATTGCACAGAAAGTAAGAGCTAATAATTCTTAATTTGGCATAACATGACATTCCCAACATATCTTTCTCTCCTTCCAGTAATTGTATCTTGGCAGTGTATATATTAAAAAATCATTGCACAAAAGATGTGCTGCTGGAAAAAAACCAAAAAAAACCAAAACCAAAACCAAAACACCTTTCTTTGTGTTGTTCCATTCCAAAAACTGAAGACACTTTCACTGAAAGGTAAAACATACTGATCAAAACACAAAGGGGACAGAACCTCATTCATTCTTTATTTATTTAAGAATAACTAAAAAAAAAAACATTTCTGCAGGAGGCTAGGGCAACAGTAATTTAGACAATTATAAATTGAGTATTGTAACAATAACTATTCCATTGAATAAAAACTCTGGCAAGAAATTTTTCACACAGCATTCAACAGACATTCAAATAAATGAATGAACTATGCAAGTTAAATTACTTCAAAAATAAAGACTTTCCAGCAGTTTACCATAAAGACAACATTCTAAAGAAAAATACAATAGCACTTTGTACCCTAAAAATTGTCAGTTTTGTTTTACAAAGATGACTTCCAAAAGCATCTTGTCATGACAATCGAGTTTTGAGGAAAAAGCAACCTGTCATTTGATAAACGGATTAAATTAACTGTTATTAAAGCCACTTAAGCACTCCTTCCTTCCTGTTATCCTTCTCATCTTGGCAGTAACTGATAGGATGATTTCAGGGAGGCTCATTCATTGATGGCAGGATCTAGAAAAGAAACAATTTTGCATACAGTTATTCTCATTCACAGCTTCTAATTATTGTATTTTACTAATCTGCACTTAATTGGCTTCCTTCTTCCCCTGGCATGAGCACAGTGGACCACGTACTCCACACAAGTCACCACTCACTGTTACACCTTATACCATGAAAATAACATGGTTGCAATCTTATGGTGTTAATATTACATTCAAAGGTAACAGAGTCCCATTATCCAGCAACTGTCAATTGCTAATACCAGCCAGTGCTTTGGCCAGTCATTATCATGCAGTTCATTACTTATGGGACATGGTTGGACTCGACCCTGTAACTTTTGGAAAATGTACCACTTGTCCACAGGAACATACCAACAAAATAAATGAAGGACCAGATGCAATGGTTACAGCAGAATTAGTGAAGAGGCAAACTACAACTGCACATTTCCTCCCTTTGTTCCCCGCCCCAAAAAACATTATCCAAGATTTTGTCTGACTAAGCAAGCAGCTTCAAGAGGAAAGGAGGACATGGATTGGGCAAAGAAAAAGCTCTGAGCCTTGCATATCCAGACTAAGCCCCATACAACCCCAGGAGGTTGTGTTCATGGCAACCCCACTTCCAACATACAGAGTAATTAATTGTATTCCCACATTAAAGCTACCATGGCACACCTCCACCTTGGCAGATTTCTAGCTGGCTCTAATCCTTTCCACCTTCCACATGCCAGGTTCCTCACACCAACTGGCCCTCAGTGACAGCTGAGTTTTCAATGCCATACAATACCTTGATGCAAATGGGTTTTGCCCTTTTTTCCACCTTTTGCTAGGCTACACTGCCACTTAGTCACTGCACTGACATAACAACTCCACCTTCTCTTCTGCAGTGCAGCTGTACATCCACTGACGTGACAACGGGAAGTGAGGGGCTTCATCCCTACAGGAACAGAGCTGCCTTGCAGTTTGCAACTTGCATCATTTTCATGCCGAGGACAGAGCATATGGTCCTTCGAAGGGACATCAAAATAAATATGACAGGTCAGTGCAATCATCATACTGAATGAATTCAAATGATGCCATATCTAAAATGAAATGTGTGCACATAATAAAGATTCAAATGACAAAAAAATTCCCCTACCCTTTATCCCTCTCTGAATTATTTATGAATTCTGCAACTCCAGCTGTTGCCACCAGCCCAAGGACACTACTTCATTTTGGGAATGACACTTCATATTAAAAGATAAGTTAACAAAAGAAACAAACAAAAAAAAAACAAAAAAAAAAAAGAAAAAAGGGACGCAGTGAGCCTTTAAAGACCACAAAAGAGCACAATACTTTTCCCAGCTCTTACTAAGGAAAATAATCAACAATCAATTCTGGTCATGTTTCTCAACTTGTTTCCATAATTCCAGACATAGATTTCAACACTCACGCATTAAGCCAGCCATTCCTTTTTAACCATTGCAGTTAAGCAAGACTTTCACAGCATCTTGGATCCCTCACATATTTTTATAGGGTTATCTCAGCCTTACAGTTCACCATAAACCATATGCCAACACACCAAAGACTGCGATACTATCGGCACTACTGACAGACAGCTTTTAGTGCATAAAATGGTCATTCCAAGAGAATAGAGTATTTGCATATTGAATATTGTTTCTGGGAAAGCAATAATTTGTCCACAAATTTAAACAAAAGGAAACACCACTTTCAAAGTGTGAGTTAGGGCACTAAGAATTGGTTTCAAGTCATCATGATATTAGATAAGCAAATTCTACAAAGTACTGTCTGCCCACTTGTATACTGCTCTGATTTGGGTTCCATCACATATTAGTTCTTAGAGTTCAAATAAGTAATTTGACAGTGGGAAGGAGGCAGCATGGAGAAGGCTTAGCCAGTAAGCACAACTTCCATCACCTACATCAACATGCTCTCCTCTCTCACTTTAAACTAAACTTATTTTAGTTTGCTGGTCTGTAGAGCACATAGATAACACAGAGGCTGAGTAAATAGGAAAAACAAAATTAAAAATTGGTTTTGGTTGCTACTTTATTGATAACGGAATCAAGATCTGAATCGGAACACTACACCACCTACTACAAGAACACACTGATGCACTGTGTTCACTGTGAAATTAACTGAAATGGGTCAAAATTCACAAGTTGTGGAGTGCTGAGGGCCATCCAGCCCCTAAATATTAGCCCTTCATGATTGACCAATAGTCTCATCTCTGCCACAAATGATATTATTCTGTTCTCTACCCGTGATCTTAATCTCACAGTTTTTTAGTTTTATCTAAGTGAACAGCAATTGGGCTTATGTTCTGCTCCTGGGAGATCCCAAATGCCACAAGAACTTTTAATCAATTAATTTATGTAGGATTTTTTTTTTGTCTGAGGTTTTTATTTTCTCCTCCACAGTCCACCTGAAAGTGGATTAACAATTGTCACAGTTCTAACACAGAGATATGTATGAATAAAATGCAGAGCTTCCAAGGCACTATCATCAGACATCTCCAGTATCACCCACAAATTAAAATAAAAAGCCAAGAATGCACCATTTGCTTTTAGTGCCAAGCACACGGTTCAGGCCTGAGCTGGAATGTCAGATATTCAAGAAACAAACTCATCTTTGGGAAAGACAGCAAAGCCAGAGTTGTTGCCTGTCTCGCAGATGAAAAATGCCTTGCAAGCAGAGCCCACTTCAGTTTCCCTGCCAGCAGTACCTCCAGCAGTATCTGCTGTTGCTCAGTTTGGTACCATGAGCTCATGCAGTGTTATTCAGGAAAAGGAGATGTTGTTAAAACAAACATTTATTTGCCCTTCAGTCTGCACCAGAGCTGGCACCCAGCCCTGAACAGTCTCCCTCTTCCTCGCTACTGTGGGAAAGCTACTGAACAAGAATCCTCCCCTTCCATCTCCTGCTGCTGGCCAAAGAAACAAAAAGGTACAGAAACAAAGAACAGGCAGGGAACTTGAGGTGTGTAAAATGCAACTGAGCAGGAAGTTAAGGTTCAATATTGTAACGTTTGTAGATCTCTTGCAACATGTACAAAAGCCCCAAATTCTCCTGTTGTCACAGCTATACATTTCAGTTTATTACTGCCTCACCATTAATTCTCCAATATTTTGGAAATCCCAGGTGATATGCACAAACCCTCTCAAAACTATAATTATGTGCTGTTGTAACCCAGAGTACATTACACTTCTTTTCTGAAAACTAACAAATTAAAAACAGGAACATATCTCACATTCCAGGGTTGCCATTTAACTCTCAATGCCACAGGTTCTCAAGTGCCTCCTGAAATAGTTTCTAGTGCTAAAGGAATGACATTTGGAAAAAATCACCTTTGTGCTGATAGGAAAACATCCTTCTGAAGATTTTTCATAAGCTAGTTGGATGCAATTGAAGTTAGTCCTCAGAAAATAAGGAAAGTCGTCTTCATGCCCAAACATGCTCACTAAATGCTTCTGGCTATGACATTATTTCATAATTGACACATTACACACAAACACTCCAAGAAAATATCTTTTTGTCTATGTCTGGATTACACGGCTATTTATACCCAGTGCTTCTGCAGAGCCTTCCCAATGTTGCATGATGCTCTTGAATACAAATGACCAATTGATCCTTTCACATGATAGGGTGGGGTGGTTTTTTTTAGCGTTCAATACTTCTAATGTTAAAAAAAATTGTACCTCAACATGGTCTTTAATCTAATCCTTACCCTGAACAATTGAAGTACATTCATATTAATCTATTAGATGCTTTTCCACACCACACCTATGGCACTGCATAAATTACTGTAATTTAAATGAATTACTGCTTGAGAATTCTCATTTGGTAAGAAACACGCAGTGTTATATGTTATGGAAAGAAAAATGTGCATTATGGTAACTAAGTTTTATATCATAGTATATCTAGGTGCTCATAAACCAGCCACTCTGAACTGTAGAAGGACAAGAATATTAGACTGGCCACACAGAACACACATCAGTATGTCAAAAAGTCAATAATATGAAATTAAATCTATAGTTTATTTAGATGTATTTCCATGCCCATATTCAGAATCCACATTAAAAATGCCATTAAGCTAGCTGAAGAATATTACTGCAAAAGACATTTACACCAATAGTAATTCTATCCCTGCCCTGGATAACTTGCATTTTCCTCTTTAAGTGTTTAATCTACTGAAACATATTGAAGAAAAAAATAACTTGGAGGAAAAAAAAAGAAAAAAATAAACAGAAACAAACCCTGAAGTTCTTTTGTTAACGTTACTCCACATACTACCGATGTTTAAGGATGACTTGTTTAAGACTGCACATTTCAACTATCTAACAGTAAAGAATGAAAAGCTTCTCGCTACAAGCTAAAAAGAAAGTCTTTACCATGCTCCTTGAAGAGCTCATTTTCACATTACTCAGGCTTCATTATGCTGAATCAATATTCGTTTAGTCACTGGGTTATTGACATATTTTAAAATAAAAGTATACCCTTCAGCTACTGCACTCATTACGGGTAATTTGTCTTGTCAGGGAGCAGGGAATATTATCCCAGTCTTTCAGGGGCTGACAGCCCATGGAAATACCTCCCCTTGGTTACAACTGTAAATAATTTTAAGGTAAAATATTGAAAAATCAATGACTGTTTCCTGCAATCTGTCACAAACAAATCAATCATAATCTGCACAGCCAGAGAGTATGATTTGAAGGAGATGAGAGCAGATGTAATTCTTGGCTGGAATCTCTCATTTCAAAATCACTTCACATAATGGTGTCATCATTTAAACACTTAGCAGTCACTGCAACTGCCACTCATAACATCTAGTTGGACAAAACCACAAGGAAGAGGAGGAGAAATGCCACTTCTGTTATGTAAACAAACATTTTATTTCAATGGTTGCAACATTAGCAAATTTCACAGATATAACAGAAAGGCTTGCCTCTCCACAAGGTCCAAGGTGCTTTCCCTTCTCAGGGGAAGGCTGCCTATAAATTAACCTCTCAAAATGCAATGAATTTTAAATTTTAAAACCAAACTATGCATCATAAAAGGTGAGAAATAGTATCTGGTACTAATAATACTTCTAAAAATATTTTTATTCACTCCAAATTGCTCATAACAGAATTATGCATCAAATCCTTAAGAGATTAGGAAAGGAGAATTATCTGAGGTACCTTTGTCTTTTAAAGAGAAATAAGGATTTCAATGCTTCTTTGTCCTCTGTATATTACATTTCACATCTAATTTTCATTAAGCACACCCTGACTCAACTTTAGGGTAGGAACCACTACAAAATACATGGGAAAGAAAGTCATAACCTACATAAATTAATTGCTAATATATTTTTAACTTGCATTCAACGATTAAATGTTGTATATGGAATTATATCTGTATAAAGGATCAATTTATACATAAAGAATTAACTACTTTACTCAGAATGCTATAAACTGACCTTTGTAAATGTGAATAAATTGTGTAAAACTAATCTATTTTTATAGAGTAACACTAATGCTTAGACCAAAATTATTTCCTCATTTGTCCCCCCCACCTCACTACATTTTCACCCCAACACTACAGTGTTTAAAAGAATTCTCTGCAGATACAACAGGATGAAACTGTTGTGCAACTCCAACCAAAGGCCTAAGCCTGCATTTCTTGCACAAACAAAATTTACAAATGCTCATGGAGTGTTTCCCTCTGGAGTCTATAATTTGAGCTCTTAATCTTTAATGTGCAGAGCCTGTTATCACATACTCATTTTAATCACATTAACCTTAGCAACTCCTAACTCTGAATATTTATCTTACCACTGTGAGACTAAGAAAAAAAATGCAAAAGGACTAAATTATTTTCTCTTTTCTTGAAAAAATCCCTTAATACTGTTTTTAAAAATGAAAGAATGGGGCATATTGTACATCTAAGTAAACCTCTCCAAGGTTTGCCTTACTTTAAAGCAGGCTTTAAATCTCTTTATCTTTTACATGGAAAACATACATCTCTAACTCTTTATTGATACACATCAAATCCACTATTGTTTGTAACAGCTGGACAGATTCCCTTTCTTAGCAAAATAAATTATTAAAAAAAAAAAAAAAAAAAAGAAACTGAAGTCTTAGACTAGAAGAAGCAATTAGTGCCTTAGAGGCTACCTAAGTGTAAATATCAGCCATGAAGAGAATCAGCTTATTGTGGGGAAAGGCCACTCCACAGCAAAAGGAAGAGGGAGGAGGCAGTGGGTGAGGAATTGCTAAAATCCAGAGCAGCTCCTAGAAATGAGTTGCAGTTCCCCACTTTTTCCCTGGATGGGATCTATAATGAAGCTATCCAATAGACAGCCTCAGGCTCCTCAGCCTTTTTAAATCTCCTCCCTGGCCCAGCAACACTGACAGAGGGAAGCCCTGCTCACCACGCTAAGCCATTGTGTGAGGGAGAAGCGCGGTGTGTACGGAATGTGTACGGCAGCTTCCCCCAGTGCCATTCCCCTGAGCCAGCTTCTCATTTCTTGTGACAATCACCTAATTAGGTGGGTCAAGAATTGCAGAAGATAGAAGAGATTCATTCTTCCTTACATGCCAGTTCTCCTATTTGTAAAAATGAAGGCAATGCTCTTCCACTCCATTGCAAGGCACTTAATAAATGTTAATAATAATTAAGTCAGTCACATCTCCCAGACAACACTGTCAGATCTTTTTCTGCAGTATTTCAGAACTGTTTGGCTCAGGAGGGAGTTCCCACAGGCTCCAGACAGAAAAGGACTCACAAATTCCATCTTTCAGTGCAAGAGGTCACAGAGGGCTGTGCCACAGCAGACATTTCACAAGCCCTGAGGAGTAAGAACAGCACATGCTGCTGCACTACAGATGTTAATGGGTCAGCACCATGAGTGCCATTTCCTGCTGGACAAGGCATTAAGATGCTCTATCAGCTAGTAGGACTGTGAAGCCTTTCTGGTTAAGAAGTTGAACTAGATCAAATTTCTTGAACGAAAAGACATTTTTCTTTATTCTGTCCTTATCAAGAAACAAAAGAAGTACTGGTTATGGAAAGAACTAAAAAAAGAAAGACCTTGGCTTAAAAAAGGCTACTAGCATTTCCTCTAGTACCCACCTTCTCCATTTACTGCTCTCACTCATAATGTTCATTTAAGTCACTGGCATACATTCATTTATTTAATGCAGCTCCACGTGATCACCAGACAATATAGCAATGCCATATTACATCATGCAATATTACTGATATGGCACAATTAGCAATACTCTACCTAATGAAGTTTATGAAGTCTTCATGTTTGGGCATTACAGAAAGATGAAGAATCCTGCTTTGAAGTAGCTCCTGCCTTCCAATTCTGCCCTTCCCTCCTTCAGCATTGCTGTGACCATCTCACTGAGCTGATCTGGAGAGGACAAAAATAGAAAGAACATACTATTTACAGTTCCTGTCACCTGCATTGTGCAATTTTCTCAACAGAAATGGGAATAAAGTTGATGTATCTAAAAAAATTAACTCTGCATTTTGTAAGTGGCTGAACCCAGCACCACAAAGGAAAGTGCCCCTACCGTAATGCTCTGCTTAATGAATCATACCATATTCATAGCAGATTACTTACCATTAACTCTGAACAGGACTTAATATGGTTAAAAAGACTGCAACCCAGCTGCATTCTGGCTTTGTACTAGGTCTTTTCCCATATTCAGGCAGGTACAAGATAGGAAGGACTGCTGGGTTCATTTTCCCCACTGTGGATCTCACTGTTTCTCTCGTGGGTGCAATCCATTCAGATAAAAAAAAGGGACATACAGAGAATGGGGGATGGAACAATAAATATAGTATTTGTCACTAACTCAGCATGTTTCTCTGACAAACAAGGATTACAGACTGAGCAATGCAAGGGTTTCTTCATCCATTGACCCTGTATGTTTGTTAAATCCTACAGACACTATTTAGTACCACATCCCACTGGATGCTGCTCAAGCCTGCATGGTCCAAGAGGTGCATCACAAACAGGTGCCTATGAAAATCAAAGATCTGAGGAATGGGGAAGTTTAATGGCATTTTGCTAATGAACCAGTAAGAGCATTAATCTCTTGCTCAAAAGCACAACAGTCTAATAATTATATGAGCATGGACAGCACTTTACATCTGAACATTTCTGAGACAAGCAGAGTTTTTGTTAGGGAAACTGAGGCTGAGGTTACATGAACAAAGCTAAGTCATAGGATGTGACAGAAACACAAGGAGAAAACAAACCCAGGTCTAGCCCTCTGCCTGCTACCAAGTTTTCCCATCCCTTCTCAGCCAGTCTAAAAGTCCCTCCACCCTTCTGCAGCTTCCTCTCAAAGAACTACCTGGATGATCTCAGCTTAAGTTTTACTTAGGAACACAGTAGCACAGTGTATACTACAGGGAATGTCAGCTGTATTTTAACTGAAGCAATAAATTAAATACTGAAAAAAGACTTAAGAAAAAGCATAAAGGAAAAAAATATCTTCAAATTTACTTTTGAAACTTAGGCTCTACAGAGCTGTCCTCTTCCCAAGAGACATTCATGAAACCTATTGCCCACAGGAGCTGGGAGACAGCAAGGTCCTTCCTAGATAAAAGCCAGAAAGTCAGCACAAAGAAAGTAATTCTCACACTGCCAGTACCATAAAGAAGTCCTAGGCACCTTTTTATAATGACAGAGTATTCTTAATAAAAGCTTCAAGCAGGTTTTACAGCTGCATATTATCCAATGAAACCAGTAATAAACAGCACTGTAGAATTATTTAGTGCAACTCCAATACGCCGAGAGTCTCAACCTGGGTTTTATTTATCACACAGGCTAAAATGTTTGTTCTTGGCTTTACAGTAGCAGCCAAGCCTGTAGCTATCTTTTATCCCAGCACACTGCCATCTGGATATTGATACTTTGCTATGGGATATGAAAGGAGAGCATAGTTACCTAATTCAGCTTAATTGAAAACACAAGACCTACATATTATACCATGCATTATTCTACACAAAATTAAATCTGAAAGGCATGAAAATTTCTGTAGATGTCAGCACAGAACATTTCAGAGGTAAATGCTGTGTTCTTTATCTGTGCTAGAAATACTAAGAAATACTGTGAAAAATATGTGCTTACGAAAAGGAAAAGCTCATTTTTGCTCTGCTGGGAAAAAAGAAATTGCTCAGGAAGGTGCATCTCCTTCAGGAAGAGCAGGAGAGTCATCAGTCACATGTTTATTAGTACAGTAAACTCTGTTATGGTGATCCATATTCACCTTGAAAGGTCCAAGTGTTTTGTTTTTTTTCCTCAAGCAATGATTTCTATAATAAAAGAAAGAAAAAAAATATGCTGGTTCTACAAATACATTCACTTCAATCTGCAAAAAACAGCTTCAAGAATCATCTACATCTGTACTACCCACATTAAGGAATACAGACTAAAAAGCTCTATTATTAATAAAACCCCAGAAATTATGGACTGTTAAAAAGAATTCCTTGGGTATAAGGCCAGAAAGGCTACCTGGCTTTATGTTTCTCCTCAGAGAGAAACTGCTGAGCTCTTGCAAACACCAGTCGTAAGGACTGCAAATATATGTAAGTAAAGTAGATAAAGCACAAAATCTTTGGAACATAACCCTGCTATCAAGTCACTCACCTCTAACACCCACACTGGAGGCCAGATTCCAGCTACAGGAGCTCCCACCACGCTGCAGCACCTGCAGGCAAAAGGGAACTTGCCACCGCGAGGGAAGCTAGGGGCTCACGCACATGCCATGAAACAGCACAGGGAGCCACAGCCACCCTCCCCACTGAGCTGCTCCTCACCCGCTCTAAGAGCCAACAAACAGTAGATGTGACTTGCTTTAAGTGAAAAACTTGTTTTAGACAGGAAAGAAAGCAGTTTCTCATTTTTCACTCAGTCTATTTTCTGCATATGTCCAAACTGTAAGTAAAATAAACCCTAAAGACGTTCTTAACTTAGTCCATACTATGCCAACAAATTCAAGCAAATAATGCCATTTAAGTTAATTACAGGAAACTTCAAGGAAACTGAAATACAGTTTCAGGTTCTCCCATGATACTGTCAAGATCTTTGGAGTTACATGCTCAGTACATAACTAGGTGCTTGAAAGGCTTGTCAGCTGCACTTCTGTATTTTATTCCACACTAAAAAGGTTACTGAAACAATTAAAAAAAAAAAAAGACAAAAAAAAAAAGACTGGAACTGATAATCATGGTTCTTTTAGCAGACAAGAAATGATTTAAAATAGAAAGGCTTGGAGAGAAAAACAAAACTCTAAGCTACCTAATACCCAAATGCTAGGCACAGAAGAGTTATTCTAGGTGTTCACGAGTTTACACCTCGCTCTCAGACCACAAACACAGAGAGTGTGAACAAGGAGCATCTCGGGCAAAGGAAGTGCAGGCAGGGGAAGCAGAGCAGCTGAGGGTGTCTTGCCCAGAGAGCTCCTCCTGGGATCCTTTACCCAGGCTGAGAGCCACAAAACACTGGCACTTCCACTGCACTGCCTGCCCTGGAACTCGCAGCACTGCACCTGAGGGAAGCGGCAGCAGTGTCTGCAGATAAGGGCCCCGAACTTTTACAGCCAGTATTTTACATGCATTATTTTAGCTCTTTCCCAGATAATGCATTGAATTAACATAGAAAGACACAGGCCCCTCCCTCCTCTTTGCATGCTAATTAGTTTTACTTGTATGACAGTGCAAAGATGAGAAAGAAAATTTTCTTTCCTCTTCATGCCTTATTAAAAAAATGAATATTCACATATTTTTCTCTGTTATGAGTTGTTAATACTTTTAAATATACTGTATAAAACATTTCTTATCAGATGTTTCCAGTAGCAATTTCCACTACTGTCCGTCTCTTCTTTTTTTAATAGGAAAGCTTTAAATGAAACAGGGTATCTTGTAAGGGAATTACTTTGTATTTATTTCTTCTTTAAGATGATTCCCTTTGGGATCACATACAGATCTCTTGGTAAAATTGTCACAAATTGAACTGGAGAAACAAATTCAGTGTCTAAGGTCAGGTATTCTGATACAGAAATATCAAAAAAGGTTTTGAGAAAACTGTCTCTTTCTCATCTACCCCTGTAAAAAGAAAAAAAAAAAAAAGTTGAAATGATCTCCTAATGCATCTCCCTTCATAATTCATGCCGAAAGATGACATTTTCTCAGGATCTTAATTAAGATAACGATGAACACCTGTGTCGGCATTCTTTGGCAAGACAGCATTATCCATCATAATCTTTTAAGTACTCTCAAAAAACCCAACAAAATCGTATGACGGAACCAATCTGTTGCCTCTCCTTGCACTAAGTTTTATATCTCAGACACACAGAAGAACGATTAGATCTTTAAAGACTGCAATAAAAACAGGATCGTTAGATTTTAAAGTTTGAACAGAAAGTAGCTATTAAATTAATTAAATTAAGGTGTATCGTATCCAAGACAGCCAAGTTTAACTCCATTCACTACAAGCCACCTGGAACCAAACCACTTACAGTTAGAGCCTACCAATAGCTGTACTTTTAAAATATAGTTAGCTGTTACTTTCAGGATCGTTCTACCTCTTTTCATTTGTTTCTCCTGGGAAGAAAATATTCTCAGTTCATCCCTACTGTACATTCATGCACTCATTTATTAAGCCATTTTATGCCGTACCACGTTTCACAATCTAAAAGAAATTATGCAAAAGAAAGCAGTGTATTTAAAAAAAAAAAAGCAAATTCAAGAGTTGCTATATTTTGGGTCACGTTTTGTGCAGTTATCTCAAATCTAAGTTCCTTTCACACCAAAAACCTTACTGAACTGCAGCTAGTAAACTAACCAAAGACCCTTTTAACAGCTTTGCAAGACCAGCCCACCAAAATGAAGGCTATCAAAACAGGGATTTTAATTATTTATTTATAGAAGCTGATTCTAAATTCACATGCCTAAATTTAAATAAAGTGAAGAGTACACAGCCAGCCTGTAAATCTTTCCCATTGTTAATTAAGATTTTAAGGGCAAGTGTTTTTTTCTATTGCATTAACAATTTATCTTCCAAAAAAAAAATTATGACAAAAATATACAAAGTCGAGAATTTTAATATCAACTTGCACTGTTATAGCTTCATAGGCAGCTACAAAATACACAAACTCCTGATACCAAGAACTCATCCATACCTTCAAACGCACGTACCTTCAGCAAAAATGCAAAGAAGCAGCAAATGTATCCTCAAGCCCCACTTTTGTTAACAGAGCTGATGAATGACATAAGAGTCTTGAAACAAACTTCTTATTTCCCTTCAATCAAGTGGCTGAAAAGTCCTGCAAAGCAGATTAGTCTTAGGCTTTCACATTTTAATATGCTATCAGAGGAAAAAGTTGCTGTGACTAGTCATTCAGTAGAGCTATCAATGTGCAAATAAAGCAGAAAATAGAGACATCCTTAAGAAATGAGTCTCAAATTTGATATAAAGTGAAGGTGACAACCACAGCAATAGAACTATAAACTAAATGTTTCAATATCTTGAATAATTATCTACAGTTCTTTTAAAACTGCAAAGAATATAATAGTGGCATAATGTAGTGAGAATGTCAGTTTGATAGGCACTTACAATCCTGACGGCGTAAGAGTCCTATCACTACCGTTTATTAATCAGCTCTGGTATTATGTTTGCAAGGCATGAAAGTATGCATGAACTCACCACAGTTTCCAAAATGTATGCCTACAGAAGAAAGATTAGTGGAACATCAGAAATAAAGAGGGTAATTTTACATGACGTTAACCTTACCTCCTCTTCAAAAAAGTCAGATGCCATGGGAAGATGGTTAAAACTTCTGCTTCTTCCTACAAAGAAAGGAGCACAGAAAAGCAGTTAGTTATTCTACTCACATATAAAATGAATGTTAAATGTATAAAACTTGACCAGATGATATCTCACTCCCCGAACAAGGGGGATTGTCAGAGGATTATGACAGAAGAGCTTTCGAGTGGAGAAAGAAATGCAGTGCTCCAGAGCGATCACTATAATGAAGCCGGGGACAAATACCGGTGACACCGTGCAGTCGAAAACTGATGAAAGTGCACACCTGTGTGGATTGAGCATGTAAGGGAGCGTGCGAGCCGGCGATGGACCAGTGTCGTTTACCGGGGCAGAACCGCACGGAGTTTAAAGAGACGAAATTCCGCGCACCGCACATTAAAAAATTAAATTAAAAAAAACAAAACGGGGGGCGAGGGAAGTGCAAGAGGATAGAGGAGGGAACGTCCAGACCGAGCGCGGCTCGGCAGCAGCGCCGAGCAGGAGCGGAGCCCGGTGCGGCCCCGCCGGTGCCGCCCGGCGCTGCCGGGACCGGAGCGGGGCCGCAGCGCGCAGCCCGTCAGGGGGCGCCCCCGGCGGGGCAGCGCCGCCACCGCGCGGCTCCGCGGGCCCGCTCCTCACCTCGGGCCGGACCGGACCGGGCCGGGCCGGGCTCAGCACGGCCGGGCTCAGCACAGCCGGGCCGGACCGGACCGGGCTCAGCATCGCCGGGCCGGGCCGGGGGCGGCCACCACGGCCCGCGGCGCCTCCGCACACCGTCCTGTCAGCGCCGCCTCCGGACTCCGCCGCAACCGCGCCCCTGCTGCCACCGCCCCTCCACACCCCGCGCCGAGGGACAGGTCCGTGGGACCGTGGAAGAAGCAGAGCGCCCGCCGCCGGCGGGGGGACAGCCAGTCATGCGCCGGGACGGCCGGGGGCGGGACTGGCGGGGCCGCGGCCTGATGGGTACTGTAGTGCGGGGCAGGGCCGGCACGGGGGGCGACTCTGCCGGACAGGGGGCAGCGCCCGCCCCGCCGGGCTCGCTCCCGCCGCGCCGCCCCAGAGACAGCGGAGACCGCGCCCGGCCCGCCCGGCCCCGAGCGCGGCCCCTCGGCACGGCCCAGCCTGCGCCCAGCTGGCCGAACGGGGATGCTGCCGCCGGGACCGAGCCCCGCTGGGGGAGGGAGGGACGGAGGGAGCGGGGCGGCGTCGGTGTCGCCTCCACGGCGACACGGGGAGCTCCTGCCCCGGCCTGCCCGCTTTAAAACACACCCCGCTCCTCGCGTCTTCGCGTACTTCCCCCGGGGGACCGCGGCGAGAGCATAAAGGCCGGGAAATCAAAAGTTACAAAATAAAATAAATTCTAAAAATATAAATCTTACTATACCTCCCCCCTCCCTCGACCAAGAAAGGCACGGCGGATCCCGATGGCCGGGGGTCCGCTGCCCCTGGAGCAACTCATTTCCTCAACCGCAAGGGAAAAAAAATGCAAGAAGGGAATAAATCGGGATATGTTTCTATTGGGAAATATATCTGGTAGAATCACCGGAGATTACATCTTCTGATCGGCAGGGATTTATCCCGGTTCATATGGTTTTAATCTGCTTTCGCCTCGACCCTTCAATGAGCCGAGGGCGGGGGGAGGATACCCGGTGTGTTCCTGCGGTCCGCGGGCGAACCCTCGCTCTGAGCGGTGTCTGCGGACCCAGCTCAGCCCCCTTCGCTCCCCTCCGGATCGCCCTTCTCTCGCCACCGGCTCTGGAAAAGACTAAATCCGAGCCCTCCGCGAAGCTGATCCCCGCTCCTGGCCGGACCCCCTCCGCCGCTCTGCCCGCACGGCCGCCGCAACAGGTCCGGTGCCCGGGGAGTGTCCGGCCGAGCGGCACAGGGACAGGGCTGCGGCTCTTCCCCGGCCCAAACCTCCTTATTTGTTAAGAAAGTCAAAACTAACAGCACCACCAGTCCGCCGTATATCCCACCTCCGATGACTTAGCGGAGGGAGGGGCAGGGGCAGAGAGCACGAGGAGGGGTGGCTGTGCAGAGGGGGAGCCGGGCGGCTAATAAATCTTATTAAAGATCTATTTTTTTTTCATATACTGATTGGCTTGCATTCCGGCGCAACGCTGCTCCGCACGGTATTTAGCACATGCAGAAAGTTGGAGCTGATCTTAAATGGCTCGGAGGTGACTGCAATCCAGGAGCCGGCGCACTTGAGCCTCTGAGCGCTGGGGAGGGCCAGGGAAGCGCGGAGCCCTCCCGCTGGTTGGGCCCGGCCGCGGCAGCCCAGCGGGGTCCTGCCAGTCCTTCCACTGACAACACCCCGCGAAGGAGGAGCCTCGCCGGGCCGCGCTGAAGGCGTCAGGAGCTGCAATTTCCAACTTAGCATCTTGGCAGGACCCTTCGGAAAGCGAGAGCGAGGAGGAAGGGGGAAAAAAAAGCCCCCCAGTGCAAGGGGGAGAGAGAGAGAAAGAGAGGAGGGGGGGAGGGAAAGAGGGGAAAGCAAGGGGGGGAGAAAAAGGAGGAAGCGGTGCCCGGCTGCAGGCGAAAGCGGAGCAGCAGCCCCGGCGCAGAGCAAGGTGCCGCCGCTGCCCAGCTGGCGAGGGCGGAGAGGCGCCCGCGAAGCCCCGGCCGCAGCCGCCCCAAGCCGGCAGCGCTGCGGCTCCCTCCCGGCGCCTTGGGCTCCCGGGTATATGTGTGCGCCTGGCCATGTCGTATCCTCAGGGTTACTTGTACCAGCCGTCAGCGTCCTTGGCTCTCTATTCGTGCCCGGCGTACAGCACCAGCGTGATCTCCGGACCCAGGACCGATGAACTTGGGAGATCTTCTTCGGGCTCCGCTTTTTCCCCTTATGCCGGATCTACCGCCTTTACCGCCCCTTCCCCGGGTTACAACTCCCACCTCCAGTACGGCACCGACCCGGCCGCCGCCGCCGCCGCCGCCTTCACTTCCTACGTGGTAAGAGCAGCCGCGGGCAGCCGGCACCGCGCCGGGCACGACGGCATCCCACGGGCTCCTGCCCCCCCCCGGGCCTGCTTTTTGTTCCCATTTTATTTTTGAGATCTCGGGGACAAAAGGGAGCGCGGCTCCCCGCTCGCCGCCCAACTTTCCCGCATCGCCGCCTCACACTGTTGCTGGCGGCAGCGGCGGGCAGGGCCGGGCGCGGGGGGAGCCGCTGCAGAGCACGGCCCTGGCGGGGACCGCTTTCATTCCCTTTAAAAAAAAAATAAATTAAAATTAAATGTATAAAAAAACACCAATCATAGTTTGCAACAATTAGCTTGTTGTGATTGAAAAGGGAATGAACTCAGGACCGGTCGGCGATGGGAGAAATCCGGGCGATAAATCCAGGCAACTTTCCCCTGCACGGTGATAATTAGGCTTAAATATTGCGGAGCTCTAATCCCATGGCCGCGAGCTGCTCCGCGGGGGTGCGCGGGAAGGGAAGGGAAGGGGAAGGGAAGGGAAGGGGAAGGGAAGGGAAGGGGAAGGGAAGGGAAGGGGAAGGGAAGGTAGGGCACTGCGCCGCCGTGCGCGCCCGCGGGGCAGCGCGGGGCCACTCCGAGTGCGGGACATCCACACCGCAGAGCCAACGCCCCGCAGCTCCCCCCAAAACCGGCGACTTTGGCTCAGCTTCTCCTCTATGTTTAGGGCAGAGTTTCACAGTTCCTTCTTTCCTTTTTTTGTATCCATTTCTTTTATTTTGCCTTTTTATTTTTTCCCCTCTTCCCCCCCCCCCCTTTTTTTTTTTTTTTTTTTTTTTTCTTCTTTTTTATCTTCTTTTCTTCTTCCCTTTATTTTTTCCTCCTCCCGTCCCTGGGCAGGGAGGTGCGGCCCAGCCCGCCTGGGCCCGGCAGGTTGTCTGCCGCGATCGCAGCGCCGGGGGGAAGGCTCCGGCCCCCCTGCCGCTGTCCGTCCTCACGCCGCGCTGCCCACTTGCTTTTCCGCTCCTGCATTTGGGGGAGAACCGCTGGGTTGCTGCAGGCAGCCGGTGGTCTCTGGGAGCCGGAGCCTACGGGCCCCGGAGAGCCCCCGGGAAAGAACCGGGGGAGAAGCCGGGCAGGGCCAGGCGCCGGGGGAGAGGCGGCGGGGCGCGGGCAGGGGCTGCGGGCAGGCCCTGGCGTTGCCTTTGCCCTGTCATTGCCGCCCCGCGGCCGCTGACCTCGCCCCGCTGGGCCGCTCTCCCCTCTCTCCCCAGGGCTCGCCCTACGACCACACGCCGGGCATGGCCGGTTCCCTGGGGTACCACCCGTACGCGGCGCCGCTCGGCTCTTACCCCTACGGGGACCCCGCGTACCGCAAGAACGCGACACGGGACGCCACGGCCACCCTCAAGGCCTGGCTCAACGAGCACCGGAAAAATCCCTACCCCACCAAGGGCGAGAAGATCATGCTGGCCATCATCACCAAAATGACCCTCACCCAGGTCTCCACCTGGTTCGCCAACGCGAGGCGGCGGCTCAAGAAGGAGAACAAAATGACCTGGACCCCGAGAAACCGCAGCGAGGACGAGGAGGAAGAAGAGAACATCGACCTGGAGAAGAACGACGAGGACGAGCCTCAGAAACTGGAGGACAAGGGGGACCCCGGCACTCCGGACACAGGTAGGACAGCGAGCTCGGCCGGGTCACCGCGGCCGCGCCCTCGGGGCTGCCCCGGGCCCGGTGCGGCGGTGGCGGGCGGCCTGTTCCCCCGAGCGGGGGGGAGCCCGGGCAGCTCTGCGGGCCTGGCCGCGGCGGGGACCGAGGGGTGGGCGGCGAAGTGGGTGGGCGGGTTTGGGGGCGCAGGGCGAGCCCGAGAGCTGCCCCCCCACCCCTGTCCTTTCTCCCCCTACCAGGAGCGGCGGATCCCAAGGCAGCGCCGGGCTGCGAGCGCCTCCAGGAGTCCCCCGGCCCCCGGGAGGCCGAGAGCGGCCTCAGCGACTCGGATTGCAAAGAGCTAGCGGAGGAGCGGCTCGACGGGCCGGCCGGCCCCCACAAGGCGCCCGGTGCTTCCCCGCTGGGACCGTGCCCGGCGGGCCGCGAGGAGCCCCCGCCGTACCGCCCGCCCTCCGCCGCCGCGGGGCCGCCGCACGCCGCCGACCTGCACCCGCTGCTGCCCGCCGCCACCGGCGCCTCCGTCATCCACTCGCCGCAGCAGGCGGCCCTCGCCAAGCCCAAGCTCTGGTCGCTGGCCGAGATCGCCACCTCGGCGGACAAGGCTAAGGAGGCCGGCGGCGAGGCGGCCCCCCCCGGCCCCGCCGTGCTGGGCGGTGGCGGCCCGTCCCGCTCTCCGCCGCGGCCGCGCTCTCCGGCCGCGCAGTGCCCCTTCCCCAACGGGGCGGTCCTGCCCCGGCCGCTCTACTACACGGCGCCCTTCTACCCCGGCTACACGAACTACGGCTCCTTCGGGGCCCTGCACGGGCACCCCGCCGGCGGCCCCGCCGCAGCAGCCCCCGGCGCCCACTTCAATGGATTAAATCAGACTGTCCTCAGCAGAGCCGAGAGCCTGGCTAAAGACACTAAAATGATCAGGAGCCAGTCCCAAGTAGACCTTTGCAAAGACTCACCTTACGAACTGAAGAAAGGTATGTCCAACATTTAATATCGGCTTCTCATCCCTAACCCCTTCTGGGACTGTGGTTTTGTTCCTTATCTTTTTCTTTTCTTTTTATTTTTTATTTTTATTTTTCCTTTTTTTAATTTATTTGAGAGAAATAATAAATTGCTTTGGCAGTTATTTTTCCAGTACCAAAAGAAAAACAAAACAAACAGAAAAAGACCAGCTCCCCCCTCCCTCCCAGCACCCTCTTCAAAAGTTTATAAGAGTCTATTTGAAATGGCTGGGTGGAAACCACCCAGAAATGTCTTAAGCAAGTGAAAAGCAAATGAGTGACACGCTCTCTCTCACACACACAAAGAAGAAAGATTTGTATTAAATCTTATTCTGTATATTTAATGTAGCTTTTTTGTATTTAAATTGATAATACAGTATCTTTGAAGTAAATTATGAAATCAAGACAACTGTACAGGCATTAATGTTGTTTTCGTAATATAAATATATACATTTCTGTGTCTTTTTCCGAATTGTTTCATAGTTTTAAAATATATATATACAAGTTTAATTTAATTTTTTATGCCTATTGTTTTTTTTCCCTTGGGTGTGAGTTAAACTATAATGCAAAAACGAGACAAAAAAGGAAATAGGTTATACATATTAGATTTAAAAAAAAAAAACCAAACAAACTTGCAGACGCCTTTGTAAAATGCAAATATTTAATTAAAAGAGATTTTTAACAGAATCAAAACCACTCTCTTTTTGCAACGGGCAGACATGTGCATAGCTGCGGAAAAATAAAAGCACGTCTTAAATGAGTCGCGGGGCTCCACTGAGGACCTCCCAATAGTACCTGAAGCCTTTTTGGAAGTGGCAGGAAATTTTTAAAAGGCCGGGGGCTCCGGAGGCGAGAGCCGGCCGCGGGGCCAGGAGAGGAGGAGGCGGCGGGACGGGGCAGGGTGCGGGAGGGACGCTGTTCCCAGAGGTGAAGGCTTAAATCAGGCCACGCACAAAAGCACTTGTTAGAAACACCAAATCGAAGAGCAGTCCCATCTTTTAACCTAATTACTTCCAATCAGTGTCGTGTTTTATGCAAAGCAATCAGCTGGTGAACTTTGCTAATGAGTTCGATTTTCTGCCAGATTTAGTCGCTGCGGCAGCGGTGCTGCGGCGGCAGCCGGGGCCGCCGCCTGCCCGGCCAAAGGCGCTCGGTGCGGCGGGGGCGGCCCCGGCCCCGGCCCCTTTCCCTTCCCTTGCCCCGCTGCCCACGCCGGCTCTCAGCGCCGATGCCCCCGGGCTGGGGAGGTGCCGGCGGGGCCCGCGGGCGCGCAGCCCCGCGCAGGGCCGGCCGCGGCCGCGGTGCTCCCGGCGCTGGCAGGTAGGTGTCACACTCGGCCCGGCTTTGGCTCCCGCCGCCCGGCCGGCCGTGCGGGAGTCCCGCGGGGCCGCGCTCCGCTCCGCGCTGAGCCCGCGGAGCCGCGGCTGGCGGTGGGACAGGGGCCGCGCCGCGGGGCCATCCCAGGCACCGGCCGTCCCTCGGGTGCGGGCACAGAGAGCGCCCCGAGCCCCCTCCGAGCCGTTCTGCCGCCCCGCAGCCCGAGGCAGGGGAAAGCGGGTCCCCGAGCGGATTAGGGGCGCCCCAGAGCAGAACCTCCAACCAAGAGTCAGCTCCCGTTCGAGCGGCTGCCCGAGCGGCCCCGGCCCCCTGCAAAGAAATAAAGGCGAGGACTGTTCCAGCACCCGGCTTTGGGGACGGGTGTCTCCTTGTTCAGTGTGGATTTTGGGGGTGTCAGCTGTACACTGACATCGACACTGCTGATGCGATGGGAGTACGGCTGGGACCTCTGGGGCTGGTGCCGAGATACCCCTCCGTTTGCTTGGAGTTTTTTTCTTTACGAGGCAGATAATTATTCTGTAATCTCTTCAACTTTGTCAGAGCCATTTATTAGCTGTAACAGGTTTATTCATGCATATTTACATTTTACGGGATTTCAAATAGTAGTTTGTATTTTGAGTTTTAAAGATGCAGTCCATGTTCGCTTGGTTATACGATTTTTTGTAGATAATCTGGTTTAAAATCAAAATTGTTTCAACTAAATGTGCAAAGAATCAAATATTCCTGGGATGATAGTATGTTATTTTGTAATTTTATTAATGATAAACGATTTTTTAAAAGACGCTCGAATTCCTCCGTTGGATATTTAATTTCCAGTCGGTGAGACCTGCAGGAAGGCGTATTTTTCGCGCAGCAGTGAGCTTTACTGAACTCACCTGCCTTGTTTAAAACGGGATAAAGTTCTCGCGGCTAGGGCAGGGTAGAGCTGGCCCGGGTAGGAGCAGCCCCGATGTGCTGGAGGCGAAGCGCCGCGGGCCCCGTCCCCCGGCAGAGATCGCCTCCGGCTGAACTCGGAGAGACTCCCGAGCGCCCTGTGCTAGAGGGAGCGACAAAGCCCCTCAGGAAGGTGCTCCCGAGACAACAGGTTCTGCAGAGGGACGACTACCTCAAAATAAATAGGTTTCAAGTATTCATCTAGTTATGGATTTTTTTTTTTAATTGTGGTGCTACCTTTCCACAGCTGATCTTCCGATCTCTGAAAAAGCTATTTTGCAAAGCAGCTTAGGAGCTTCGCTCGTTCAAAAGCCCTATTCCTTATACTCAGAGCTATTCTGAATAGTTCTATTAGCGATCTCAATACGGTTTTCGTTTGATGTATAAATTCCTAAGGGAATTAACCGTTTCCTTTAGGTTGCAGCCTATTTTAAACCATAACTATTATTGTAGCCCAAACCATTTCATACAACAATTTTATTCATCACCCTTTTCCCCTGGCACAGGAGATAATACTGTATAGCCATTCTTTAACATAAGCACGAATTTACCAGTTTCTTTTCCGTAACGGAGTAGGGGGGAGGGGGCAGCGTTCGCCTTTTTTTTTTTTGCCTCTGGCACGTTAATTTGTTGTTGTTGGTTTTTTTTTTTTAAAAAAAAAAAAAAAAGAAAGAAAAAGAAATGAGGGCATCTTAAAAGAAAAATAACGCCTGCTGCCAGTTAGAGCTGCAGTAGGTTACCCAGGAGCAGCCCTCGGAGCGGCCGGGAGCGATTCTCCCGCTGGGAGCTGCGGGCTGCCCCGCGGAGCTTTGGGGCTTTGGGGCTTCGCTGCCGCTGCCAAGCGCTTTTTGGGCAGGTGACGGGGAAGAGAGGGGCTGGCGGTGGGGTCCTCCAGACTGGACTTTCATCGGCTCGCCTGGCAGCAGGTGCTTGTCCAGGGGCGCAGGTGGGAATGGCTCAGCCTCCACGGGGCGCAGCTCCGCTCCCGGAAGAAACCTCTCAGCCTTTTCCGTGTGCACTCCCTCCCCTTTGTGTCCCGGACCCCACGGCACGGCCCTTGATGGGGCGGGGGGACGGCGAGCCGGCCGCCGCCCCCTCGACGGCGCGGGTCGAGCGGTGCAGGTGGCAGCGGGGCGCAGCAGAGGGGCCGCCCTCTCCCGCAGGTGACAGTCCAACATCCCCTAAAACCCTCCAGCTCGGTGGATTGGTTCGGCAGGGCCCAGGCGTGGGGCGGCAGGAACGGCTCAGTGTCCAGGTCGACACGTCCGCGGACCGAGGATCCGGGACCCCAGAGGAGACGAGCGGGGGCTCCCCGGGGAAAGCGGCAGCTCGCCTCGGGGAACCGGGGCCACGGCCCCCTCCCCGCCAAGAGCCAAGCGCTCTGTGTCCGGGGAAGGATGAGGCTTCCCTGGAGAAACCCGGGCAAGTGTTCCGCGGTCAGCCGTGCCCGTTCCGATGGGCCTACCGACACCTCAGTGCGCCCGGGATAAGAGGACCCCAGGCGGGCTGCGAGCCCAGGGTCGCAGCTATTTCTCCTATCCATCCCATCCGCGGCAAAATTCTCTCAGCTCTGGAAGCAAAGAGACTGAGCTGGGGGTGCGGTCCGCAGCCGGCACAGGCCCCGAGCTCTGGCTGGGAGCCCCCTGTACCGCCAGCCCCGGTTCTCAGTTGCGGGGATGGAGGGAGAGAGAGGCGGGGAGCCTGGCGCAGCCCTGCTGCTTCCTCTTTCACGCTTAAAAACAAAACAAATCCTAATTTAGACCCTCAACACCCCGGACCGTGTTTACATCCTCCCCCCCCCGCTGCTCTCCCCGCGAGTGTTGCCTTTCCAATTGTCACGATTAACCTACGGGGCTCCCGCTCGGCGCGGAGCCTCCGCGGCCGCCGGGACGGCGCGGTCGCGTCTCTAATTGGCTTATTGAACCTCCCCCCATCCACCTCCCCCGTTCTGAACAGCATCTTCTCTCGTCCTGCCTACGAGCTACGTGAAAGCCCCTCCGCCAAGAAAACACGGGAAACCACACGGTCAGCAAGTTTAAAGGAGGCGAATAAAAAAATATCACAGGGTTTTGCAGTGGGGAAAAGTACAGGAACTTCAACCCAAAGCTGAGACGAGTTTAGAAAAAAAACCAAACCCAAACCCAAAGAAAACAAAGGAAAACTCGTCCCCACGGCCCGGTCCGGCCGGAGCCCAGTGCCGGGTGCCCCCGGGCCGGCGGTGCGGTGCTCCCGGCTCCGCGGTGCTCCCGGCTCCGCGGTGCTCCCGGCTCCGCGCTGCTCCCGGCTCCGCGGTGCTCCCGGCTCCGCGGTGCTCCGCCCGCCCCAGCAGCAGCCGCCAGGCTCGGGGCAGGCTCGGAGCAGCACGGGAGTGCCGGGGAGCCCGCCCGCCCCCCGCCCTACCACCCCCCTCCCGCTCCCCTCTTTCTGTGACCTGCCACGATTATTAGTAAGGACATCTGTGGCTGGCAAGGGAACAAGTGTTACCAAAACCAGAACCGGCTGTTTTTCCAAATGAGCAATATGTTAATTCCTCATCCCCCCTCTGGTTTCTTTAAAACCTGGCACAAATACATCAATGGCGGAGAATAAGGAGCCTTTGCAGAGAACAAGTGGCAGTTTTGAATTTACCTTTTGTGTGCGCCTCAGATGCAATCTTGAGGCATTTTTTCCCTTCTCTCCCACAGAAAAAGAGCGTTAATCTGCCCTATCTTGGGACCCAAAAGGATTGGAGTGGAGTAGATATTCACTGGAATCACATAGGGGAATAAGGGTCTTGCTTTATTGAATCATCAAATCCCAGGAATGAAGCTCTTAATTAATTATGGGTGCTAAAAATTCAGGCCAGCTGTTTCTTTTTACTTGGCTCTGACAGAGAAAGACAAAGTCTACATCGAGATCTTCTAAGGCGCATTCAGCATAAATCAGCGCCCTCGGCGGCGCTCCCGGCCGCGGCGCGACCCGGCGGTGACAGATGGCGCATTGTCCCCGCATTCCTCCACCGCGATCTCCCGGCGGCGCGGCCCGACCAACCCAACCCGGGGACCTTTCTCTGCCGGGGACAGGGCTCGCCCGGGACCGCCGAAGGGTGAACGGGCCGCGCCCGGCCGCGGTGCCGGCCCTGCCCGACGGGGCGGCCGCGGGAGAGGCTCCTGCGCAGGCTCTGCCTTTTCCTGCCCGAGAGCGCTCCTCAGGCGCCTCCTCCGCCCCCGGCAGTCCCAAAGCTCCATTCCCATTCCCTGTCCCTGCTCTGAGGCTGCGGATGGAGCCCCGGCACCCCAGTCCTCCTCGGCTTCCCTCGCTGCACCCAGCACCCCCGGCGAGACCTCCATGGGACCACCTAACGCTGACGCGAGGGACACGGGGGACCCCAGGGCGATTCTCCTGTTCTCCCGACAGCAGAAGCGTTTCCCTGCGCGGCAGCGGAGTCCCCCGGGAGGGCTGTGCAGGGGAGCCGCGCAGGAGGTGCGGCTTCAGACGAGCCCTGGCCGGGGCACCTCCATCCCGCTCCCGCTTCTGGGGGGCGGCTGCGTTCTCTGAACAGCCGGTACTCAACGGGAGCAACCCGCGATATTTTCACAGCCAGATTGCAGGCGAGGGGCGGCGGCGGGGCTGCCCGAGCCCCTCTCGCCTCCTCCTGCACTTTTCTGTCAGGGAAATCTCTGCCGGTTCACCTCGGCGGGAGGCTGGAGCTGGGGTGCTCAGCGACTCCCCGGGCTCGTACCCCGACGGCCGCTTCTTGCCGCCTCAGCCGAGGATCTCTTCACCTCCAACTACCAGAAAATAAATGTTCTCCGCACGGCGTTACTCATCTGTTATAATTAGAGCATGTGCGAACTCGCAGCGGGTTGATGCAGGCACTTGTGCAATAAGCAGCTCTTTCTGCCGTGGCGGTGCTGCGCGGGCAGCCCGGCAAGGGCCGCATCCTGCCCCGGGCCCGCATCCTACCCCGGCACCGCATCCAGCCCCGGGCCCGCATCCTACCCCAGCACCGCATCCAGCCCCGGCACCGCATCCTACCCCGGCACCGCATCCTGCCCCGGGCCCGCATCCTGCCCCGGCACCGCATCCTGCCCCGGCACCGCATCCTGCCCCGGGCCCGCATCCTGCCCCGGGCCTGCATCCTGCCCCGGGCCCGCATCCTGCCCCGGGCCCGCATCCTGCCCCGGGCCTGCATCCTGCCCCGGCACCGCATCCTGCCCCGGGCCCGCATCCTGCCCCGGGACCGCATCCTGCCCCGGCACCGCATCCTGCCCCGGGCCCGCATCCTGCCCCGGCACCGCATCCTGCCCCGGCACCGCATCCTACCCCGGGCCCGCATCCTGCCCCGGGCCCGCATCCTACCCCGGGCCCGCATCCTGCCCCGGCACCGCATCCTGCCCTGCGCCCGTCCTGGCTCGGCTCGCCCCTGCGTCCGCCACGGGAAGGGAGAGGCATCGTCCTGATACCTCTTTTCTCCCGAAATTGGCTCTTATTTGCCTAAAGCTAACCACAGACCTCTCCACGCTCATGGCTGATGGATGCAAATGTAAATGTGCACTTATTTAATTGGATCAGGTCCCAAGATAAAAGAGATAAACGGCTCCCAGTTTGCCAAGTTATTTTCAGAGGCATGCAGTGATGTGTGGAGGGAAAGTTAATGAAGAGGAGAAGAGACGCACTGTACTTAAAACACCTCAGGTCTAGACTCGGGGAGAGGGAAGCACGGAGCTCCGCCGCGGCGGATGGGCGGGGGGCTCCGCAGGTACCGCACGGGCGGGGGGAGACTGCACCCTGAGCGGCAATTAATGCTCTTCCCCTCTTCCCTCCACCAAAATTGTTCTCCGTTACTGCAGTCTCCCCTTGTTCCTCCCCGTGTTCTACATCCGTATGCATGAGACATTAACAGACGGTTATTGATACAAACATAGTTTTTGTTGCTAAAGGCCTTCCAAAACAAATTCTCCGGCTGAATGCCAATGTATGCATGTTGGCTGGTGACAGCTGATTAGTGAAATGATTTACGGCCAAGTTAAAAAAAATGATACTGTCAAAGGCAGCAATTTGAAAAAAAGATAAGACAGTACAGCCTCAAGGCTTCCCACTGTAAAGCCACCCAACAAATCTAAACCTACACTACAAATACCTGAAACACTCAAGGAATCAATTGGTCGCAGATTAAATACAGTCTATATTCTGACTCGCCGTGGTAATCTGTAACTCTCCACAGGAGCAGCCCCTCGATTTATGCCTCCAGCCTCACCTGCGGCAGGGCCGGCTCCTGCCTGAGTTGCCCTGCCGGCCTCCCAGCATCCCTGCAATTGGAGACTTAGGCCTCCTTTTTGTTTCAAGACTTTTTCTCTCATTAATTGATTAAAAAAATCCCCCTTCCCTCATTTCTCTGTAGCTCTTCTTCATAAAGAAAGCTTTTGCTCTGCAATAAAGTAAGAGACTTTGATCCCAGATCATCCTCTTAGGCCTTCCAGCTGAAATCAGCGGAGAAACTATGTGGAGTTATTGTTCGCACTTGCTGCACTTCTGATTCAGAAAGGGCTGATTTATTAGCTTGTCAAGGGAAGCATTGTTCAGGAAGGCAATCAAAAAGCACTTACCTAGCTAAACTAAAATTACTGCCTTTTCAGTGGCTAATTTGTATAACTCCCATGGAGGAACTTGGGTAGTGTTTGATGAGGCATAAAATGATGATTAATGAATTTATTGGCCTGCTGCTCATCAAATAGGAGTAGTATATCTTTCCTCTATTGGGCGTTGGGTCTAATGCTACATGTCTGTGTAAAGCAAGTCCAATATGATCTCCTTTTTAGCCCCCTTTTAACCCCCATGACCTGAAGAATATCACCATGTAACAGAGGCAACATCAGGGGACTGCAAAGACAAAGAGCCCGTTTGATAAAACGGTAAATGAGAAACGCGAGGAAAGTTGCTGCAGGGACAGATCTGCTCAGTTTTCGGCTTTCAATCACTTTGACTACTGAAGTGGGAAGAATGTAGAAACTAGATAAGGTGTGAGAAGCGAAAAGAAAATGACAAACTAATTTTAACTTTCATAAAGGATCCAGCGAAACAACTTCATTGCTACTTGAAAGAACGAGCGAGTGCAGGAAGTGCTGGGATTCCCGGGCAATCAGGCATGCTGCAGCACCTCAGCGCCCAGCCGTGCATGGAGACATGGGAATATACCCCCAAACTGGCCATATCCAGGGCCAGCATGTAACCTGGCTGGTACTCTGATCAGACTTGGTGCAACCATATTGAGCCCATACAGTTTATGTCCTTTTTCCTCCACTGAAACAGCTTTCACCTCTGCTCGGTGTTTAATGCTTGAATCACTCTTTTGGGGCTAAGGGTTTCTGAGAGGAATTACATACTTTCTGTCTTTTAAGAGCCCATACTGAATTACTTGTAATTCAGTGCCCACCTGGATACACATGCGACCTACAGGGTATCTTATGCTCTACACATTACTGCTTTGAATAGGTTAAGACCCCCAGAAGATCAGAAATGTTGCTGACATTCTCAAAAAAACTTGTTAAAATAAGTTTGCCTGAGATTTGGAGTCAGAGATCTTCCCAGGACTGAAACAATTTAGCTCTTACCTTCCATGCACAGTTCCCCATTCCTGCAGCTCTGAAGCTTGTTGAGAGATCTGCACCTTGCACATCTCCCAGTGAAGATGCACATGCCTCATCTGGAGCCTGTGCCAAAAAGGCAGCATGTCTCATTACCTTTTGAGGTTTCACAGAAGTACCCCCAGGCCTGTGTGTCAGCAGCCCACCTTGCTGAAGACTGAGAAGGCACTAGAACATTTTGCAGAGCTACCGATGTGATCAACACTTGCTAGATGATGTGATGTTTCAGGCTCCAGTAAGGCTCAGAGGAGCAGGAAATGGTAACGTGGAGGTGCCTGGCAATCCCAGCAGCCTGTCTTCCCTCTGTGCACCTTCCCTTCTTGCCCCTGCATGCAGAGCCAGAGCATGGCCTGCCCTGCACTCCTTCAGAGAGGAGTCAAGAAGTGAAAGATGAAGTAGTGTGAAACTCCTTCCTCTTGCTCTTGTGTTACAATGCAGTCTCTTCTGTATTTTTTTTCTTTCCATGTCCTGCTCTGGGCTTTATTAGATGATGTTTCCGGAAAGCTGCTTGGGATTTGACTGAGACAAATCTAGATCTCAGCCCAGGAAGGCAGGAGAATTGTTGTCCTTAATTTTAAGGGACTTTAGCTTATATTTTCTGAGAAATTCTTAAATTTGGATGTTCCATATTAAGTAATAATTGTGATTTCAAACATTCTTGTTTGCAAAAGACAAGGTATGTGACATCCCCAGAATTGTCCATTTTTCAGATCTGTTTGGAAATAGTTTCTGGAATGGTAAAAAGAATAAACTCCTGACCTGACTATCTTTCAGTTCATCAAAACAAAACTGTCCTGAGACAACACACTGGCTTCCTTGACAAAAGGAAAAAGGCACCCCCACCTTATGTTTATAGGATCAGAAAACATTTATTTCAATTCTACCAATTGGTATTTGTCTGAGACACTTTTAGCTGAAATGATCCTCTGGAAAATAATGTTTATAAACATCCTCAAACAAATAGCACTCTCCTGACACAAGCCTACCATCAATGTACCTCTCAACAAGTTTTATCTACGAGTCCTTGACCTGTGACTGCTTTTACAAAGGCTCTCTGTTCATTAGCAATTTAAGGTCACTTTAAGTACTTGTGTCATGAACACATAGCACAGCCATAAAATATATGTATTAAATACCAGCTGCATTAATATAGGGGATTATTTTCCTCCACTTGGCTCCCCAAAGCAACAAATCTTACACATTGATGAAAAAAGACATAGTTATATTTGCATAATTACAACAATATTGTAAGTCTTTAGAGCCATAGAACTAAGAGGCTGATTTATGATTAAATATGTATGGCTAAAAGTTACCATGCTGGGTAGTGTGCATAGCATTAGACAATGACAGTTTTGGGACATAATTGCTTTAATGTGGGCAATTAAGACTAAGTGCATGTGATTTTAGTGTCTGCCCTACATTCCTCTGAATGATTACAATGATCAATACACATGATTTGTAAGTTGCTTCCTATTGATCGAATGGTAAAATGTTTGACCTTCCTTTGAGGAAGTAATTTGCTAAATTATGACACCACGTAAAGTCTTTTTTGGTTCAGAGGTGAGGGGTAATGGTGCTCAGAATGATGAAAAAAATAAAATAAATTTTCCCCCTTTTCCTGAAAGTCTGTAATATCTCCACCAATATACTGCCTTCACCTGTGGAGAGAGGAGTCTGGCACCTTTGTCTTTGAAACTAGGGGAAAAAAAGGGAAAAAATTGAGTTTTAAACTCAGTCTCTACCTTTGCAAGAAATCCTCTTCATGAACTAGGGAAAAAAGGGGAAAAAATTGTATTGCAAGCTCAGTCCATCTTTGCAAGAAATCCTCTTCATGAACTTTATCTGTTTACTCTATGCCAAATCATGAGGAAGTTCTTGACCACCAGATCTCTGTTGTTTGCAAGCAGCTGGAGAAAAATGTGCAGCAGCAAAGCTGGGGAAGCGGAGCACACCGTGAGTGCTGTGAGCAGCTGGGACACGTGGCAGGGCTTCCTGGGCTGCCTGCCAGGCTTAATTTAGCTTTGCATGCACAGTACCAAATAGCCTTCACTATATCACATTAGCAGGTAGGAAAAGCAAACCAAAAGTGTTCATGAAAACACATTAGCCAATGAACAGTAACTTAGAGCTGAGGACCTTCCTTCCGTGCTAGCATTGCCATCCTAAATGTACACAGTTGCAAATTAGATCAAAATTAGTAGATACCAATGCACTGAGGTGTGTCCTGTTCCCAGGGTTCGCAGAATCACAGAATCAACTTGGTAGGAACAGACCTTTGAGATCGTGGAGTCCAACCTCTGACCTAACACCACCTTGTCAAGCAGACCATGGCACTGAGTGCCTCATCCAGTCTTTTACTAAACACCTGCAGGCACAGTGACTTCACCACATCCCTGAGCCCATTCCAATGCTCAATCACTCATTCTATGAAGAATTTCTTCCTAATGTCCAGCCTAAACCTCCCTGACTGCACCCTCTCGTCAGGGAGCTGTACAGAGTGATGAGGTTTCCCCTGAGCCTCCTCTTTTCTGGGATAAACAGCCCCATCTGCCTCAGTCACTCCTCACAGGACTTGTGTTCTAGACCCTTCACTAGCCTTCCTGCCCTATTCTGCATGTGTACGAGCAGCTCAAAGTCTTTCCTAAACTGAGGGGCCCAGAACTGGACACAGCACTCAAGGGACAGCCTAACAGTGCCAAGCACAGGGGAGGGTACACTGCCCTTCTCCTGCTGCCCACACTATTCCTCATATGGGCCAGGATGTCATTGGCCTTGGCCACAGTGGCACACTGCTTGCTCATGTCCAGTCTGCTGCCTAGTCTCCATATTTCACCTCAGAGATGAATCTTCCCACTATCATCCACTCCTCCTGCACCAACACTCCAGCATCAGCACGCTGCCCTCACCATGGCCAGAACGCTCCAGACACCTGTGCAAAGTTGCAGTTGCCTGTGCAGATCAGGCTTCAAACTTCAGTTCTTCTCCACCTTGCCCATAACTGGGCACCCCCAATCTCCCATGCTGTACTCAGCCTCCCCCTTCCCCCAGCTCCTGTCTTCCCATTGCCACACAGCCCAGCCTAGGTGAGGAAAATAGCTGGAACACAGCAGATCCTTGGCTACAACACACTCGCTTCCACACTGCTGGCAAAGGCAGTACCATGGACTAGAAGGACAGAGACACTTAAAAATGATGATATGGAAGATGGAAGATGAAACATGTCCCAGATCATGTAGCTAGGAAGAAACATCTTATTTACTGGCTGTTGTGCCAAGCACACACACTGTTACACAATGTCCCACTCTTAAATCCTTTTCTTAAAGAAAAGAGAGCATAAAAGAGTTCATAAATTTCCCAAAACAGCAGTACTGAACAATGAATTAAACTACAAAGCAGTTGGAATTTCTGGTTAGAAAAAGTTCAGTCAGACAAAGGGCTGACATGTTGGGGAACTGAAGGTAAATCTGCTTGCCAGACCTAAGAGGACAGGACCTCCTGGAGCTCACCAGCCACTGTTGAAGCATCCTTGGTGGAATTCCTTTTCTTTCTAGCCAGAGGTGATGCTTGGACACCAGCTATAGACAGACTTTCCAGGATGAGCAGGACTGCTCTGAAAGTCCACTCTTCCCCATCCTTAACTGTACACCAGTCCTACTCTAGGAGTGAAGTGTGTGTCTCCAAACCATAATCATCTCATATCTAGATTTTAAACATTCCTTTTGGGTTTCTTCCAGGCTCTTAATGACCCTCACAGAGGCTGAAGATTCCCCAGATGATTCATTTTTATGAAATCTTACAGACCAAAGCTGTTAAGGCTACACAGTATACTATAGCCACTCTTAGTTGATATTAAAAAACCCAAACATAAGACACAGCCATGAATAAAAACTAAGCAAATGATTTTACACTCAAATTTCCATTTTCTTATTCATGTTATCATTCCCTTGGCAGTAATCCATTCTCAAGCTTCCCATGCAACCAGTGCATTAGCCTTTGGTCTCATTTCTGGATGACCCAAGGTGAGCTGGCTGGTGATTATCACTGGATAAGAGGCCAAGAGGATGGAAAACTGGTAGTGGCAGTACTAATCAACTGTTAAACATGAGGAGCCCCAGGCAGGGTAACTTGGTACTGAGAAAGCTGTTTATGCTCCATTTTGGAAATTTCCCTAGCACAATATACCCAGATAGATGCGTTTCCATTACTTTTCATTTTAACTAACTCTTCTTTGGCTACCTCCTTTTTTTTTTTTTTTTTAATCAGATGAGTAGATTTAACCTGTATTCAAATTACACATTGCCATTCTTATTCTAAAAATGTGCAGAGACTGAGATATCCATCATCTCATTAGAGGCTCCTTGAGGAATCAACACGAGAAGGTGAAAGCGGCAGACCTCGGCAGAGGAACGGTGTAAGTCTGCATCCCTACTCAACCCATCCAGGTAAATCTGTCGGAGCTGAAGAGGGCAGAGGGATGGGAGTGCACCCCTGCCAAGCACAAGCTGCAGCTGAGCTGTAGGTTGGCACGGGGCTGCAGAAGGCACAAGGGCGGTGCTGAGGCTGGGTTGAGCCCAGCAGCCTGGGACCGGTCCCTGGGCGTGAAAAGCAAAGGCCAAAAGGACTCGGGGGACTCCTGCTGTGGGCACAAGGCCAGCAGAAGGCCCCAGCACTGGCCAGGGCCTGGGCTGAACAGGAAGCACAACCCACAGAGCAGCTGAGGCCACCACTGTGCGCTGGATAAATCTGTGGAGAATCGTGCACAAGGTACCGAGCTGCTGGCACAGCTGTGCACAGCAGCAGCAGAGAGAGGCCTCACTCTCTAAACACCACCAGTGGAGAAGCCAGGGAAACTCCAAAGAGCAGCGTGGAACATAACGGGACAGCAAGACATGTTTGTGTTGTGGTCTCACCCAGGACGGGGAGATAGGAGGTGAAAACTGGCTAATTAGTTTCATTCTGCCTTTTTTCATTGTTTTTCTGTGAGTAAAACTGGGACTCACACACCTCAGTTATATAGTTTTCTCCAATTTTTATCTTAAAATTTTTAAACACCCTGTGCACTGGAAATCCCGACCTTCGACTGTGAATCAAACCATTGGATATTTGCTCAAACTCTTCAGCTATTGTCAAGATTTACAGCTTAAAAATAAGAGCTGCTGCCATATTTTTCTCTGAATCTTTTTCCTGGGGAATATGTTCCCAGGTTTCATTTGGCCTAAACCTCCAGACATTGAACATGCTCCATTTTTTCATGGGCCCACTGCATAGATTCCAGCCTGGAGGGAGCACCTGCATCTGAGCTGGCATCTGGCAGGGATTCAGTCACCTAAAAAGAGGCTCTGCAGCATTTTAGATTCCTCTGGGACATCCAAGCTGTGCCCATGGGACACAGGATCTCTGAGAAGCCTGCACTGGGGCAGCAGGGAGGCCAGGGAGGTACTGCAGGGCACCTCAAAATGGTGTGAGTGAGTGAATCTCAGCCCTAAACACTTTCATAGTCCCCAGCAAGAAAAGGCACTTTACAACATGATTAATTTCCTCCCCAGATCAATGTCTGAAACAAATCAGAGGACTGACACATTGAGAGGTCTGATATTGTTCTGCTGCCTGCGAGGAGAGCCCAAAGGGACAAAGGCAGGTGCCTGTGCTGTGGACATTTAAAGCCAGGTGAGAGGACTTCCCCCAAAGCTACATACAGTGTGCCTCTCCCTGCTAGTTACCTGGCTTCAGTGGTCTGAATCTAACAAAACCCACATTTATCTCCTGTAAAAATGTGCATGTGTTCTTCCCCAGTCTAGAAAAAATGTTAATGAATGCTTAAAATAAAATCATTTGTTTTTTTACTTTTCCTTACAGTCTCTAAGACATAATTTTAAGTACCACAACAATACACAATTAAATTATATAGTAGCTGCTATAATTAATGAACAAAACCCTTGCTTAAAACTCTTACTTACATTGCAGCTTTACTCATGAACACTTCCCTTGCTTTTCCATTGAAATATTTATGGAATAAGATAAAAATCCATGACCCTTATTCAGGAATGCTCATTATCACATATTTAGCTTTAAACATAGAGCCACTGAACTTGATGAGATTTCAACACACAATTAAATTGCACTGTTCAGCCTGGACTCAGCACTTTATGTAAGAGAATCAGGTTCAAAATCTGTTTCTTTAAGGTGTGAAATAACATCAAATATATGATTAATCAAATGACTGCATTAAAACTAGCTTTTGCACAACTAAGTTATTAGCTAAGATGAGAAGATAATAAGGGGAATATTAAAATGTGTCAATATAGGAATGGAAACAGAGAAACTTTAAAAGCAAGACTAGTAGCAGGATTTGTGGTACTCTGCAAGTTCAAAATGTAACTGACACATTTCTTTGTTGCTGTTAATTTTGTTTTGCCTTCATATTAACTGCATCTCTTTGATGAATATTTTTAAAAATAAAATAATGGTTATCACTCAGGCTGCTTTGAAGTACTTCTGAGTTGAATGACTGGTAGCATTTATTGATTTCATAGTGTGACACTAGGAGTTTTGATATGGGATTTTAAAAAATGATATTTGAAGTTAAAAGAAGACATCTTGATTAAAGCCAGAACAAATTGTTTGGCTGAGATTCAAACTCTGGTTCACATGCCTTTCCAAGTTTGTAGATTCACTTGCTTGCTAGGAAAAGCCCATATGCTTTCAATGGATGAGTTCAAAATTCATGCCATGGAAAGGCAGGAAACTGCTTCAAAGTTGGGAACCAATGGTCCAGCTTAAATCATAAGAGAAAAATATATTGGTAGACATTAGATACAAGAATGAGGTAGATGGGACTTGTGTTTAAGGGATTCAGTTCTGAGACACAGACAGCGTGACCTTGAACCAAATCCCGTAGTCTCCTGTGCATCCGTTTCCCATATGCAGACTACTGATAACATCGTTCTCATCTTCTCCTGTGCAGGAAGCTGTGAGGATGAATAGCAGCTCTGTGGTGCTCTAAGTCATGGGGCTGGCTGGAGAGATGATCTGCTGGGTTATCACATTTGGTCCCAGAGAGACGCTGATGAACGCTGCTGATCTGCTGGGTGCAATCACTCACTGCCAGCAGCCAGGGTAATTCTGCTTCAACAGCTACCTCAGACTCCACCACACAGGGCACTGAGGGCTGTGCTGGCTGCTCCTACTGAGATACCTGATGTGCTCCTGGCTTCTGCAGGTGAGGGAGGAACACTTAACCAAGGACTGACCCATACCTGAGGGCTGCTCAGTACTTCAGGGTGAGCAGAGCCCTGCAGCTGTCTCCTCATGTACAGTCCAGTACATTGGGTATTGTCCTGTGTGGCTTAAAGAACAAGAATGGAACTGGTTCTTCAGAATGGACCAAAAGCACTAAACTTTTACAGAGGTCATCTGCTTAAAAGCCACTTGGGTCCTTATTCTTAAAATAACTGATCTAAAGCACCTGCTAATAAAGCAGCTTCTGCATCTTGGGAGATGATCATCTCTTCTTTACTTGACCTTCCATCGCTGGTTTCACGAGGGATGACTTTTAAAGGAAAAATTTCCTAGTGCCATTTGGGAGGGTCATGAATTAAAAAAATAAGTTGTCAGTTTTAGCAATGGAAACTGTAGTAAGTCACCAGCAGGCTACTGACCGAGTTGTTAAACTCAGGGGGGAAAAAACTGTTAGGTGAGCTGGTTAATATCAAGGCTCACCACTCACTTCTGCATACTACAGACCATGTCAAAAGCTTTCCAGTAATCAGTAGAGCTTAAGAAAAGTCTCTGATTAACTTTTCTTTCATCTTTCTCTTTTCCATCTGGTGTTAAAGATCAAACCTTCAGTTCCTCTACTCTTTTAAGCCTTGCCTGTTTGACAGAAAACTTCTCATCCATCTTAAATCTAGTGTGGGTTAGAATGTCTTTCAGCAGTGGCTAGAGGGTAGATATATTGTCAGATAGTAACCATATTGCTCCTTCTCCTTTTACTTTAGCTCTGTATTTGTTATTATAGGATATATCTGGGGTTTGTGAGTGTTCAGCCTCTATTCCTCTGCTGCAGGATAGTGCTGTGCTGCTAATGCTTTACAAATCACTGCACTATTTATTTCCAGTTTAGGAATGCCCTGTCTGCGCTTCGCATAACTTCCAATTTTACCAGCAGCCCAGAATACTTGTCTCCTAGGACTTGCAGCCTCTCTACTCTTAAAGACACCATGATGTGGGAGTGATGGTGACTTGGAGAGGGCTGGGGCTGTACCTGTTTCAAACTGCACCTCTACTGATTGTCAGCTGGGTAAAAACAGCATCTTCCCCTTCAACATAGACTGAAAGAGGATGAGACCGCTCTGCCACCCCTTTGCAATCATTGTCTTCTTGGTGGGATATGGATAAAGACTTCTGGAACTTCTGGGACTGAACTATGCCTGCCATGATATCTGCCATGGCACTCAGAGGTATTTCTTAGTAGCAGAAGAAAAGCAGCTCTAAGTGTTTGCTATGTGATTTACCCAAAGCAGAAAAAGAGGTCACACCTCCCCAGCACACTGGAGGCCATCCAGGGCCACCAGTTAATAATATAGAGTATTGGATAATGGTAAATATAGATGATTACAGGATAATTACATTTCTCATTATTTCAAAATCAGGCATTTTTTTAGGAAGAGAAATTCCATTTTCTTCCTGGCTCTACCACCTAACATCACTTCTAAGCTATGACTTCATAGTCCATGTGAATTACCAAATCCACTTGAAGTATCTTTTTCAGGCTAGTTATTTTACCTGAGATTCATAAAATATCTTAATAATTTTGCATAGGGAGGGAAAACACTTGAAAATGAAAGATTCTAAAAGATGTGGTAAAAAGAAGAAATCTGCCTCAGGCAATTGACACTGGAGTGGTGATGACCACTTCATAAAACAGCAAGTCTGTGAAGGCCAAAGTAATTTTTAGAGGACAGTGCAGCCAGCAATGCCCAATCTACGGACACTTGATATCAGGGCATCTACTTCTGATTGTCTCTACTCTGGTCCTGTGAACCAAATTAACATATTAGATATAGCCCAGAAGAGCATTATCTCCTGTGGTTTAAACAAAGGGAACACAAGCAGTTTGTATGCCATCAAATCTCTCCATGATATAAACCACTGAATAGCAACTGGTAATAATCAAGAATTTTTCTTCAGTGGTACCCAAATTACACACTTTTTCTGTCATACCTATCCAAAGGATTTTTTAATTAAGTTTCTGTGCTCCATAGGCATGACACAGTATTGGGTCAAAAGCTTTCTCATGCAAACTACCCTCTCTCTCAAAGGTGTTGGCCTGCAATTCCATGCCTTCATAAATCAGAGGGATGTACACATGTTCTGCAGACCAGTTTCAAATCTTAAATTTACAAAAGTGGTATTCAGACTTATCTTGAATCTTGCCTTTGCTGTAAGGAAAGTTAAATAGGATCTTTGGAGGAAAAACGGTATGGTGCTGTATGTTTGAAGACCTTTCTGTCTTTCTTTTCTGAGCCTGGACTACAGAATTGGGGTGCAACATCTTCCTGCTAGGAAGAGTGTAAGAAATCACCTTTGGAAACAATTGGTTCTGTGTCTGAACCAAAGCAGCCGTTCTTGCCTGATGCTGATCACTTCTTAATGCATCAGGAGATATGCAAAAGCTCATTACTGGGCAGATGTAAGCAGCTTGCTTTCATATCCTGCTCCACAGAAGTTATAGACTGATTTACATCCTAGAACATGTGGTCCAATATGCTTTTCATGACATGTTGTATTATATATAACATTAGCAATTTCTGATTTCAATATAAACATCTAAATCTGAATCCTAAATCTCAGTCTGAACAATTTGCTGTGGCAGACGGGCCCACAGTTAAATCATGTGTTGTGTAAAAAAGCATTTCCATTTATCAGTGCTGAATTTCATGCCTTTAACTATCAATTTAGGTGACACTGGAATTCACTTAAAACATTTATTCCCAGTGTAAATAGACTCTATATGTGAGGTTCATGCTCATATGGCAATCAATTGTATTTACAGTTATAAACACAATTACTCTGCAGTACCATGCTACAGTTCCTGCAGCTCATGTTAATGTGGATGCAAAGATTAATATTAATGAGGACTGAGAGATGGGTGAAAATAATAATAATAAATGCAAACATTCTAGTTAAATAGGAGGAGGCTGTGAAACATTAAGCCAGCTTTGGAAAGGAGCAACTCCTACCAATTTTCATTGGCTCATACCATTACATCAGGGGCATGACTCATCCATCACTACAATATTTCAGATTTCAAGCGGCACAACTTTGCAGGACAGTTCTACTGACAGAAAAGCCAAAGGGGTGTAACTGTGGGACAGATTTCTCATTTTTAAAAATTTCTTTGTTCTGTGTTACATTTAGATTACAGAAATGTTTTATGTTATAGTTTGCCAGACTGCATTTTATTTGCTGAAGAGAACTAACTGTGAAACTAAATGAGCTGTTCTGAAGTTGAGAGTGTGCACAGGCTCCTGTGTAAATGCTTGGAGAACACAATACTTTTTCATATTAATTTTAATTCTCTAGATAATATTTGCTTGGCAAATCACATATTTTAAATGTATATTTATCACCTCAGGAAATTTAAATGAAAGCACATACCTCCTCTTTTGGCTGTAGGAAAATTACTCATTTTGATAAATCTAAATTTCCTGTAACCTGCTAGCAGAGTAGCCAACATATTTGCCACACAAGACTGTTTTCAAGGTTGATGTGTAAATAGTTTGCACTTCTGTGATGTGTGCAGTCCACATAGTTATTGCAAATTATTTCACACATTAGATGAAAGGTTAAAATACTCTTTCCCCCAATCATACATTTTTTTAAATTTATTATTTTTTATTGTTATTTTAAAATTTCTAAACAACAGTTTAAATCTAGGGAAAATACACTTCATTCCTGGCTTTCTAAAAGCATGGAAAGATGTCAAGCTTTCCAGAGCTGCTGTTGATTGCAGGAAAACCAACACAATCTGGGCAGAATCATCATCATAAATAAAAAAGTAATGTTTTGATTTTGTGCTATAAATAATGAAATAAGCACCTGATTTTTATCCAAAAAATTAAGAGACATAATTAATTCAGGCATGCTGCAGGGTAATTCTAACATGCACTCTTTGTTCTGGTGTTTTATGTTCTATTTGACTCTGTTGCTAGGATGTTACTGCCAAATAATACATATTGAGATCGGTATTGCCGGGTGCTGCGGCTGTGACGCGGTATCACTTTGTGAACTTCATTTCTCCTTCAGAACTTGATAATTCTGCCAAGCTTGGTGTGATCCCAGCCTCCCACACCAACATGTTTTCATTGGATGGAATGAATGAATGAATGAATGAATGAATGAATGAATGGGAGACTCCTGCATGCTGGAGGGAGGGCAGAGGCCTTGTTATCCCCAGCACGACTGTCCCCAGCCCAGGACAGGGATACAGCTCTCAGGGACACCTCAGCAGGAAGAAAATGATGCCTACACTTCTCAGAGGGTGAAGGAAAAGTGGCTAGAGCTGAGGTTGAAAGACCAGAGATATGTCCCTGGAGCTTTTGTAAAGGTCTACCCTTTGGAGAAGATGATACAATACAGCCCAGAGAAGGATGAGTGGCCTGGGCTGAGAAAATTCCTCAGTCACCTTCAGTCCTTTCTGGAATATAAATACTCCACTGTCCTCCTGAAAGAAAGCAGTTCTGCTGTAAGAACTCTGTTTCCTAAAAGCTTCATGTTCCCTCCACCATATAGCTGTTACATTTAGGTCAGTAGAAGTAGGTGAATCTCCAATTCTAGCCAACAAATTTCATTGATTTTTTTTTTCCTTTCCTGTTTGTCAAGTGAAGATTCATTATTTTATCAACTTCTACTATTTTTTCTAGCATTCATGAAGCTGATGAATGAGTTGCAATCTACTTTGACTCATGCTTTACTGGCAACTGCAGACCAAGTCCTGAGGAGCAAGAGGGATATGAAGCCTCCTACAGTCTCCACAGTTATGATTCTCTTAACTGAGTTAGGATGAGTTAGGAGGGAAAAAATATCTGCCACACACAGGAAGCTCTTTTGTGGCTCTTACAACTAATTATGCCAAGTCAGATTCACACAGGCAACAACAAACTATAAAAATGACTGATCTTAACTGTTTATCAAGGAAAATACTCCTAATGTAATAGTCCCGCTTCCTAAGCCCACACGAAGCAAACTAAGTGCAGAGGATCTACATAACTGATTATATTAGATGGTTTATCCTAGTCTCAAAGTGCATCAGGTAGGAAACAGACATGATTTGTGTGATAAAATTATCAACAAAATTTAATCTCTTGTTCACACACATGCACAGCTGCATCCTAGAGTCAGTCTGCACAAAAGCAAACAGAAGCAGCCAGGGATTAGGGGCAAAGCCTTGGCTATCAGATGTAGCTGCAGCTTGTTGTGTCCATGAGAGAAAACACTGCTCAGGGGGCACTTGACATTGCAGCTGCAAGAATAACCACTGAATACTGCAGGTTAGAGCACTCCAGCCCAGTCCACAGTGCCTGAATTTACTATCCTTCAACACTACAAAATAAGTCAGATTTTCAGTCTGCTCCTCACTACGTACCTGGTATAGCATCCCCATGAGTCCTGTCACAGAAAGACCAAACCCTTCTGATTTAATGCTCAGAATGCATGCACAGCACCCTGCTGTCTCTTTGCCTTACCTTTGTCTCATCAGCTCTTACCTTCACAGTAACTTTCAGAGCCAGAAAAGCTGAAAACCCTGCACAGATGGCCACGCTCAGATCTCTCTCATAGATTTGCCCCTGCAGAGCAGCTAAACTGATCAAGCAGGTCCCTCATCTATGGTGTGGAGCTCACCTCTGTGCAGTGGGAAGTAATTGTAAAGAAATACATGTCCAAAATTGGATATTTTTCTTCTCAACATACCATGTCTCTATTCCTCTTTAACTTACTAAATCTATTTTCCATACTGAGCTCCAGCCAGTTGCAAACAATCCTATCTTAAAGCTTAAGCATTCATTCCTGTGTCTGGAAAAGATGCTCTTTTTTATGACTGTTCCAGTTCCATCTCATCTCTCATTTATTCTGGTTCCCCCTTTGACCCACATTTTTTCTGTCATCCCCATTTCTCTCTGCATACAGAAAATACCCCGGCATGGAGGTTCTGCTCTTCAGGTATGTCCATAGAGGGTGTGCTGTCCTGCTGTGAGCATCCCTTTGCAGCTCTGGGGAGGTGGGCACGGTAAGAACACCCTCTGCCAACACCATGGGAGACAACCCCCTAAAATGTGCCACCGACTCTCAGATTTGCCTCCTGGGCCCTAAACTCAGTCTCCCCCTTTAAGGATAAAACTTCTCACTCAAAGATACGAATCTACTACTTTAGCCTAACTTTCTCTTGATTAGGTTGAAAGGTTAAATGTAAACTGTGCAGGAGTTTAACCTGAGAGACTTGCTGTGTACTGAAAGGTACCCATTATATTTAATTTTAGATATCATGTAAAAGAGACTTTGAGTTTGCTGAAGTCACCTCCTTCCTCCTCTGTGCTGTCAGACAATATTTTGAGCAGCCCAGTAATGGTTTAGCCAAAACACAGTCTTTAAATTGCAAGATATATTTTTTATGCATACTCCACTTTCCATTTTGAAATGACAATAAAAACCTCTTTCATGTAGCTGAAACATACCCTTTTGTCTATATACTTAACTCACCCAAATTATACCTGAATGCTTGCAAAGAACTTTAAGAAGAATATTGGTCTATTCTAAGACTTGAAGGAAATAAATATTGTGAAATATGTTTCTCATTCCCTTTGTTCTGAAGTTTTATGACTAAGTGCTGTGCTGGTAACAGAGGTTTATCAGGAATGCCTGACTTGTCCAGATCTTGAACTCTAATAAAATAATTCAACAGAGCAAGAAAAGAAAATCAGGGAAAAAGTAAAAAAGAAGTAATAATAAAAAAGAAAGAATAAGAAAGAGCAAGCCAACTACAATATATGAAAAGTCTAATTGTTACTTGTAACATACGGTCAGTGTTTCCATCACAGCTGTAATATAAAAAAAGCTGATGTTGAGCTGGTAACATCTGCTGTGTATCTCATGATTTCTATATTCCTGTTCACACTAGCTAAGGCTCTGGCCTTAATTATTTAGTCTTGGATCCTACTGGTTTTGGTTGTTTTTTTTTTTTCCTAAAGACAGATGCTCTTATTGAAAAATACATCTTGCAGAGTTGATTGACATGGACAAATAAGGTCTCTAAGACAGCTACTACAGAACATGGTCCTTGGTTCCTATTCTACAAAATACACAGAAAGAGCTAATTTGCAGCTGAAATTCCATAGGTTATTCTGCAGGTTATTTCTGATAAAATGATAGTAAGTAATTAATTACAATGTTTGCAACAAAATCTAGAATGATGGAAGTCTAATGCAAACTGGAGCTTTATTTAAAGAACACCCTGTTAGTGGCCAAGCACGTCAACCTCCCTGCATGCTCCACTGGCAGGAGTGTTCCCAAAGGACACAGTACTCACTTCTGAAATCTCAACATAAGAGAGGCAGGAATCATTTTAAAGCAGCTCAAAAAATAATACCACAAGCAACTAGGCTGTACACAAATAAATATTTAGCATAAGCAGATTCAATTGCAGTAATAACAAAATTAACTACATTAAAAAGGGACATCCCAAGATCTTCTGCGTGGAAAGAAAAATGCCATGCCTTGAACACCTAATGCACCTCTCTTTTCCTTGTTGACAGGAGGTAGCTAACAATTAGGAGTGTTCATCAAGCCTGTCTGATTACAGGTACCCTATCTGAAAAGGTGCTCACCCCATCCTCCATCTGCTCACCACTTCCCTCTGCTGCAAGTTGCTATCCCTTCTCATCTGCTTGCTCAGCTGCTCACATAATTGCTCCTCATCTCATTTCAACCACAAGGAACCACATTAATAAGGATCTAGTACTGGAATTGTTAAGGTAACCTGCCTTGATCCAACTGAAGGGGGTCAAGGCAGAAGACACAACGTTAGAGGTGACAAGAACTTGGGGAAGGGGTGAGGGAGCATGCACAGGACAGCAGCTAAAGACCATGTGTGCAAACACTGCTTAGAAACAAAGAGATAGATAGCTTTGGGTATGTTAACAAAGATCTCCCATTGTCCTTAGCAGAGCAGAAATAAAAAAGAGTGAATATATGGGTCACTGAACACTCATAAGACTGTTTGTATATGGTAATTTGGAAAATCATGCCCGGGTACCTATCTTAAAGTGAAACAAAAGAGTATCTTTGCCATCCCTAACTGACCTGTTTTTCTTATATGATGAACTGTTACTGGAACAATGTCTTTCAGTGCATCCATTCTGCAAGTAATCCTGCATCCTCCTCTGAATTTCTAAATTGGTTGAACTGAATGCCAGCAGAACACCAGCCAAGAGTGCTACACGTCATAAGGTTGCTATATCATAAAAATAACATTCAGTGGGGATAGACTGAGAAACCTAAATTTACAGCTGGGCTGTGTTTTGTTTAATGTAACACTCTGAAATCTGAAAAACTGCTAAAATCTAAACAATATGGGTTTTATTTTTAATTTTTTTTTTTATTCCAAGTGTAAGCATACAGTTGCTGAGGAAGCTGATCTGAACAACTCCAAGTAATAAGAACATATTCTTCTGTATCACAAATTGGTTTAGAAACCTGCCACCTTTTATATGTATGAGACATCCAGGGCATTTAATGGACACACCTCTAAGAAACTTGGCAGAGGCTTTGAGAAGCAAGCAGAATGTTACTTGGAAAACATTAATGACTTTTATGACATCTGGTGTTGGATCCCAAGATAAACTTTGGGCAGCATCCACCCTTCAACTCTTTTAGTGCTGTCGGGAGAAGACAGGGAGGGTTTCTCAGGTGGGGGTTCCAGGTGGTCCAGGTGCACTCAGGGAGAAGAAGGGCTGGCCTGCACCCTCCATAGTCCCAGTGCTAAGCCTTCAACAGGTGAGCAGGTTGTGCCAGGATGCACAAACCAGGCTGCTGGGACTGTGTTATGATGGCTGCTGCAACTGAGGTGTCTCCTGCTGGGCTGTGGCCACGAGTCTGACCATGTCTGACCTGGTGCAGTTTAGCTCCAGGAAAGAAATGACAGTGTCTCCTTGACTGAAACTGAAGCTGTATTTCATGGTCATCTACCTTACAGACCCCATTCTGCACAGTTCACAAGGCCTAGGCATGGAAACAAAAACACCCAAAACTTGGGAGACCACGCTGTACCTGTGGCTCAGGTCTACTGGAGCTAGACCAATATTTAAAAAGATTGACAGTAGCAGCTTCCTTGTCACTTTCTGCCATCCAAAATCCATGTACAAACAAGAAATCTGCCATAATGAATAAATCTTAGATGAAATAAATGAATGAATAAACAAATGAATAAATCTCAGATCTTACCTGGTTCAGGCTGGTTATTTACCCTCCTAGGCCAATGATCTGCTAGTGAGCTACACAGGTACTGTTCCAACTCCCAAGTTACCAAGTTACACCACACAATATCTCTTCAGTACTGTCCTACAGAAAGAGAAGGAAATGCTAGGAAAATTGGGTGGAAGCCACATGTTCAATAGTTTTTTAGCAACTCCTCTCAAGAATTTCAGTTCTTGCTGTGGAGGAATCTTCTCCATACAACCAGATGTACCGTTCACAATAGATAATTTTCTCCTTAGCTCATTACTCAAAGGCCTGTGTGCTGTCTCACATGCCTGATGCTCTTCAGCTCAGGAGCTGCCTCTCTCAAACCATGTACTGCCTCCCACAGCTTTCAGGAAAGATGTAGGCCAGAAAAATCTACCTATGCTAACATGGCAGAAGACACCCAGAAATGCGTATACTTTGGATTTCCAAAATGATCTTAAAGAAGTACAGAGCTGGTTTAAAGCAAACCTGTTTTGTCACTGCAAAGCTAATCAGTGGATAATAAGTCAGTGTATTTCCATTGCCACTTGGTGTCCCCAAACCTATTAGCAGCTCACACAAGCTTGGCAGGACAGGTACAAGCTGGATGAATAAATGTGATTTGATGCTTATATTTTGTTTTGCCAAAAGACTGTGCTGACACCAGCTAATCTCACAGTGTGTGCCAGGCTCAGCCTACACCTCCTGCAGAGGTTGCTAACTGCAAGGTTACACAATGCCTGTGCACTGTACAGCCTGTTCTCAGGTCCAGCAGGCCTCCAGAGTATGGGGAAATCCCAAAATGCCAGGAATGCCTGGGCTTTTGTGTTACAGGCCCAAATAGAAAGCTCAGTCGTCCAGCACTTCTTCCTCCGCTCCCATCCACACTGCAGACCTAGTTAAAGCAGTTTTATCATCTCTGTGAGTAACCCTTGGGAGGTCTATGCATTTTATGACAGGGATGACTGCTAATCAAAACTCCTAATCTTCCCCTTTCCTACCATTTTGCAGGATCAGTATTTGCTCTCTGCACAGCTTCAAAACATTGCAATGTCAGTGTCCTCAGAGCTCTGAACACCAGGGAGGCGTGCAGCAGGGCCAGTGCTCCTGCACTTAACTAACAAGCATTTGGGCTCCAAATTCCACGACAAGTCTCACGTATCACACTTCCCTCAAGAATGTGAGCAGGCAAGTTGGCCAGACAGCTCTGGCATTTGGACATGGGTATGGCCTGATCAACAGCTGAGTGGAGTCAGAGAGACTCCTTCTGTTCATTACAACCAGTTGTAGAATGGGGTCTGTGCAGCACAGATCATCCCTGCTGGTGTTAGCATTCATCACCCTCAGTGACTAATTATGCATTCTGTAAAACACCACCGAGTGTGCACCTTATCCTGAGTTACTGAAGCTCCCCTGTACTGACCAATGTTCTCCCACCCCAAAACCCCCCAAACCAGCTGGAGCTACCTGGTGGCTGGGACAGGGAGGCATCAGCCAGCCCTTTAGGCTCTCCCTCCTCCACTGACTTTATAAAGGGCCACACTCTGCCTTCCATTTCTCATGAGAGACCTTTATGCATAAATGGAAGCACTAAGTAGTTCCCACAAAGGTAAAGGGAGCAGGAGGGAAGATTTCCTTCTGGTGGGCTATTTTGTGTAGCTGGCAAGTTCACTCTTGTATTTTCAGTCTGCCTTCACCTTGGTTCTAGTACTTCTCTCTCTTCTGCTCCTCCCCTATACAAGGTGACAGAAAAGCCTTAAAGAGTAATTTGTGACTGTAAATGATCAGGAAGCCTACAGGTAACACGCTTTTGTAAGTGGCTGGATTGCAAGTTGACTGTGCTCTTTTAATACAGTAAACTGCAAAACAAAATCACAGGTGCTGTAAGAGCCTATAGATTGTTTTCTATAAGGCCATATTAATATTTTATACCACTGTCATCTCTGAGTGTTCTTGGCTGACTTGTTATCTCGCACAATCTGGAAGCAGTAGTTTGGCAATAAGACAGATCAGTGGGGGCAATGTGGAACAGCACTTCAGCAAGAGGTGTTGCACTCATGATGCAAATGAGTCTCTTGACCTTGAGCTTCCCCAAGTGTGTGGTGTCACTGAGCGGGTTCATGACAGTGTAACACCACACACACAGCAGGGCTGGGATGAGGCTGAACAGAAATAATCCTTCCTATATATTCTTTAAGCACAGAAGCCTATTTTATAATTACTAAGCATATGGCATTTTTAAGGCAGCCCCTGATCCAAAATATGTTATTCTGAGATAACACAATATGACTCAACACAGCAGCATGAGACAGAGGTGACATGTGCAGGTAAGTTGTCAAAACAGGTGACAGATGGAGTTGTGCTTAAAAACATTCAAGATATTTGCTTCTTAGCTTTTCTCCAACATGCATCTCCCACACAGTTTTAAAAATTTACCTTGAAGTGCCTCTACATAATCTAATGTGATGAAAGAGAGAGAACACGAGTGAAAGAACGAATTGCAGAGTTGTTACAGATAATATGAGACATATAGCAGATACCAGCACACAGCAAATAGCCCTGTTTGCTGACAACCTATATTGCTTTGGAATAGTTTGGCACAAATTGCCTATACGTGTATGATATGTATTTTCTCCTTTTTCCTACAGCTCTAGTGATTTGAAAGGCAAACTCCTCAGTGATCAAGGAAAAGGAAATAAATCAGTTCATTACAACAAGACAGAATTTAGCACAAATCATCAGTGCATGTTTTCTTGTAGGACACACTGTTCTTCTGCCCTTTAAAAGGAAGTGACATAACCCTGTTTACCTGATTGACACGATTTTGATACATATATATGTATTTCATGAATACTATACTACACTATTCCATTTCTAATACACACATCACACATCATGCTTTTCTGCATTTCTTCATATCTGGGAAATAAATACTTTGAAATGGAGTGTAACTTCACCCATGTTCATTGTTGTAATAGACTACTTGTTCTACAGAAGCTGATGTTACAACCTGATGTTGTAAGAAAATCCACCCAGAGAGGAGTTCATCTGGCATCAGGGAAGCAATTGCCACAGGATCAAGGCCTCAAACAGTCCAAAATACTTAGTTTAGAGAAATTTAAAGGGTTTAATTAAAGCTCTGTTTCATCATGGATTTATTTTATTTATTACTTGCTTTATAGCTATTAAAAGAAGATACCCAGCTCAGGATATTTATGCATTTTGGTACAGATTTGCACCTAATAACATGTCCTACAGTTGCAAATTTTAAAGCAGGGGTTGAGGGATTCAATGAGCAATCAGAAAAGGCAAAATACTGTATGGTTTGATGAATCCTGTTTTAGCCACACCCCAGGTGGGATTTTGTACTTTGTGAAAAATTACCTGTTCTCAAAGCCATTGGCAATAGTTGTTTTCAGTGAACACTTGCCACTAAAAACAGAAGTAATGGGTACAATACTGCAATGTAATTTCTGGTATGTGGATGAATTATGGAAAATAACAAACATGGCAGAGACCTGTGAGTGTGCAATGGGCAGAACTGAGCAATGTCAGAGCATTGCTGTGGGGTTGATCCTGTTCCTGCACACTTCCATGACAGAGCCTATGACTGATGCAAATCCAGGAAACAGGAAGGAAAAGGCCATTTGTGCAACATCTGCCAGGCTCCCATATGGCAAGTTCCAAACTCACTATTGCCTGATGACAGCGTGCAGATTAGGGCATCAGTGTGGCTTGAACTGGAACTGATCTTTCACTGACTTTTGAATAACTTCATGGCATGGATTAAGAGGGGTATAAAATTCATCTTCACATCACTGTTGGTCCCTTACCCATAAAAGTTATTCCAAACTCAAGAGCATTAAGGAAGGGTATTTTGAAAACACACATAAAGAATTGAAACTATTCGGAGCTTTTATTTCTACAGTCCACACTCAGCATAGAGCTAGATGCTTAATTCAGCTCTTTTGTAACTATGGATCCTTTTTGTACATTGTATCAAGATATATGTCAAGCCTTGGATAAGACTACCAGTAGCATTTTTTAACCCTTGTAGCATTAAATCCTTAGCTCTCAAACAATTATTTCCATCTGTTCAGCTCAGAGCACTCACAAGGGCAGGGAAATGTTCACCACCTCACTTAGGGAAACCAAAGAGCAGAAAGGTGATTGGGAAACCAAGTCCCCTGCCTTCTACACCATGTCTACAAAACCATTCTTTTTATGGACAGTCTGAGGTACTGACCCCAAACACTGATAATGTGAAAGCTATTTACATCTCATGTTACATCTACACTTTTAGTATGGCTGAGCAGCCTGCGACACCCAACAGGGGCGCACAAAGCTCGTCTGTCATCATGCACGTTCCTCTCAATCTTTCATTTAACTTTCCCTTGCCTGGGAGATTGATAACTGGTGTTTGTGCAGCTCCCAGGGACTGCAGTGGTACAGTGTTATGTTAGCCAGAGACAGGCAAGCTTGCTTGGCATCATTTGGTACTCAATGAAACTTTTTAAACTGGAAAGTTTAATTTGAATGAGAGCATAACTGAGTTTGTCTTCCCTTAAATAGAGGCTGATAGAGAGAGCGAATGGAGGGAGAAGTGGGGGAGGGAAAAAGACAAGAATGAACCCACCTAGTCTGAAGACTGATAGTCTTGTTTGGGGCTTTTTTCAGGAGTCTCCTGTCAAAACTTGCTGACACATAAGTTCTTTTGAGTCTTACACTGGTGATTTAAAATGTTACCGCATCCCTTCCTCTCCCCGCGCTTCTGCTAAAGGTTATAGCCTACAAACCGTGATTGACAAAAAAGAGTATTTTCCTCTGTCTTGGCCATTTCAGTTGAAATTCTGGCATATTAGTTAAAATATTTTGATGTAAGGTAAAGAAAGATAGTACTGGAAGGACTGTGGAGGTCACCTAGTTCATGCTTCTGCCTGTAGGCTGGATCAGCTGCTGTGTCCCACAGGACAGATTTGTCTCACACTGTCTTAAACACCCCTAGTGCTGGAGGTACTGCAGCCTACACCATCCATGCAGACAGTGAAAATACTAAGAAGTACTGCAGGCTTCCACAAACACCCACTAATGTGTTTTTGCCAGCAACTATAGCTTTTCAATGTTTTTCAACCAATTTCCTAGATTTCAGGTACAAACAGCATGTGGGATGATGTCAGAAGCCTTCCTAAAACACTGCAGTCCTAGTCCTCTTGAGAAAGACACCGTATTTGAAAAGCTGTAGCCCAGTGACATGATCTTCATTCCCAGAAGCCCTGTGACTACTCTAGTTTCTTACAGGAACTGCAAGAAAATTTGTTAGGCCACTGATGTCCCAGCTGCATTGCATTTTTTGCATTGGTTTGTCTAACTGCATCCCATTCCTCTTACAAATCATAAATCTTTGATCTTAAGGCTATTTTCCCTCCTTTTTTCCAGCGTTTGAAGTGAAACTTTTGCAATTTAGCTAAACTGGATTTTTACTATTCTTCCTCTCTTTTGTTTGCACAGGAACTCTTTGCAATTGTGCTCTTAATACTGTTCTTGAAGGAGCTCCTAGATTTGTGTTTTTCCTTGGACAAGGAAATGACCACACTGATATTTACCTTCCTAAAACTTTACTTTGAGGCTACATGAAGGAAAGACAGCTCCTGTCCTTTGGCTACAACCCATGTACCTGTTCTATTCCATGTCTTACACACAGAAAAAGTTATAACATAGTTCAGTACCTGCCTAAACCATCTGTTTCCTTTATTTCCAGTGACTGGCTAAGTGTCTGTTTCTAACAGAGCCTGTGCTCTAGAGGTGCTAATTGGTTGTTCATGTAGTTATATCCTGGATCTTCTTGGTTGCCACTGCAAGCTCACATGGCAACTGCATTCAGATTATTTTCCCCCTGGTAATTTTTACAGGTCTCTCATTCTCTCTAACCTGGCCCTGAGGGCAGCTGTACACATCCTTGAGACCCAACACATCCCATCTCCCGTGCTCCTGCCAACACCTGCTCCCCCTTGCCGGCTCTCTGGGGAGCAGCCACAAGCCACAGGGGCTGGCAGGCGTGGGGGAGTGAGCCAGGGGACTCACACCCCTTGTTCTGTAAAAAACACAGAAACAATCTTTGAAGTGAAATCTTCCTTGACAGAGTTTGGGCTAAATTACAGCAGTGAGACCTTGACAAGAGGCAGGTTCCCCTGCAGCACTTTGTGTCTGTGCTCCCAAAGCACTCGGAGAAAGCAGGGGGACAGGAGGGTGGGGACAGAGCTGGGTGTGCTCCTTTCCAGGGACATGTCCTTCCTCTGTTGGACACCTGCTTAATCCTGTACTCAGCTCCCTCACCACCTTTCAGAGGTGTCTTTTTGGGGTCACAACATGAACCTTCCATTCCTCCTTAAGACCTTTAAGTGTCCAGGAAGCATCCTCTGCCTGGGGTGACTTTCCACCTAATATTCTGAGGTGGCAGTCCATGTTTATTTCCCAGGCTCTGGGAGCTGCTCAGATGATTTCTGGGTATTTTGTGTGCTGCCACATTGTGGGTTTTCATTAAATGCCAAACAGAATTTGCCTTCCCTGGGAGATGAACTAAAATGATCTCTACCAGTATTGGTATGCACAACAAAACTTTTATATCGCCATTAGCAAAGCAGAGTATTTCTGTTCCTATTATTTCAAGTTGAATAATTTAATGCTCACCCTTTTTAAATTTACCACTTTTAAATTAAAAACTCATTAAAATGTTTCAATAACAGTTAATATTAGCATAGCAATAAGACATACCAAGTGGGCATTACCAAGAGATAATTGACCTGATCTGTAAATTGGTGCCCTTGGCTTTACCTCTAGATGTCAATCAATTAAAGCAGTCAATCATCCCTGAGTAGTGCCTGCCTTAGCACGTCTTATTGCTTAATCATATAACTGTTGAGCTAATACCATTCATATTTCTGGACAAAAAATTCCACTAGGAATTCCCATTTATTATCACATCAAAATTAACAAGATCTTGAAATGCATATTATATTATTCATAGCATAATCCTCTACCAAGTGGAAAACATAAAAATATATCTCCCATTCTTTTCTTCCCTTTTTTTAAAGCCTGCCGTTGTTAATTAGCCATTCTTTAGGATGATCAAGTAATTGAGATACAGGTTTTAGATCAGGTTCACAGGGAGTATGTGGTCAAGTTAATGAGTCATGAAGGGACCAAAATGTCACTGTATAGAAAACTGACTTGTGCTCAGCTGATATTAATTGCAGTGGCACTGGTGAAGTCAATAGCTCTATGCCAATTTACTGCAGGTGAAGATCAGGCCTTATGTTTACAAGAGTGTGGAATTTAGTGAATGACATTTAATCTTCTATATAATGAAATTTAGCACATGTAATATTTTTAACTCTTCAGATTCCACCTAAAAGCCTTTGCTTGCATGAATTGTTCAACTTAAGCTAATGACTTGGCAAAATATATGAATAGAGAATTAAATGGATCTGCCTGTGCCAGTTAAAGCTAACAGATTCAGACACTTTGTGAGTTGAAAATTTACTATATGTATTAGAAAAATCCTTGCCTTCAGGACAGCCATGAAAATAAATGTAGCACAGGACATCAATCCTGCACATATTTATTTGTGTATATTTTTTACTGGAAGGGGCTTGCGAGTGTTGAGATAACATACTTGCACATAACCAGGATGAGGGCCTAGCTTCCTTTTTAAATCAGAAATGTAAATGTGTCTCATTTTGAACATTAAATAGGGTGTAAATCAAATAGGCTTGGTCATTATTGAAGTGCCGAAAAGCTATCATTTTGAAAGGAAGCATCTTGCTATTTTCTCCATAATGAAGCAGCAGACACAACATTATTAATGATAACTGTGCCTGGATTGTGCATTCAACCAAGATAAGAGTCAACATGTTTGGTAACATCAAAGAGAACCTGATACCTCAAGTAAAAGAAGATTAGTATTTACAGTGATCTGTAGGGTTGGCAGTTCCAAGAAGTTGAACAGACAATGCCAGGAGGGACAATTAGTAATAAATTGGCACTGAGATTCTCTCCTGTGTTTGAAATCTGGCAGTGAGCATAAGCACTCGTTTGAACGTTTTGTTTAGAACTTCCTGCTGCAGCCAGAGTGGGGCTCAGCAGAGTGAGAGCTGTTACAACACGCTGGGAAAATGGAGACAGGTTCTCTCATTGGCACTGGAAGGTGTCAGGTATTTTGTACAAAGGCTATAGGAACAACATCTCCATCACGTTCTGTGAGGCTCACCCAATCCTTTTGGACATGCCACTGCAAATCTATCGTGTGAAGGTTCAGGGTTGCAGAGATTATTCCACAGAACACACGGTTAGGCCATAAACTAAACTAGAATCACGTGGTACATGCTCACAGAATAAAGGGCTCTTTATGTTAATCCAAATTTATTTTTTTAGAGACACAATAAAACAAAAATATCCATTTTTCTGTATCCACATTTACTTCTAATACCTCTGCACTGGCCTCAGTATGAAATATACAGATAGATCCCAAGTCACCCTTCAGTGTAGCTGTAGTTGCTGGAATTTTCAGCCCTGGTTAGAGATGGGAAATTAGCTAAGTACTGCACATCAGATATTTTTTCTTTATTTTTATTTAAGTGGCACTAGCAACGGTGAACACTTTAAAATAATTCTAAAAGTTTCCAGGAAAACACGAAAGAGTAGGAAATTCCTACAACCTGATGCTCACCTTACTTGTGTTTGGCATAGCTCATTGTGAATGAAGCCAAATCATCATTACACATTGATAAAGATGAAACTAACCCACTGGAGATGGAAACCCAGGAATATTTCTGCTAAATTTGACATTTGCACCTCACATTATTATTGAATGCTTTTATTATTGGATTACTTTCACTGCATACCTCACTGAAATCAATAGGAGGTATTGATGGTATCGAGCCCTGGAAATTGCCTTTTGATGGAACATCTTTACGACATGAAATGGATCTTCATGATATCTCTCTACAACAGATACGTGTCACTGGATCCAGTTACAGATGAGAAAAAAGTTTAAGTGACACAGACAAGGTACATGCTAGAGGTAACCAAATGCACATGCTAGAAAATTCCCTTTTCATTTAAGGCTAAAAGTAAAATAATTGGTAAACACATAGCATTGATTCTTCTTTTCATGTCCCTTCAAATATAAAAGTTGAACTATAATAGGAAATCTAGAAGCTTCTAAAAACACTGGCTGCACTATTAGCAAGCCATATTTATTTCCTAACCCTCTTTCATTTAGGTCAGCATTGTCAAAGTTTTTTAGTACAAAACCCTATTATAATAAAGAAATTATAAAGAAGAATTGATGGGTTCATGAGGTTAATATAGTATGGGCCCATAAAGGATCACAGATCCCTACAACAATTCTGTATTTGAGGAGGAATGATGTATATAGCTGCTTTTAATGTGATTTGCAGACAGAAACAAGGACATTACTAGTTTGAAAAAGCATTTTAATTCAAAAATTTTCATGTTAGATAAATATTTTAAAAATACTTTGCGGAGAGACTATTGACGTTTCCTTTTTTGTCAGCAACTCAGCATGGAGAGCAGGAACAAAGTTCATTTAAACTCTGGGATAGCACTAACTTCAGAATGCTTGAAAGGTTTATATCAGGTTTCCCAGATTATATAAGCCACAATTACACAACTCATGGTTCTTTCTAAGATGATCCTAGTTACACAGTTATTACACTTTGCTTCTTTTTGGCTGAAACATATTAAATATTTGCTGGTGCACAAGGGTGTTTATCTAGAAAAACAGCTACTCTCATTATTAAACAGGAAAAAAGAAAAGAAACAGATTATAATGGTACAATTCTTCACTTACAATTGAAATATAAGATTCTGAGTTTATATTATTAAAATGCATCTTGAGGAATTTATTTTGAAATACTGGTATAACATATGCATTTTTGGATTTGAAACTCATGTATCATGATGTGTCTTCATCACTGTAGCATTTAAAGCTCCAGGGAAATGCAATATTATCAGCATCACTGCACACCATAACATCTTGGTCTAGGTGTCGGGGGGGCGATGGGTCAAACCTTTGCCACAGTTGAGATGTTTGGGTGAACAGCCCACAAAATCAATATGAACATTTGGGCCATATCTGAGCAAATCAGCAGTAGTTCATTTGCAAAACTCAGCTGAAGGACATGTTAAGAACAGTATTTCTCCCATGAGGTTTCAGTAATTCTGCCTTTGTTATGGATACGTCTGTAACAGCCCTTTGGTATTTGGGTAGAAATCCAAGTAGAGTGCTCAGAAACGTGTAGCATTTAATATGAATCAAAGTATTCTGATAAAAAAAGTAGCTTGGCCCTTTGCTGCTTCTTAGGTTTCCATCTCCCAGCTGAGCAGGTTTCTCCATCTGCCAGCACAAGTTACATAGTTTAAGCACAAGAGAGCATTTCTGGGGAAGTCCTGTGCTGCCCATCTCAGCAGGGGTTAAACCTCCTTATTGGACTGTTTAGGAGCTCAGCACATTTGACCACTGGCTATTAAAGATGGACCCAGAAGGACACATGTCAAAATGTGTGATAAAAACTGCCTTTAATTAATGAGATAATACAAATCTAACTCCAAATTTTACTGCTTGAACCTTTCCCCATGACAGGTCAAACCTGAATTCAACTTAAACATCCCAAAATTTCAAGAATACTTGGATTCAGCTCCAGTTTTGGATCTAAGCTGGATGGCTTTGATCCACTTGTTATGAAGTCTGATCTCATCCTGGATAAGAAGTAGCATTACTCAATAAAGAGAGTTAATACTGGAACTGTGACATTGGGAAAACCTGCTTGACAAGCAAGCTTGTTTAATCAACAGAAATAGGTTGCCAAGATCATGAGCCAGGGAACAGTTTAACAAAAATCAATGAAGAAATTACAAGTGACTAATATATTCACACAATGAGTATAAGCAGCTGAAACTAGAGAAGAGAGGTAGTGACTGTAAACATTTTGCACAGAGGGCAGAACTTTGCCATTGCTGCACCCATAAAACCACAAACTGATCTGCTTTCTTAAAGTGATTGTGTTCCACCTGGTTAAAACCCAGGGGATTTAACAAAATCTGCAGTAGGTGATTGTTGATGGTTTAATGCTAGTCTACTTTCCATTGCAGGTTTGACTTCAGTCTGCTTATCATCACCTAAATAGAAGTGTCTGACAGAAGGTCCTTCTTTTTAATACCACAATTGCACCTCACAAAACCAGAGCTTGAACACAGTCACAGAAGCAGCGAGGAAACTGAAATGCCCTGATCCTAAGCAGAGAGGTGATTTATTAGAAAGGTGTTGCACAGATAAAAAAAGTAAAAAGTTTACTTTTCTTTTGGAGAGTTTGAGGTTTTTGTCTTCCCACAGCACTTATGGAAATTGATGAGCAACAGCTATGGCATGAGCCAAGGCATTTTGTTCTTTTGTCCTGTAGGCAGGTCAAGGTGTGAGCAGCAGTTAAGAGTGAGCATTCTTCTGTCCTACAGGTGTTACAACACAGAAAGTTTGATTTAAGTTTGTGTTCCTGACACTTATGTTTCCATGCTGTAATAGAGGTTATGCCACATTTGCTTTGATTGGAAGGAGGGAGAAGGTGACCATAATGGACAATTTGCTTACTAAAAACACAGCATTCCATGCAGAGCTCCATTAAATATGAGATTACTTTTTAATATTGTTTTTGCATCCACTGCACTGATACATTTCACCCTGCAGCGAGGCAGTGCCATCTAAAGTTCCGTGGCCCCTCCCTTTGCGTGACCCGTGGCGTGCAGGGACCTGCCTGTGGCAATGCTGTTGTCTCACCCCACAAGGACACAGCAGCTGAGTGGTGATCCCTGCTAGCCTGTTAGGTCAGCATCATCCTGCAGCAACAGCAGGGCTGGGAAGGTCAGGTACCTGTTACTCAGCAAGACACACCACTACAATTAATGCGGAACAAATCAGTGAATAAAATGACTGCAGGCACTACAATGCAGAATGAGGTAAAAAAAAAAAAAAAAAAAAAAAAAAAAAAGATGGGCCTCTGCTTGCAGCACACTTGAGCAAAAGGAAAAAAATGTTTGCTATATTTAATACATCTTACACATATATTTAATGTGTTCTGTTTATATTTCCCAGTCTCTGGAAATTTGAACGAGCCATGTATCAGCTGTTTCCTGAAACTCTTGGTAGCACTGGATATATTCTTTGCATGCTCTCCTTATCTGGACAGTTCCATCTCACGTACCCAACACCATCTCTGGAAGCTTTCCCCAAGTGATTTAGTAACAGTTGAAACTTGCTACCAGTCATCAGACAAGTTCATTTGGATCATATGTCAGAGTATGGCTCAGAGCTGTCTGGAACATGTTCAGGGACACATGGAGCATGTGGGGCCTTCCCCAGGTCCCAGTGAAGGGACTGGGGACCTGTGAACTGCACTGCCCAGCCCTGAACAGCCCTGCCCAGCCCTGAACAGCACTGCTCACCTGAACAGTCCCATGTACATGAAGGATCACTTCAGATTCAGTCAGAGAGTGCTGGGATGAACACAGGCCACTTTTCCCCTACCCTACCAAAAAATGTTATCAAAGGTTTCTGATTCTCACCATTGCAACAGCACTAAAAAAAAATGTCATTTCCTTTCATTTCTCATCAAAGGCTCATTTTCCAATAGAAGGGGAAATACTCGTTGCTTAGGATGTTACAATGACAACAGTAAGCAGATACACAGCTATAAATTTGACTCTGAAACATGTTGAAAGGTTAGATTTGTAAAAATGTAGGCAATTTGACACCTCTAGATCACAGCAAACACAAGGCCACAAAACTGAGCTTCCAGACTGTCAGTTAATTCCAGACTCCTAAAAGTGTCTCTTGGAAACTATTTCCACAGGGAGCAAAATAACTACTGTAATTGGAAACACTGAAGGATCAATGGGGAATGAAAGAGAATAAAGAGAGGAGGAAAATACACACCAAGATGCACACATAAACACACAGTATAATTAGCTTCAGTCTATTGTATAACAGAGTCATAACAAATGACTCAGCTCCTTAGGTGGTGTAATTAGACTTAAGTGGACCAACCCCAATTTATAGAAGCTGATAATTATGATATATAATTATATGGACTGATTCTGATCTGTATAAATTATTAGTAAATTTCAATGAGGGCAATAAGGTCAATCCAGTGGAAAAATTGTGCAAATGAGATAAAAATCAGATGTCAAATAAAATAATGAAGCATCTTATGTTCACACAGCTGCTCTTATCACAGGCATTTTTTTTAATGAACTTTATGTGGACAGGAACTGCTTGGGGTCCATTCAGATGTGGTCATTTCTGTGATGCTACTCAGCAGCTCTTGACTAGTTGCAGAAACTGTATATGCTATCTGGGGATGGCAGGGCAGGGATAGGTTCCATCCATTTGGAAGTGCAGGGGAAAGACTGTCTGGGAGGAAGAAATTGGCCATGCCTGATTTAGGATGGGGTATGGCACCTGATTGCTACGTGCTTTCACAATGCATCACCTAACAGCCCACTGGGAGCTCAGCGACTTCTGCCAAGCGAAACCATCAACCCTTTAAAACATTGGAGGTGTGGGTAGAGTTGCCTGCAGTTCTCTTAAGATCTGCAGTATGAAATGAGTACAGAGACACACCTTAGACCCCATCTCTAATATTTATGCCTGTCTGTGAATCTTGTCTATTAGTAAAAAACCAAAGAGAACTGCAGAATAAGCTGTTGGTTTTGGTATATTGCTAGCTGTGAAAGCAAGCCAGGGTTCCTCCAAGAGCAGATAACAAGCACATCAGGAATTGCTTCTGGTGTCAAATCCATGTCCTTATAGCTGACCTCATTAAAGGCTCTATCATGCTCCCACTGAAACTGATGGCAATGATTTCTACAGTTTGCTATGGGATATCTATGTACCAGTCAGCCTTGAAACTCAAAAAATGCCTGGCTCTTTCTCTGTCTGCCACTTTCACTAGATTTCTTGATGTATTTTAGGGAGGGCTGAGGTCTCTGCAAGCACAGATGTAGCTTCAGGGAGTGCCCCAAGGTGCTGTCAGTAAATAGGAGATGCCAAGTAGATGTGCATGCTCTCTCCTACTCCTGGGGCATGGGTGAAAAGTGACCTGGTGCCCCATGAGCCACCACAAACACAGACCCAGGAGCTGCCCAGCCCACACCAGAGCAGTGCTGTGGCTGAGAAAATGTTGCTGCTCTCCAGCTGAAACTGCATTGCAAAAGCACCAGGTTGGGCTGCTAGGCCATTGTGTGATGCTGCTTTCAGAACAACATCCTTTCTTTTCACATCCACTGTCTGCAATGAACACTATTCCCCATCCAAGTGTTCTGACCCCTAAACCTCACCCCCCTGTGGGGGTACTGCACTGAGCTGGTACTGCCTTGGCTCTCAGCACACAGCAGCTCTGCACTCCCTAGGCACAGCTGCACCTCTGTCTGCTGCAAGGGCTTTGCACTTGGAGTTACTTCATGTGTACCATCATCTCCCCTTCCACCTTCTTCCTCCTCCAAAAGAGGTGCCAAGACAGGTGAGAAGAGACAGCAGAGTGAAGTTTCTCACACTTGATGTGAAAGAGAGAGCTGGGAAGTCAGGGAACTGAAAGGAAAAAGCAGCAGCCAAGTAAAACCCTCACCTCTCCTGTCCCCATTCAAGTGTAAAGAAGCACTGTGCCAGGAAAAAACTACAGCACAAATCTCCTGATAAAACAGAGCTTCTCTGGAGGGAGAAGCAAAAAGGAATGTAAATGATCTTTGACCAATGACTTTTGTCTAGTTGTGGTTTCTGGTACAGCATATGTGGTTTCTTGTTCGGAACGGTAATGAGTGTGTGTACAGCAATGTGTTCAATGTGCACAGTGCTGAGAGATTAGAGAGTGAAGGATGGCATGGGACATGTCAATATGGATCTGTAATGATCAAAGGAGGCTGTCTCTTCTGGGCACAAGTCTGGGTTGGGTTACAGCAAAAGAAAAATGTGAAGTGCTTCTTAATGTGTTTTCTCTGTATTCTCTGCTCTAGGATCACCGTAAATGGAAGAACATCTTCTCTCCTAATAATCTATTTCCTGCATGTGGCTCCCCCAATAAATGTATTAAAGTTTTGTTTGAACTATACAGTTTGCTAGGAAAACAGGCTTGCCATTGTTTAAAACAAAATAATCACCAGTGCTGTACACTGCAAGGTTATGAGCATATCTTTGCTCTGACTAGTTATCAGCTATGAATCTTGTACTTAGGTAATTATTAGAGGTTTCTTTTTTAAAGAGATGATTTACTTACCCTGCATCCCTGCCAGATATTCTTTCTTTATTTAATATTTGAATTTTACACTTTAAGTAGGGCATGCTCATTTTTCTTGTGCTTCTGCCCTCTTTTGAGTTATGAATCCCTTCAGTGAGTAATGAGCAGTTGGCAACTTTTATGCATAAGAAAGAAGATTCAATGAATTCCAAATATGCTACATGGATGCTCCTTCTCCTACATAAAAAGTATAACATTTTTATGAATCGGGCCCATGATGATCTGGCATTAAATCACTGCCCCCTTTCTTCTCTGTGCTCTATTTATGCTCAGGGGACCTGCAGTCACAACGTGTTATAAATTCAGCAGAATTACTAATTAAAAAACCTACTGTACAAAAATAGAACAAAGAGTGGAATTAGAGCCAACAGGATCTGAGCCAGTGCAGTGGTCCTGGGGAAATGGTCTGGGCTGCAAGGCAGGTGATCTGATCCTCATCTGGGATTAACTAACGTAGCTCTCTTGCTTCAGATGATTTACAACCCTACAAACCCAGCCCCTGTGCAGACTTTTGGCAGCGGGCGCCAGCAGGGCTCCCGGCCTCCTGTTTCCCATCCCTTCCCAAAGGGATGAGCAGCTCCCATTGGCACCATGAGAAATGGAGCCCATAGGAAATGAGAACCACTTCTGGTCTTGCTTGTTGGCTCTCCAGACAGAGTCTGGGGAGACCATGGGAGATTTCCACTGAAGAAAAGGACCGTACAATGACCAGCACTCTGGTTTTCCAGGGAATTATGCTGCTGGGCACTGAGCCCTCTGCAGCACTGTGACAGCATGGCCTGGCCAGCACAGACATGGGAAAAGTGAGTCCAAACAAGTTCTTAGGGTCTCAGCAAGAGCAGTTACTTTTCCTCTGCTAACATTCCTAATCATCTGCTCTAAAACTGAAGTGTCCAATATTTGGGCAAAACACTAACTCTAGAAAAGCAAAATATGCAAGGTCTGCAGTGGATAAACTCATCCTTCTTCCCTCATTTCCAAGTACAAAATGGTGCCTTACAAACAGAAACAATAAAGGCTGAAAGATGTATGGAAGTTGGTTGGTATGTTGATTAAAACAGCGCCTCCTGGATACTGCCTGTGGGCAGACACCAAGCTGACCAGTGCATCCAAGGAAAGTATGCCTTCCTTCTGTCAAGAGTCTTCAAAAACTATTTTATAGGAGTGATATTAACAAAGAAGTGTCCCTGGGATGATCTAAGCTCCAACAGAACTAGCTAAAATACCCTCTTGGAAATTCAAAATGGAAAAAAAAAGTTTAATTAATCTTGCAACTTTCTCTGCAGGGTCAAATCTGTCATTCTGTTTCCCTGCTGACTATAATGGGTCCTGTACTCACACAGAAACCCCCCCCAGCACCAGGGAAAAGCACTGAATCCCTTTCCTCTCTCAGGAAAGGGAGAGAACATAAGTTTTGTAAAGACAAATACAAATTGTAACGAGAGCCTTAATCATTGCCTCAGACTGCACAAATAAAAGGACACCCAGCACCAGCTCTGCTTGATAGGAAAGGAGGTTTTACTGTCCCAGACTGTCTGCCTCACTCCTGACATAGCAACACTCAAACCATTTCTGCATTGTGGTTCAGCTTCTGAACTAATGTGCAGGTTAACCATAAACAATTTCAGCCCACTTTAAACCTCTGTGCTGTAGGAATCAGTGGCTCAGCAGCTAATTCACAAATGGCTCAGTTGACCATGCAGTGGGGACACCGCAGATAGCTGAGGGCAGTGACCTCGTCACTCAACCTCAGCTAATCTGTCCCCATTTGCCAGAGACAAGAAAGAAAGAACACAAAAAAGAAAGGGCTACTGTCTGATGTCCCTTACAATTCAGCATCACACATGCCAAAGTAAGTAGTTCTCCAGAATCAGAAAATGAGTTAAAAGTCGCAGAATTTAAAAGCATTTCTGGACTCTTAGGTAAGCCTGGTAAGCTGAAATGGTTTCTTTACTGAGGTGTTTTGCTATGACTCTGAACTGAAAGCCCACACTCTTCCCAAATTGCCTGACTTGTCACAGCTCAGCCTTTGGCAGAGGAGAAGCTACTGAAGCCAAGCACAGATCATACCTGAGTGTTTGCTGTGAGGTACATGCACAACCCATTTCTCTCATTGGAAAGAAGTTTCACTTACACTCTGAATTTATATTTCCCCATGTTTTCTTTTTCTTCCATCTAAGTTCACACCAGAAATCTAATATATTGTAATAGAAGTGACTGGATAAAACCCTGCCAGATCTACAATGAGAGGCACACAGGCACAGGGCTTCTGCACCCAGCAACATGCAGATCATCTGGAAGTGATGCTGCTAATCAGCACAGGGCATGGGGCACTGAGTCCTTCCCAAATTAATTTATTAAGTACTTAATGGAGCTCTGCTAATGGGCAGAAGCTTCAGAAGGAAGGCAATAGAGATGATCCTGCTGCCCGAGTCTGCCACTCTGATGCTTTATGGCACTGGACAAAACTCCTTTACCCCTTCTGGCTATCAGTCCTCCCACATTAATTCTCTTGGCTCAGGAACAGGCATTCCCAGGGAAGGGCCTCCTGTTGCATTCAGGCAGGTTGGACCTCTGGAATGGCTGAAAGGTGACAGTCTGCATAATATTTTTGGTCACACCTGTGTGAACCTGGAATAGCCAAGACCTGTGGAGTTTCTTTAGGTCTCCATGATTTAGGCTGACATCTCTATAATTTCCACCTCTAGACATACATGATCCAGATCTCCATCTGTAGATTTCCACAATCTATATTCACCATCCAGTCATCCAAACTCCTCTGCTAGATCACCCCAAAACCTTTAGCTTTCTCAGAGAAAGAGGTTTAACCCATGCAAGGGAATCAACTTTCTGTGAAATGATTTCTTATTCCATTAATAATACAAACCTTTACCTCTTATATTACCAATCTGTCATTTACCTCAGTACTCCCTCATGATAAAAAAGTCATTTACTGTAGTCCAGATGAGCAGCACACTCCTTTGGACAAGCTTTTTTCATTTTTGTCTCTCCCTGCCGCATGACATCTGGCTCACATCTCCCCAGTTTGCAGGCAAAAGCCTGGGCACCAAGGAGTCGCTCAAGTGCCCCTGAGCACTCTGCATTTTGGAGAATGATGCCTTTTTGAAAACCCAGTCTCCCATTGTAGCTTGGAAAAGCCAGACAGCTGGACCTACTTTAGTGTAATTTAGCTGAGATGTCAGCCCTCTTAAGGAGGAAAACACTACTCAGTGTGAATAAAAGTGGCACCATCTGTTCCGAAGCGAAGAGACCTTTGCAGCACGGCCTGAAGGTCGAACCCTGCTGGACTCCCCACTCAGAAAATGCTGTAGCACTCGTAGTTGTCAATGGAGAGTGCTCTAGCAAATCCCTTTGTCGAGTGCCACTGCAGGGTCTGCAGCCAACAGCCCTAATTGGGGATTTACTTAGGCAGCAACTGGTCTTCTGCAGTGATGAGAGTTGTCAGGTTTCTGAAGGAATAAGCTCTCTTTTCTCCTCTTCTTCTCCCCATCGTGACCAGTAGTTTCTCAAATCTCAAGCGTTTATTCAAGCGACCAACCTTCACTAGCAAATGGCTCAAGTTTTGATGTTTAATGTTGCAGGGATAGCAGTAGGCAGCTTTTCTTGTTTTCAGCTCTTTTAGCACACTGTTTTGCCTAAAGCAAAATATGGTTTCAAGCAGTCTCACTCCACTGGTATTTTTTCCTTGCCTCAGCTTACAGCACCTGTGTATGTATTAAAGATGTTGCAGCAGAAGTTGATGCTACAGGGCTTGCTCACTTATTTGAGATAGTCAGCAATCCAACTTTTTAAAAATGCACTTTTTATACAAAGGAATTATTTGTTCCTTTTTTTTTTTGATTTACAACTCAGTTTCAAAGCCTGTGAAAACTTGGGTGGGGGAGGGAGAGTTGTGCACTTGATTGGGACATCAACATAACATGACATTTTACAAAGCTTGTCAATATGCCTCCTTAAAGAGACACTGACGTATTAGTTTAAGTGACTGAGTTTGCTGAGATTTCTTTAAGGTTGACTTAAATGTCAGATGCCATTAACTCTGGAAGTTCAAACAGTCTACCACTGTGAGCATCTTGTGCAGTGGAGGTTGAAAGGGTCACAGGTAAGCAAAGCCATGCTAAACCACTGCCTACTACGGCTGTGAAACATGTAGCTCCACAGTGAAATGCAGAAACCAAAGCCCTGAAGATAGAAGATTTATATTAATATCTTCTCAAGTAGACCACCAGGTCTAGATTTGTACATGTGCAGCTTCTCACCAGTCTCATTGCTCTCCTCATCTACATGTAAGGGGGGAAGTCTGCTTGCATTAAAACTTCAGAACACACGTGTGTCTTTGAGGATAAGAAAAGTGAACTATTGATTAGCAATTGACAAATGCAATAGAAATTTTATATAGGCTGAGAAAGACCCATCCATAATTTATGGCTGTGCCAAATATGAGTGACAGCGAACAGCGGGAGGCTTGAGCACAATATTGATTACTTTAAAAAACTGAGAAAGGCACCGTGCTGAGGACTGGGAGGATAAAGAGGAGAGGCAACAAGCAGAGAAAACAGGAGCAAAGCCATTAAGGATGTTGTGTTACCAGACACTGCCAGACTAGGAAACTGAGGAGACAGTCAGGTGGAGAGCACAGCTCTCTCCTTTCCAATCAATAATACCATGTCAAAACATAAAATGCATGCTTTTGCTCTTAAGTAAAATGTGTCTAAGATTTTTAAAAGCATTGATTCAAGGTGGATCAATGAGAATCTAGGCGTATTTTCCTGTGCAAAAAGGGGGTAATAACACTTTGTAGATAATCACACAACAGAAGAGATTTCCAATGCTGGTTATAAATGTCCTATTTATATTACAATCTCTTTGTCAGTTAAGGTTAAGAATAGTAGGTCAAGGAGCCGTGCATTGTTGAAGGGGGAAGGCAGGAATGTAAATGTGGGAGCATGGGAAAAAGATGAATGCAAGGATAGGACTCAGCTTGAGCAGGAGAAGCTGTAAAACACATCCTCTTCAATTCCACTTCCAAAGTGCTTCCAGGGGCTTTTTCACTTCTTACCAGGTTCAAAGCTCCAGACTCAAGAGCAGTGCTCAGCTGAGAGGCAATGAATGACTGCACTCTGCAAGGCCTGGTCCTGGGGGCACTGGATTTCTTCAGCAGCTGCTCAGCTGCAAGGTCCTGGCAAGGCTGGGGCTGCTGTTGAAAAGGTTCTGCTACTGTAACTATTCCAGCAAAGTTTGTTCTAGCAATTTTCATCTCCCAAAAATATGTTTGGTGGTAGAGTATACAATGGTCCTCTAATTAAGCAAGTTATGTGAGGATAATTGCAGCTTCAATTAGACTTCTGCTAACAAGGTTTTGGCCAGCATTGAGATGGCATTAAAACCAAAACAGAAAACATATTTATAACTGGCATCCTCTTACCAGTGTGGAGAAAAAAAATCTTTAAGAAAGAGGAAAAAGGAACTAAATTTCTAACTGTCCAATTCTTCCCCAGAGAGAACTTAGTTTGCATTTCCAGAGATGAGCAGCAAATTTAAGTGAACAAGATGTGCATTTCAAGTGCTGAGAGAGAGAGAGAAAAAAGAGAAGTGCACCTGCAGAGGGCAGCTGGGGATGTGGAAGGTACCTCAGAGATGGCTCTCACTGCCCTTGCAGCAGCCCTGGTGCCTGCACAGCACAGCAGCTATTACACAGGTACCTGAGTAAGGAATTCCCTGTGCAGACAGGAACCTTCTGGCTCCTGCACTGGGATCCCTGCACAGCCCTGCACTGTCCAGTGCTGCCCTCGAGGGAAGCATTTGTGCTGCTGGTTGCAAAGCAAGGCACTGGGTTTGTGTACTTCACACAGGCTTGCTCTGGGCATTCTCTCTTTGATCCATCAGGAAACAAAATTTGTCTTTTGCTTATTAGACTGGAACATTGAAATGGGACACTGGCAAAGGAAAAGAAAGAATTCTTTTTTTTTCTTTAAAACAAAAAACTTTGGAATATTAAAAAAATCCCAAACTCCAGGCAACTACAAGTAAATCTCATCTTTAATCATTTATTATTTAATAGTCATTGACTCTTGCTTGGTTTTTTTAAATGCAGATGAAAAAATTACCTTTTTTTTTTTTTAAGAGCTTTCCCAGAGCTATAGTTCAATGACATAAGAGGAAAGACAAGAAGAATTGTCCAAGACCCTCTTCAGCAACAGTATGTTTCCAAATCACCCATATAGTCATAGAAATGACAACACTTCAAGGTTTTTTTCTCTCTTATTCAAAGGCAAAATTTTTCCATAATAACGCAATGTTTCACTGTCCCGAACATTTACATGCCCCTGAAGTTCTAACACTGATGCAATAATTCCTTGGCATCAATAAAATATATTCCCTTTGAGAACTCCCACTGTTTCCCTCATCATTGGTAAAATCTGAAAAGTCTTACAAAAATAATTATTTTGCTGCACACTGTTTTTCATTTTTGATAGAATCTTAACTGCAGACTTCTCTGAATGCACATCTAAGAAAAACCTTGTCATTATTTCCACTGACCTGAGTAATGAGGCAGGAGCATGAACCCCCTGCCTCCCAGTTGGAGAGAGGTGCTGCACAAAGCACACTGAGCTCCCCTCCAGCAGCCAAACAGCACAGGCTGTGGAAAGCAGGAAGGGAGAGAAGCATTTGGAAACGTGAGGGGCACAGTCTGACTGCAGCTAGAGCAGGGGGGTAGGGACAGAGCTCAGGGGATTCATGATGGGACATGCACTCTGGACAGCGCTGGCTCCAGTGGGCTCAAAGCGCACCACGCACAGACTCAGCCACCTGCCACTGGTGTTTCCTCAGGATTCCCTCCAAAAGGAGCAGTTTCCTCCACCAGATATCCTGGATCTGATGGCTGTGAATGTGGCAGGGAGCACATGTGGCCTCTACTCCTCAATTTTTATGCCGGTGTTATGAAAATGACATTTACCTATTCCCTTTACAGGGCTGTGGAGGAGATTGATCAGGCGGCTTATATACCCTGCTTTCTGTAATCTTCCAAACTAATTAGCTCCCAAAGAGATACCATGCCGGCAGGCCAGATCCCTCCAGCTTCACCAGTAAGAACAGCAGGTGGGAGAATAGCTCCACACACGTTCCCTGCTTGGCCCTTTCTAAAACTGCTTGTGACACTAATTGATCGGTGCCAGTAGTGCTGGTGGCAGAGGCGCACACAACCCACAGGGAAGCTGTTCAAAGCTGCAGTAATGAGTAACCTATTGCTGCTTGAAAGCACAACCATGGGCTTTGAATTCTGCTATGATTACCTGGGCTAGCCAGGCCTCTGTCCCCTCACAGTGTTAGAGACGAATAATATTTTAACCTATTTGAATTTTACGCTAATGACCTGGGGAAGAAAGAAAGAAAGAAGACAACTCATTTCAAACTACTTAGTGTTCAGCGCTGTGGCACAGGGACTTCAGAGAGAGCCCACCTGGGAGGAGGCACGGTTGAGTCAGCACACAGAGGAGCTCCAGGTTGCTGCCAGTGGGGGACCTGGAAATCCTGCTCTGCTGGCAGTGTTGCTCCGTGCACTAAAGCCTGTGCAGGCAGTGAGCCTCCCCAGCCCACGGCAGCAAGGGATGTCAGGGCATACACACAAGCTTCTGATGTTCTGGCAACCTAGGACCAAAAAAGCAAACCCCCTGGAACCTTCCTGAGAGCACCAGCTACAACAGCCCTGAGAATACTCCAAACTCTGCCCAGGGCTGGCTCCCAGCATCAGGGGAGAGGAGAGAACCTGCTACTCTTCAGAGGTTATTGGGAATTTCATAATCTAAGTAGTAAATTAAAGAGCTGAGGAGACCAAATCAAATGGAAACAGTATTAAGGGTGCAGCTCTTTTCTGGTCACTACTGCTCATAATTTCACATTTTACCCAGACATGACACAGCTTTCAAAAGCAGTGCTGGCTCTGCTGAATGATTCATGCAGCTTGTGTTGCAGTAGCTTTTGACACTATGAAAAACTTTTCTGCAAACCAGCACAGTGATTAAAAGTAGAAACAAAAATATACAACACCACAATTCAGAAATAAGCCTGCTCAAAAGTGTCCTAAAATACATCTGCATCTGGATACCTCCAGAAACCACTTTAAAGTGTCACCATTCCAGGAATTGCTGCATTTCAGAGGGAGAGGTCTGTGCTTCCAGGAAGCTTTGCAAGACCATGGCAGGACAGAAGTAGTACTGCTTGCAGGAAAACTTTGTTGTCTCAGCTACAGCAAATCCCTTCATGCAAGAAAGTGTTTGCATCCTTTCTTACCCTGCTGTGGTAAAAGCTCAGCATTAAAATAAACACTGATCATAGTGAAAAAATTGCCTTTAAATGTCAGTCTACACTGAGTACTACATTAACTATATAAGGGCTCTACTTCAAGAGCATCCTAATAGAAAAAAATAAAGAAATAAATTGCTCACTTAATTCTACTTACAGTTAATACAGAATGAATGCTCACTGTAATAAGCCTATAGCTGTCTTGCTTCAGCCTGTGTGCACAGAGGAACACCAGGGATGCCCTGGCCAGGTTCCTGCTCTAGAGAGCATGCACACAATGCTCTGTAGATCTGTGTGATCTACATACAGCCTGGTGGAATAACTTCGGATGAGCTGAGGCAGCTCAGGCCATGGGGGCTGCCAGGACCCAGAGAGAGCGAGCCCAGAGCTGACACAGCCCACCTACACTCATGTTTCCCAAAAATGCATTTTCTGCTCCCACCAGTGCAGGTGACACAAGTCTCCTGCTCGACAGCAAACCCCAGGTCCTGCCTCCCAGAGGAAGCAGTTTGCAGTGAGCAGAGCTACAAGATAGGCTAAGCAGGTTACATCTGAGCCCAGCATGGGGCTGTTCACTTCTGAATGCACTTCAGCCCAGTGGCTTTCATCTGCAAACCCCTCCAGGTCCTCCTGGCTCTCTGAGTCTGATCTGCTCCATAGCTGAGATCAGTGCCTGCATCCTTGCAAGGAGCCACGATACTGCTGTTAACAACACAGGACAGCTACCTGGGGCCGAAGGACAGAGCACAAAGGCTTGAGATTGCTTTTCTCACCACGATTGCCTGGATTTTACTCTCAGCCAAGCAGTCTGATAAACATGCACCATTCCCAGGATCATCTGGACAATTTAATGGGGCTTTGACCTTCTCTCTCTGATGTGGCTGTTGCAGTTCCCTTATGGATTGCATATTCCTGCTAATTAATTCCTGCAAGCATTTGGTATTTACTTTTTTAAATAGCTAAAATGTTATCAGGGGCTTGAAAATGCTCTGTCAAAGCTGTGGATGTGCTATCAGACTGTTGGAAACACATTTGTATTTCACTAAACCTCTATCTAAGGAATATTTAGATGTTCTGGCCATCCTTGGAACATTTAAAATGGTGACAAGACTCTATGTATAATGGTCTTTTATTTCCTGATGGGGCAGAAAAGACAGCAAAGCTCCATTGTGTTGGAGAGCTGCTGCATGGGTACACAGCACCAAGCAGCAGGAATTCTGGATCTTATTTTCTTCTTTTCTGCTCAGCAGATGTTTGGCTGATAGTGAAATAGTGGGCAGGCATTTTACCAGTTAGTGCTTCAGTTTCCTTTATTTTTTAGCAGCATTAAATTAATTTTTTTCTCCCTTTAGGGTTACACTTTTCAGGGCAAAGACTCTTTCACTCTGCACTGGAGCTCAGTTCAACAAAGCACCAAATCCATTTGGGACCTTGCTGTACTAATGCAACACAAACCAGCCAGATTAGAAACAAAAAGTGCTGGGTTCTGAAAACACATGTTTTTCAGACTGCAGAGTTTAGTCAGGCACTAGGAGTAAAGCTGTTGAATAGCATATTTAAGACTCAGATGGAAAACAGAAACTTTCCTAACCACAAGTTGTACAAGACAATATACATAATCCATTGAATAGAAAAATAGACTGCCTTTATCATATTAATGATGATTTATAAAAGCAGATGTTCCAGAACTCACCAAATATTTCATTTCACTCCTATTCATTTATACTCAGCTTTAATGATGGCTTGCTATATTCCTGATTATTTTTTGCCTTCACACTCTGTTCCTGTTACCCTGTTAATCATTGTAGGCAGTTTTAGGCCTGGTATCTCCCTGGTTAAATGGCTCTAAGGTTCCTTCCTAGACAAGGAGGTTTAAGGAAAAAAAATCCATTCTGCAAATAGCATCACAGCAATGCTATCTGTAAGCATCCCCAGAATTATTCTGCCAGTTATTTAATTAGCTCAGACAAAGGTTGCAGAGTGCACAGAAATCTATCAAGGGATCTGCAGTAATATTTGGAGATAATTTCTTTTACTGCTCCATCATTAATGTTTTATGTACTCTTGCAATTGATAGAAGCAATAAAACATTTCTGAAAAATACAGAAGAAACAAAAAACTAATACACAAGAAATAAAACCTCATCAGAAATTCCACTATCACTGCACCCATGGCATCATTTAACAGTTTGCTAGGTCTAGTGTACAGACTACACTTCACTGCATCATGACAAAGTATTTAGATCTAAATAGATTTCCCCTGTTTATCCCTGGTGAAAAATCTAAATGGAGCTTTTTGTGTGAGAATGAATATATCACTGTTTAGTTTACAGAACTTGTATCTTCTTGCTTCTCAAGAGTTTCTCTGAGCATGAACCTTGGCTGCTACATAAAATAAAGAAAAATATTTCAGTAAGAGACATCTCAATTCAAAAAACAGTTATGGTTGTAATTATATACAGGTATATATTATTGTCTGTTGAACCATCATCTGTAGTTCAAGTGGCCTGAACAGAAATCCTGAGTATGGCAAAAAGCAAAATTATCAGTTTCTTAATTCAAACTTCAAGTCTTTCTGCAGGATCCTTTTGCAATCCTCATAGTCAAAGAAAACAGGAAGAAGATGCATCATTTTAATGGCATATATTTCTCTTCAGGCTTTGTAGAAAACACCAAAGCATCCAGTACTGGGGTAGTTAAATGGATAATTTCATTTTAAAAGCTTCTCTCCATGGACAAGGCTGGTGCTGGATGAAGGAGAAGTGAATCTGATCAGCAGGATCTTTATTTCCACCCAGACAAGCACATCACAGAGAGAGCCCAGCATAGTCCTTAGTTTCTAGGCTAAGTTCACAGCTAGTAAAGGCTCATCAACCCTTCCACTTTAATTTGTTGTTGTTAAAATCCTATAAATATAGAACACAGCTTGGTCTTTTCAAGAAAACATATGTCTTGATTAATTTTATTTTTCAGAATATGGTTGGGGGATAGCACCTGCTAAGCTCAGCATCACCAAGTGATCTCTGCTAAACTAGTTACAAAACTTCTGTCAGTAAGTGTGCATAGTTTAAAATGTTTGTATTCAATCAAATAGCTAACATCACATACAGTAGCCACAATGTAAAAAATGACAGAATGGACAATTTTTGTTGTCCTGGGAATTCAAAGTATATTCTACAATCACAGCAGGAAAAGCAGGAAAAATTAAATAGCACATTATGCTAATTAAGTCAGCTAATTGAATACATGTGAGCAGTGATGTCACATCAGCAGTGCATGACTGCAAGATATAGGAACAAAATTAATCTCTTGTCAAGACTCTTAAAACACAACATATTTGACAATAATCAGTGACTTTTCAGCATCAATAATCAGCCCCCTCAGTTACATGCAAGACTTTTCTCATGTTTAACCCAATAAGACTCAAAGGCAGCCAGTACTCCTGCTCCCAGATATAAACCAAAAGCCAATATGTGCATGCAGGGTGAGCCCTTTACCCAGCTTCTGACATCAGTGCTGCTTTTCTTACATATTATGTCTTTTTTTTTCTTTCTTTTTTTTTCTTTCTTTTTTTTCTAAGCAGAAGCCAGCTGTTGAAATCTGGACTCAATTCATCTACAGTGTGAAAGATCATGTCAAGTGCAGGCAATGACTCACACCAGGAAGAAGGACACTGTGATTTCCCAACTATCTGATCAACTATGCTTTTAGGCAAATGACTGATGTTAGATATTGGATTATGTGTTTTTGAAAGTGTGCCATAACCAAGTGTAGCTAGAAACTGAGGACACAGTTGAGTAAGGACATATAGAAAAGGTTTCTGTGCTCATTCTTTCTGGAAATACCACAGCAAAGAACATGGAGGAGAAAGAGATTATGCTTTTTTTTTTTTGCTTTTTTTTTCCAGTGGAATATATTCACTGTAAGCTCCACACCACGCAGAAATGGGCCTTATATGTACTTTTGATTTCTTTTTAAAAGCTGCTTGAAGGGAAGAATATGAATCTATGTACACTGGAGCAGAAAAAGGAGAATTCACTTTTTGGCTATGGCTGACACTGCTGCAGGAGATGCCTGGTGATGGGGCCATTAGGAGGAGACCTGGGTTATTGGGTTACTTTCCTGTGCCATTATTCTTCTGTTGTTACAGCACAACCTGCACTCAAGTTTTGTGCACAGCCTTAGGCAACTCCTTGTGCTCCCCTGTGCCTTTACTGCCATCTATATCTTGAGAACGATAGCACTTCTTTGTCACAGAGATGTCACAAATCCTTTAATGATAGACATGGATTTGTTTATTGGAGCAATGGGTTTGCTGCAAGTACCTGAGAGAGGTCATCAGAGAAGTTCAGTGCTCTGTGGACATTCTGCCACTGCAGTCACTCACAGTGACTCTAGGACAGAGAGTGACTTAATGGCTTCGTCACTGTCAGAACGTGAGAACTCAGTGAAAACTTTTTTCTGCACTAATATCAGGGCTCTGTGGGAAAGAGAAAGCAAAATCCAAAATAAAGCCATCCTGCTGCACAAGGGGATGTGGCCTAAATTTCTTGCATTTTCTTTCCAGAAAAATACATAAAAGTTTGCCTAATGCAAAATGTTACAGTCCCATCAAGGGATCACAGCCACATGGTCTCTAGGACAGATGGGGCAGCACCACCATCCTGGAGCTCTGTTCTCCTTGTGCCTTGATGAAATATTTTAAGTTCATTCAATTCACAGTAAAATGCCTGAACTGGCTAAGAGAGCTTGAGGCACTGCAATCATAGGATTTCCTGTTATAAATTTGCAGTGAAGATAACTTAGCTTCCCCTAGTTTACAAGTCTTAATATCCATGTTCCAAAATAAAGCAAATACAAGAAACCAACTGAAAACCACTGGTACAGACAGGCAGCAGTAAAGAGTTTACAAGTAAATCAAATAATCTTTTCCCAGTGTATTTATGTGCTCATGCATCTGGGCTTTATTTATCTGTAACTCTTCACAATCAGGAAAAGTGTAGGCTTTGTCTAGTTGAAGGGACTGGTTTATCTCTGCTCCTGACCCTTTAATTTGTCATCTAGCCAGCTTCCCCTTGGTGAGAATGTTTCTGGCACTCCAAGTCTGCAGTTAACTTAATAAGGAATGTAAGCACAGTTAGATAAATTAATTTCAAGGTCAAGCACACTGACAATGGAAAATGGATGCAAGTGGCAGGTAATAGAGGAAAATTCTCATGCATACTGATACACTGTTAAAGGCAGATGTTACTAGATAATTTAATCTCAAATGTAACTGATGTTTTCAGTTGCCCTTTTCCATTAAAAGAATTGTACCAGATGCTAAAATCAAAGATTATTCAAAGAATTAAGATATGAAAAGCATGTTAGATCACTAAACTCCAATTAGTTAAATTAAATTGTATACCATTATCTACCTGTAGTTTTATTGGTAGCTAGCATTAGCACTCAGCTTGAGCAATAATAAAATTAGAGAATAACACTTTAATTGAATTGCACTTAAAAGGATCATGCTGACAAATGTGATTGTATCTGGCTGTAATGCACACCTTTTCCAACGATCATTAAATCCAATGAAATGAAAGTCACAGGATGTTGACAGCTCTCTGAAATAATCTGTGAACCATGCTGTATCTCGCAGTTCCTAATCAATTTAGAGAAGCCTCATTAAGGCTTTGCAGCTAAAGAACACTTAAAAATCAAAACAAATTACAACATGTTATGGATAACTAGATAATCATATCGATACAACAAGGATGTATTGTGTTGCAACAATTCATTTCCTTTGCAGGAAGAGTTTGCCATGGATGATTTAAGAATTGTTATTCATAACTGCAATCAGCCAGCCCTAATGTCAAGTTTTTTCATCTTAACTCATAATAAACATTTCTTATGCTGTGTCTTCACTGTATTCTACATCTAATACTGGACTTTATGATCCTGTGGCTGTTAATTATTTGCGTGTCTCTGTGTATATTTGTTTCTCTCCTGTGCTGTTTTTGCCTCTCTAGAGTATGCAGAAACAATGATGTGTGATTCTGGGAACAAATTAGACATTATCAGATACCCCTGTGAATATTTCTTGGCAATTTTTGTTCCCCATGAGTAAGTACTTTGTTGCTGGATTATTTAACAGCCAATAACTCACCCTCGCTCTCTCCTACCTTCGGTGGCTGTTTCCTTTTTATATGGCAGCTAATACAAAATAGTGTACCTTGATGTAACACTTACACATAAGCAATTTGAGCTGGGTAATTTAGCAGATTAATGAGACCAACCAACAGGCATTTAAAACTGAGACATATCTGTGGCACTCCTTCTCGATCTACTTAGTCAGCGTGGACTTGGCCAGTCACCTTTCCCAGTGGGCTCCTCTCAGTCACATGATAAATCATTCTTACTCAAATATTTCTTTTTAAAGATTCCCCCTCAGCCTTAGTTGATAAAAGTCTCAGGCATCAAATGGAGTGCATGGAATCAGATACAAACTCTTTTTCTCCAACATGGACATTATAGTTAGTCACTTGCTGTTGATTAATGTTCCTTTAGTTTCAAGCCTTTGAGGGATTGTTATGTAGTGTGACTTCTGCTCTCAATAAAGCATAAAATTGGATATAACACTAAAGAGACTATAATACTATCCTGTTTTCTCTCCATTGGGCTGATTTGCATGGACTACTCCAGAGTGACATGGGAACAGACTTTAAAATGCAACAGTAGATTAAGACAGAATATGATACTGATGTTAAATACAATTTATAAAACAGAGGTTAAGCTATCTGAAGAAATATGGCTTTAATAAATACATGCTGTTTCTTCTGTTCTCTTTCTGCATGAAAAGCAAAGCAGGGTTCCAGACAACATATGGATTTCCACATAGTGTTTAAAACAGTTTTTCATGTTTGCCCAAGGTATACAAAGTGGCTATCACACACAGAGTACACCACTCAGCAAAGGCAACAACAAGTCCATAAACATTTGAGAGGGAGTTAGAGATTTAAACATAAAGACAACAGAGCCAATAATTGACCAGAGGTTTAACACCAGTTAAAGCTAATATTATTGGCATCGTGGGAGTGCCTAGAAATCCAGTCACACCAGAACCCTTTTGCAAACAGTGAAAAGAAGAAACAAAAGGCTACCCAAATATCTCCTGACATTCTTCTCCAGGAGTGCAAAGAGTGTTTGGGCCATGAAAAAACAAGCACCCTTAATCCTAAGGATCTGACCCAGCTCTGATCATCTCCCACTGCTGTCACCCTCTTCCACAGAGGGATGCACATTTGCTTCCCGCAGTTTGGAGAGGATGAGCCCTTCCGATGTGTTAGCTCAGCAAGTGAGGGTGTGAGTTCCCCTGGGATACCCTTGGAAACCATTTTCTTGACCCCTCCTCCCCGCTGTTGCTCCCATGCTGTACCTGCTCTATTTTCACTGCCCTACCTCCTCCAGCATAATACACTACACACATCTTTCCATAATTTGGCAGATACAGGCCTTCATCCTGCACTTACCCTTACCTCTGACAGCCAGGATAAACACCAGTATCTGAGTTAAAGTCATGACATGGAGACCAGAATGTTTTGGACATGCTCAGCTGCGTGGCCACTGCACGAGAAGCTGTGTGCTTCCACCTGGGACTGTCACCTCTGCCCCCACAGAAGATGTTTTAAAAGAGGGGCCATGGCTTGTAGTGCATAGACTCACACTTTATTTTTACTTTTCCCAGGCATAAGTGGCATTGAATGCTAAATGGATGCAAGACTGGAAGCACACAACTCGAGTATGGGTCTTACCAAAAAAAGAAACCCTAAAGGCAAAGACAGACTGTGGAAGGATGAACAGTTGCACGCGAGTAGGCCTCTCCGTCATTATTTCAGTAGTCTCCAAGCTCATCCTCCAATGAGGTCTTGAAGGGCTCATGTTGTGGAAATCAGTATCTGTTTAAAACATCTGCACTCTAAAGAAATATAGCCATCTACTGCAACCAGGGCTCACTGGGACAAAAACAACTGCTTGAGATAGGGAGAAAAATGTGGAAAGCTCAGCAGGGTAAGGGAAGGAATCTGACTGCTGTGTCAAGCATCCCACTCCACTTTGCTACATGGAGCACTCTTTACATAACCCACCAATTAATTAGAAAAAACACACATTTGTGGTTCCCCTTGAGGCAATGAAAAATAACTAATGTACATGTGCAATAACTTTACTTTTAGCAAGCAATTTCACCAGGCTATCTCTGTTTTGAACCAAAACACAGCATGTGCATCAGATAGCAATAGCTCTGAAAGTGGTGAGTCCAGACTCAGTAACAAATGGGCTTTGAATACGTTTATGAACAGGAATCCTTTCAATATTTCAAGGCTTGTATTAGAGAGTGAATGATGATGATGCCTGCCAGAAAACATATAAAGAAGAAAGGAGCTGGGCCCCTGGGCTTTTCTGTCATGCCAGCCTGTTATCACCAGCGCAGCGCCACGCACGCACCTCCCACGGGCCCCTCTCCCCTGAACCTGGTGACAGCAGCTTGGAGTTTTTTCAGATCCAGTGGGGAGCCCCAAACTCCTGTTTAATGCCTCCCTCCAAAGGAGGACCTAGCAAAGGCATTTCTGTCCTTTCCCAGCTTGTGTCCCCCCAGCATTATCAGCCATTTAGCAGATGGCCCGGCAGCAGGGCCCATGTGGAATCCAGCCCGTGCACCAGTGCCTCTTCACACACACAATTTTGGTTCACAGAAGGCTGACTTATGATGTCTGCTGGTCCTTGACTGTTACACAGTGCCAGTTCTGAGCACAAAGTCTAAGCATAAATCAACACTTAGATAACCAGTATGTACAAATTTTCAAAAGCCTTAGATAATGATAACTAACAATTTGACATTTGTTTCTTCATTTTCACTGACTGCTTTTGTCAAAACCCTTACTGTTCACCCTAAACACAATCTGAAATCTCTTTCTGCAACTATGGAATCTAAGTTTATTTTATAAATGAAGAGTCTATCACATTTTCACTCATTTTCAGAAATTAAAGTATTAAGAAAACCATCAAGCCTTCACAGCTTTCCATTAAGATCACCACAGCTGGCAACACAGAACAGTTTTAGAACCGCAGTGTGAGCTAGGCCTTGGCTCTAGGCTTGCTTCTGGCTGACCTAGTACATTTATGTCTCAGAAAAGCCAAATTAATATGGGCCATGCATTTCATGAGATGGTCTCTGTGCTCTCCACACCCCACTGTGTGGGACATAGACAGTGCTAGAGGTCATTTGAAGCTCAAATCCATTAGTAACACACATAACTTAGCACAGAGCTGTTCTGAACTGTTTACAACTTTTCACCGAGAAAATCTTTCCCTTACAAAGGGGTTAAAAAACATGTGTCTGATATACAATCATATACATTTTTCATTTTTCATAATTTCCTTCTCTCTCTCTTACCCAACTGATTTTCAACTTATTCCATCTCATACCCATTCTCATCTTCCCATCTGAAAGATGGGTTTCAGAACCCATCCTTCTGAAGTTATTTGCCTGCTTTAAATTATGCTGGAATAATATTAGCAAGATTTTTTTTTTGTTTTTATTTGATTGTCAGATTACAATTCACATGTGAATCAAAACTGCATTAGGGGTCTGATCCTGCAACCCTTGAAATCAGCTGTGGCTCCATTCAGTGAAACCAAAGCAAAGCAGAAATGGAAGATGCAAATAGTGGGCAGGTCCCTCTGAAGGGCTGTGTGTGGTCAGTGCAGCTGGGTGAACTGAGACCATTAAAGAGGCAGAAAATGGGACACTGGTTTCTCAGACTGTCTTGGGAAATCCTGCAGTGAGAAACTGCATCTCCTCCTGCAGATGGGTGTTGTGGACACAAAGAGCACTTCACCCGCTCTTGAACTCCATGCTGGACAGACATCTAACACAGCAGAAGCTGCTGTAAAGCAGGTCATTGCAGAATTGCAGCTAACCTGAATAAAATTAATAGTCCTGGTTTATGGCAGAGTCATTGAGAGCAAAAGGGAGAGGTAGAATGATAAAACCAGAACACTCAGGAAAAACCCCCAAATACACTTTTAAGTGATCTCAGCTGTAACAACTAACATACACCAGCTGTTACAAGGTGCAAACGGAAGGTCTTGGGCAGACCAACAACTTGACCAATTCTGTTCAGCTATGAACAAGCTGCACCTAAGTTGTGTGCCAGTAGATGGTGTGTTTATTTTAACCTAATAGTTGCCTAAACACAATTACAGCTCTCTTTACCACTGCTGCTTTGTTTTGAGCCCATATTGCTTCCTGAATATAATTCAGTTTTACCCTCTGAAGTTTTCCTCTCCTATTTCATCCCCTTGTGAAATGTCACAAAGAGGATCACTGTGGCCAATGTGATGGGAATGTTCAGATCGTTGAGTGTAATATGCTATTCATATTTGCACTTCAAAGCATTGTGCTTTTGCAGTTAAATATAATCCCGTGCCATCTTTTGTAAGAAATGCCAGGATCTTTCCTCATGTGCTGGCACAATAGCTCAACTCCAGGTTTACCTCTGCTGGCTTATCCAGGTCGTGATTTATCTTAACAAATGTCCCTGCCCCTAAGACCAAGTGAAAGCATCAGGAAGCCAGTGGATTTCGATGTCCTCTTGACATGCAGCACTGCTTCAGAGACAGCTTGGCTCAGGCTCCAGATCTTGTTTTCACAGAAGGTTTTGAGAATTTGTGAGACATCTTTTCATTTGCTTTTATCTTATGATAGCTTGTTCAGCCCCCTTCACAATTAGACTCTGACATTTTTATGGCTCAGAGTGGCTGCATTTTTATTTATTTTTTTTTTTTTTTAAGTAGGTCATGTGAAACATGAATGCGTTGCATCAACACATCAAGAAGGCTTGGTGTATCTCTGTTCAGGTGCTCAGCGTTTGAGACCAGTAGTCTGAATGCTACCCAGCCATCACCCCCCACTGGGTGCCCCTAGCTCACCCCACAATTCTTCAGAGAGAGATGGAGGGAAAAGGATTCTTTCTCAGAGTAATTGGCAGCCTAGAGGAAGGGGAAACAAAGATGAGCCAAGAATCAGCAACTCTAGATCTACTCATCCATGACTGCTGCTTGTCAAGTCATGACATGTCTCTCACCTGACAGCCACAATAGGTCCAAAATATTCCTCCTGACAGCCAAGGTACCAAATGATGAAGCTACTGACAATATATTAATTTTCTTCTCCTCTACCACAAAAGAACAGCCTCCTTACTTCTTTACATCAAGGAGTAGTATGACTGGTGCACATTATAAAACCCAGATTTGAAGCTGATTGGTGACCCTAAAGAAGGTATGTGATTAATTCTGTAAGAAAGTTCATCAACCAATGCAAGAGAAGTACCAGCACAAAACTTGAAAGCTAAGGAACATGCTCCTGCAACACACATTCAGAACTTCAAAACACACATACAAGTTGGGCTTAAAGGACCAAAAACAAAATTATATGCCAAAGCACTGAACTCCTTGACTCACAAACAATTACAGCATTCTTTCAGCATATATTATATTTTGTAGGGTTAGTTTTCTCAGGCATTGTATACAGCAAAGTGGATATGCTCACAGGAATTGTATCAAGCTCTTGGATTTCTTTTCCTGTAAGTTTTGATTAGTCTAATCCTCCTGAATTTAAGGAGTTGTGGACTAGACCCCCAAATTGAGCTGAACTAAATCTCCCAAATTGATTCTGGAGACATCTCTAGAGCACCAGCAAATTTAATCTCTTAAAAGGTTGCACTGGATTGTGTATTTTTGGCTTTCCTATATTCAGCATATGGTGATTTCCTTCCTTACTTTCTTGGATTAGAAGTAAAGGTGCCTATGGATGAGAAACCTCTCTTATTTCAGACCCATTTCTCCTCCTCTAGCCCTTTCATGAGAGAATTAGAATTGCACTCATATAGGGTTGGTGTCATTCAGCTTTTGAATCAGTTTGGCAAGTCCTATACCTAAGAGGCAATAAGTCTGCTGTGAATTTATAGCTAATTGATTATACTCTCAAATGGAACAGCACTGAAGATTAACTACTAACAGCTTCACAACTTCTCCTTACTTCTAAATGCACAAACCCATTTTTTCTAACATGGTGTCCAACACAATTCTTACACTTGCAACTTTCAGTACGAGAAAATCCAGACAGACTCTTACTCCATTTTCTCATCATCTGCATGGTATTAGGGATTCACTTTTACCTGAAACACACAAAAGCAACAATTCTGTGTCTGCTCCATGGAGTAATAGCTCCAGTGTAAGCATAGACATGAGATCACCCTGCCAGTGCATTGTCTTTATCTTCCAGCTGGTTTCAGTCCCAAAGGCAGCAAGAATGGAAGGAATTTGTTCACATCTGGTTACAAAAGATCTTATAAACACACCTGATGTGACTCAAGGTTAAAAGGGTATCGATCCTGGATCTGAGAGTCCTTTTCAAGTAGGTTTCTCATTCTGCTTACTCTCAAGCAACATTTTTTTAATCAGGTGTAGCAACAAGTAGAAAAAAATAACTTCAGGATCTAGCCTTATATGCCCAGTTAGCACACATTGGCTCTCAGCTGTAATTATTTCCCTTTTCTAACTTGAGATACAAAATGTCCTGTCTGCCAAGAACAGCCCAGCACAGCTATGCCTGTCTTTGCTTGATGCAGACTGATTTTCCACTGTAGATTCATTATGTCATTGAATTCAGTCACGGGAATATTAACATTTTCACACATGTGGGAACTCATCTTGTGAATGCAAAGCTCATTTATTACAGTGATTTCTTCAGAGGCTGTATGCATCTCTGAGTATGCTCATTTTATAACAAGGCTCGTAAAAAAGATTCTGAACCAGTGAAAGCATGCAAATTTACCTGAAATATGAAAACAGCCAAGATTGTTTATTGCTGGTAATTAGTGGGGGGGAGAGTTCCCCTTCCCTCCCCCCTTTTTTTTAGTGTCTTGAATAATTTAAAATATAATGTAATAAAGGAAGCTTAGGGACTTTGCTGCAGTGGCTTTTGATTGCTTACTCTTAACTTACTAATGACTCTGATTAAGACTGAGCTATTTAAAGAGAAGGGCCATCTCCAAAGTAGCACTGCAAGATGTATTGACAGCTTTGAATGATGCTTGGACTATTGCAGTGAAGCCTGAGAAAGGAACTGGCTACACTCTCCTTATCTAGCAGAATGAACATAATTTAGAAATAAATGATAACTTAATAATGCCATACATTTATTGCAGCATCATAATTAGGGCACGTTTCTATTTTGGAACATAATATTTGTATGCTTAGAAAATGCAAACTCTTCATGTTTATGAAATGCTCACCCAGTTAATGCTGTTAGCTCTAATTCTGAGCACTGAAACATATAAGGAGTTTTGGTCAGATATTCACAAATCTCTGCACCAAGAGAAAAATCAAAAGAAATCAGTTGCAGTTCTGAACACATATTTGTAAATTCTATTCCTTGAAAAATCAACTAATTATCTGGGTCAGCAGAAGAGGGAGCTACATTTTTATTAAGAAGTTTAATAGCACAGGAGCTCCTTTCACAGATGTCCTAGTGATGGTTGGTATTGAAACAAATAATAATGAAAAAGAACTTCTGTGCTAGTAAATTAGGAAGAGATGATCTCCCTGGTAGTTTAAAAGAGAAAGCCCAGTAAAATGCTACTAGGCTTTTTTTTAAAAGGCTTTCCTGGAAAAGTGATGAATTTAAAGTTTCAAATAAAGAAAATGTACCAATTCAAATAAATTGATCTCTCTCTTTTTTTGCCACACAAAAGTAGACATTAAAGTTCTAATTCTCTTCAGTTTTATACCTATGCTGTCATTGACAAAAACAATGACATGACAAAAAGATGTTGCAATTTGGCTTAGTTCCTCTATACAAAAAATTAAACCCTATGTATATTTGAGTATACTCTTAATTAAACTTATTTCAAACATTGTAATCTCAGCCGTATTTGTAAGAACAAAGTATCTAGTTATATCTTTTAAAGGACATTTTAAGGCTGTAGGGCCAGGTTTACAGCTCAAGTTGTGTCCTGTCCCTGGAGCAGACATGAGCATGGATTAGGAATGAAGCTGAGTACCCAGGGCAGAAAATATGGACTGCTCAAAACTGGTTTCAGGTGCACTGTACCTGCATCCTGATGCTAATAAATACACAGAAGTGAAGAGAGAGTGGCAGGAAAAAAAATCACAGACAAAAAATGAGCTCGCAGTAGGAACATGTGAACAGGTTCTTCAAGCTCTTGAAATCATAATAAAGGAAAAGCTGATCTACAGTTTAGTTTACCCTCCAAATATGTGTCAAGGACATGCAACAAAACAAAACTGAATGCTGAAGGGTTAATTTAGCCCCGAAAATCATGTGTCCATCACCTCTGTGTGAATGAAAGTCAGCTCCACTCAGAACAGGGATCTATGCACAAGGGTCATATTTTCCTGTAAACTCCAGCTGATGAGTGGACACATCTGCCGAGGGTTCTGCCAGTGAGCAAACCATTTACCCAGCCTGCAGCCCAGATCCACAGATTGGGGATAACCGATGTCCAGCCAGAATGCCTGACCTCTGTAGAAAAAGCGTGATTTTATTCTTTTCTCCATACAGTCATGGACATGTGATCAGCCCATTCTCCAGGGTCAGGCAGTGTGGTGTGCAGGCAACACAAGCACAGGCACCTCGAGCTGCTGTGCACGAACTGCCCGGGCTGGAGGCGGGGGCTGCCCATGGCCCCACCACCTCTGCCAGATCCAGGCTGCTTCTATCCCCACTTCCAACGGGGTTTTATGCACAGACACCACACTGCCCACAGGCACTCCAGCTCCAGGCTGGACTGCAGCGTGCCCGAGGCTGTGCCCCAGATAAGAGCCCTTGTGCAAACAGCTGCAGCAGGGAGACAGGCAGAAACCAGCTGTATTGGTGTTACCAGGGACTTTCCATTATCTGCAGTGTTCCAGCTCTGCTTTACCTCATGAAACAAAGCTGGTTGTGTTGCTAACCCTCAGCAGTGAAAAACCATAAAACAGGAGTCACATACATAAATCACACCTAAATGCCTTCTGGGGGCTGTGCCTTTAAAGTTCCTTTTTCAGGCTTTTCTCCATAACCATAAGAATGAAAACTTCTCTTTCTTCATGAAAATTGAGATACTTTTCTCACCATTGGAATCCACAAGCTAGAACTTTAAGCAAATAGTGTAATACTGAGGATGAACTCTTGAAGGCTGATGACACTGCTGATCATGCAGTGGTTTCTGGCAGCCTGTGGGAGAGACCAGGTGTGAAGCCCTGTGATATCCTCTGGGAAGCAGACCTGAAGTCCCCTTTATGCTGGGGTTTGTGTGCACCACCAAAAGTATGAGTCTGAACTTTACATCTCCACTTGATACCCAGCAGTAGCCCAGAGGGTCTAGTCTGGAGGTCAGCCAAGCTTTGACACAGATCCCTTTGTGAAGCATATCGTGGTTATTTTGTGCACCCTACCTTCATCTTGTTCTCATGCGATGGAGAAAAACCCTCCCACTACACTGATTTTAAAATGGCTCTGTAATGGAGCCTGTAATTTATCAAAGGGTCCAATTAAGAACTCCTCTTTGTTGTCCTGTGAAACCATCCCTTCAGAAAGTCAAGAAACATATCTCTCAATGTGTGAGGCTCTAAGGCTTGTAAGCAAACGGTCCTCTTTTGGGTACGCATCTGGGTCATTGCATAAACAAAGCACAAGCAACACAATGGGGCCAATGTCTTTTTGTCTATGGGATACTTTTAGGCAAATATTTCAGCTGCAGATGGTAAATACAGCTTCAAAGCATAATGATATCTAACCGTGAAATAGCTGAGTCAGGTGCATTTACTAAAGTGGGGTGAGCCAAACACTAATTACAGTGCGGTTGCACCAGGATTAGTGTTACATCTGACATTTTAAAAGTAGGCATAAACCAGTGCCAAATGAATTTGATGAACTTCCATGAGCTTCATCCATAGGCATTTTATTGTGGCTAAAGAAGAAAGGTGCAAGAGATACAGAACGTATTAGAAGGTATGCTTCTCATTTCTGAGAATCAGCACCAAGTTTTCCTGGAGCTCTGACTAAGTGGCTGAAAAGTTTAGTCACTCACAGGTGTTTTGCTGCCATCTGTCAACAGCTGATTATTGCAAACCTGTTTACTCAGACTAGTGCTGTGAAAGAGAACTCACTATCTTTGCTCAATCTCTTTATACAGCTCCTGAGCATCTTCCCCCAGAACCAAACCGCCCCGGGGCTTTGGGAAATTGCAATCCACATCCCCAGATGAGCTTCACAGCTGGCCCCTACCTCTATGAAGTTCCCAAACTTCAATTCTGGCTCAGAGTCCTGAATTTGGAGATTTAATTATAGCACTGTCATTCAGAGGGAAGTCTTCACAGGCTGGGGAATTGCCATTACTTGCCAGATGCATCCACACCCTGGTACAGATTACATACATTACTGACCTCAGCTGAACCATGAGAACAATAAGGCTGGCCCTGGTCAGGAATCTTCTGACAAAACCTGGTTTCACTAGAAGAGGCAGATGAGAATCTAAGGTGTTTCACAGACATTTGCTGCATGCAGAGCTCCAGACAATCACCAGCAGGCTCTGTGGCTCCAGCCAGCCAGCAGGGCCCTGGCAGCTCTCAGGGAATGACCAAGACCTCGTGTCCAAGGTCCCACAGCCTATGGACAAAGCCAGGGCAGGGCCAAGATGAAAGCTATTTTCTGTCTGAATTGGAAGAGAACTCCATGCCAAGGAGCTTTTGGAGGACATAGGAGGAGGTCTAGAGCCATAGGGTTTGCAGCAGAATGCAGGTCTCTGCATGGCCTCCTGCTGCCATGGGTGGAGCTGGACATGAAAGGTTTTTACTTACACTTGTTGAAAACCTTCCCTAGCAGATTGCTAACCTGGCCATAAAAATTAAGCCTGCTGTGTCTGACCATCAGCACTGGATTATTCTAATCTGAGTACGGTTTTATTAAACATAAAAATTTCTTTTCACAAATATTTATCAATATAAATTGTTGTAAAGGAACACCTCTAACTATTAATAGCATCTTTTTATCTACAACCTTTAAAGAGGGCATTCAGTCTTTTCCTCTTAAGTGCAGGCACCACAGTGTTTGTTTCAATCTGATTATGTCTCTTTAGGTAGAGAAATTCTAATCTTGCTCAGTGAAATTCTAATCTTGCAGAGTGAAAGGGGTGATATGCTGGCCTCCAGCTCTGTCAGAAGATAAACATGCTAAATCTAGAAGTTTACAGGCTTTTGGTCTCTCTGCCTCCCTGAATGACTTTCCTCATCAACAGCATTAGAGTAAGTTAGCCATGAATGAACAAAAAGCTGGAACATGCTTGACATCAAATCATCCCAGTGTTAGAAACCAAGGTTCAGCATCACTGCACCTTCCCATACAGCACTATCCCATTAGGAATACTTTCATTTGATTAGACTGATCCATTGGCTCCTAGTCCATATTACTTAACCCTCAAACCATTATGCCCTATTGAAAATAATTGGTAATGACAGTTTCAGGTTTAATATTTAATACAGTGGTTAAATGGAGTCGTACTGTTTGTGGTTATAGTTTCCATTGACTAATAAGCAAGTTAGAGAGCAAAATGCATTTTTCTTCAGCTGTTACATTAGCAGTAAGCTAAACACCAGGTTACTCATAGGCGCCTTAAACATTTTCAGAGAAATAGCTCCCAAAGCCAAGTCAAATATTGCATTGATTTGTGGTTCATTTGTTTTCCTTTTTATTAGTGGAGGACAATCTTTTTAGGGGCTTTAAGGTCTGCTGCAAGGTGGATGGATGCAATGCAAGTGATTTCTTTGCATGCCAGTCCAACTTTCCAGCACCCCTTCCTGCAGTGCCTTGTGCACGGGCTCCTCCTGCCTGCACAGCTGCAGGGGCAGGGAGCAGAGTCCTCTGGCTGCCACTGCCCATCCCCACACAGCTCCTCTGCCCTTGACCACGCCAGAACCACCCTCGAGGGGGTTGCTGTGTGCCAGAGACCTGGCCTGGCTTAGACCTGCAAGGAGAACGAGACCTTCCTCCTCCAACCAACACCACTATTGCAGAGAAGAACCCTTCTGCACTTTACCCCCTTTTCTGCAGAAGAGAAGGACGGTTCTGGAAGAGCAGGACTTGAGCAGCTGTGAGATATCTAAAAGTAATGACAAACATATGGAAGTTTGTCCTGCAAGGGCTCACCCACCTGTACAAATTTTGGGTCAGGTTACCTGGTGTCTCGCCAGTAGCTTCAAAAGAGCTTTATTTATTTACTCTAGCCAAGAATTTGGCACTCTATTTTTTAATCTGCCCACATCTTTCACCTCCTCCTGTAGTGCTTGTTCTCCCAGGGCTTTTTTTTTTTTTTTGCCATTAACACTCCCAGTTCTGGATGATTATTACATTAACAGGGATTCCAGCTGAGGGTGGGGCTCACTCCCAGCAAATTAGTCAGTGTGGATCTCCGCTCCTCCATGGCTGGGTTCCCACCAGTATCTGAGCAGGCTTGTACACATTGCAACTGTAGCTGTGATTTACTGGAAAGGGACCCCTTATGTGTCATTCATAAGCTGAGTGGATGAGACAGAAACGACACCCAAAAACCTGAATTACAGGAGGAAAACCAACATTCACTAACCTGGTTCTGTATTTTACCAGTGTCAGATGCTGCTTTTGCAAACCTTTCCTGCTTGCTCCTATAAGCTGAGCTTTTGTGTACTACTGCAGAAAGCTCAAAAGACTCTAGATACAATCAGAAGGGCATTCCAAGAAGAGTAGAGTACCTTCCCAGACGTGCTAGCTGCCCATCTCTATGATTTTATTTGGGACCTGTAAAGCACTCAGCTTTGGACTCTGAATTCTTGGAAAAGGATTTGCCAGTGCCAAAAAGTTAGTACTGGAATTTGGTCTTACAAATTCTTTACCTCACTGAGACAGAGTTGATTTGAAAAGGCCCGTAGCATCATGATTTGAGGATGCCCATGGATCCTTTCAGAGATGCAGCCCCTAATTCCATGGCTTGCATTTGAACTGAAGCCCAGATGGAGACATAACTCACTCTGCTTACAATGGAATCATTCCTCATCCAACCTCTATTATAAGAGTACATTCAAATGAACTACCTGAATTAGATGGTCAAGCCAGGTTAGCTTCACAGATCCTAAGGTGGGAGAGAAAGTGATTTACTGTCATTGAAGCTTCTGAGGTCACACATTATAATAGAAAGATAATTTACCAGAAAGGGAAATAAGATTGCTGGGTGGACTCAATGCTTAAAATGGACTTAGCATTGGTTTTGAACTTATTTAGATACATGACGGAGAAACACAGCTTTGTTTCCATTTATAAATGTCCAAAATGACAACCTGAATTTAGACAAGTGCCTGACTTGACCAGTGCCAGGCTGACCTAATTGGTAACAGAAGGACCATATTCTTAGCTGAAATGTACAGACAGCACGAGCAGCTGCCAAGCAACCTGCCCCAACTGACCATAGCACTGGGTGGACAAAGCCAAGATGGAGAAATGCCTTATTAAGTCCCTCTGGTGCTCATCTGGGGCATGATTCTCCCATATATACTGTTCATAACCAGTGATGGCCACAGACTCACCTTAGGGTAGCATTTTTGATTTCTTTTCCTCTGATATCAAACAACGAATGCTCCTTCCTAGACTTCTCAAGAAGGAAAATAAGAGACTATAGTTTGAGACTATTCCTGCAGTATCAAAAACACTTATTGCAGGTTGATATACCTCCAAAAAGATGTCTTCTAAATTTATTCTAACTTTCTTCTAGTTGGACATACAAGTTGTATAATTCAACAGTAGGGACTGAAAGGGAAAAGGCAATGTGAGAAGCTACCAATATTTCTCTTCGAAAAGTATTCAGAGAGCAGCTGCAGTTGTTTCCCTGAGTTTTGCCAAATACTGAGGATTTTGTCAACTCCTCAAGTTTTGCCCCAGGGTGTGTCACTCCCAAGGAAGCCAAGTGAGGTGTGAGGGGTGAAGGCTGCCCTCCCCTAGACAAGCTGCATGGGATCAGTGCCTTTGGTGGCACGTCCTCTTCCCACTGCTCCCTGTTTGCTATCAGCACCTGTGATAACACAAGTGCTTCCGTGGCACCAGGCACAGCAGCAGCAGCAGCAGGGGTGACCAGCTCCTCTTCAGTTTCTCCAGGCTTGCTGCAGAGTTTCTCAAAGCTGTATATAGTTAGTGACTTGTTCCCTCAGAATTCCCCCAACACAAAGCCATGTAAAATAGATTCAGCCAAGAACTGAAATCATTAGTAAGTATAAATTATCTTTCATTTTTTACGTATTCACAGAGGGGAAATGCACCTTATGCACCATACAAATCCAATTTAAGCTCTGAGAATAAGGTCTAAGTAGGACTTAAGTAGTAGAGAGGCCTTTAGGCTGACCCTCTACACTGGGGTTAATTTCATCCAAAAGCTTTTCCAAGAGATAAGGAAACAATCTTTCATGTACAAAGTGCTTGAGGAAACCAAGAAACAGTAAAAGAATCTGCCTGCTTTGAAAGCTTTGTATCTCACCTCAGCACTCAATAGAGAGATGTGTTGTGTTGATGTACTGTAGATTATACCTTACCCAAACGGTGAAGTTAAAAGAAAACAGGATCCCTTGACACTGTCTTAGACAACCCATAATACAGCACTATCATTAAATGAAGTTTACAAAAGGCTTCTATTTACATGTCTGCAGAAAATAGACCAGGGCACAGGATGCTGGCTGCAGTGTAAATGTTAACTGAGGGACTGCGCGGCTCTCGCTGCGCTGCGGAAAACCGAGGGCAAACAGGAGGAGAAAACTGACTGACTGCCCAAAGCAGCCCTGCATCCCAACAGCAGGCTGGCTTTCAGTGGAAAACAACTCCACCAAACTACAGGAATGGAGGGCAAAAGCAGGATTAAAGAGAGGTATCTGGCAATTAAAAAGATGGCTGTGAAAAAGGAGCTCAATGCTGAAAGAACATGAGACAGGATTAGACATAAATTGGACTCTTTGTTTTCTATGAGCCTCCAATAAAAGTCTCTAGAATTGGTGGTCAGAAGTTAAAAGAGACTGCAAGGCTCTGTACTTGGGAATGAAATGTTTTCATGGCAAAACTTCACTGTTGTAAGCACCTGGGCCAACCAGTAAATGCGTGGAAAAGTCTATGGTGGTCATGTTGGAAAGGTGGGGCTTCTGTATGGGCAAGTGAATCTGTTTTGCTTCTGGAGTTGTTTGGAATTGGAAAAGGAGAAGGAAATCTGAGTTCTAAACAACTGTATGGATAAAGAAGAAAATACCTTTCAGCAGGAAATAGATGAATTCAGGTGCATATTGATTGCTTTAATTTCAATAACAAAAAATGCAAAAGAAGAAAATATCTCAGAATAGTATTGGTGAGCAGAATATGACCAGCAAGGATCAAGACACCAAGTTTAGATTATTTACAGACCAAAGATATTTTGGGCACTGCTGTGTCCTTATTTTCTCTTCCTTCCAAAAACATTTTCCAACAAGGCTGTGCACCTACTGTTGAGGTGAATGCTATTGGGACTTCACTGTTTGTAACCAACTGCTTTTACCCACACACTCAAATAACCCTAAAACGACCTCTATTCATGACTAATCTAGGGCTGAATTGAAAGGACTGCCCTTGAGAGAAACCTCTGCATCTCACAGCAACAGGCAGTGCCAGCCTGTGCTTCCCCCCCAGGCAAGATGGCCCAGCCACTCACAGCCACTGCAGCTCTTGCCTCCACTGAAGTTTGCAATGCCCAGGTTTGTCCTAAACACGAGATTCATCATAATTTGACCCATTTTCAACTTAAGACATTGCCGTGAGAGGTGAAATTCAACTTCCTATTCTATTGTTATGTAGCTATTAAGATGCAGCCTTGCAAAGGTCTGCTGTGAACAGCTTTCCTCAGAGGAGCACTTCCCTGCAAGGCCTTTGCATCCTAGAAGTGCTGTGTCACACATGCTCTAGTATCATGTGTAGCCACACACTGTCATTAACCACCCTTTAGTAGGTAATAGGGTGAAACATGTCAGTGAACCATAAACCCAGACTGATTTAGAAGATAAATTGTAATGGCCCAGAAGTAGCTGTTACAGCCTTTCCTGTCAATACTTCACCTTTAAAAAAATTCCCTAAATACTTACTAATACTACCAGATGTAATGGCTGTCAATAACATTTACTTTAAATAGTCCCCAAACACATTACATAACCTGCATTTAAAAAGTCCATCTCGCCAATATTTGAAGGAAGTGCAGCAAGTTACCCTGTCACCTCTGGTGAGCTCCTGGGAGCAATGCTGCTCATTGCTTTTCCATGTTAACCCTTCACTGCCTGATCCACCTCCTCCTGAAAGCTAAGGTGAGGATGAGAGAGGCAGAACTTTGGTGTAGCTGCAAGATGTGTCAGGTTCAGAGGCAGAGCCTGTGCCTGCTGTTCCTGCTCCCTCCTCTTCAAACAGGGGCTATTATCAAGCAGCACCGTTTTGATGGTGGAGGCTGCAGTATGGGCACACTGATGGCAATCCATCAGGAAATTGGGGTGGGAACGAATGGGAAGAGCAGCCCAGTGGGCTGGAGAGCCCTCATGGCAGTTTCTAGGGCCAGTAATGTTACATTGCTGCCCCTGCTATGGACAGAAGCAAACCTGCATGGAGGCTCTGCCCTTGCTTTGTCCCATCTCTCAGACCATGCTTTTGTGTTTTAAACACCAGCACCCCAGTGCTACCACACACAAGTCATATCTTGGCAGCTGGCTGATCTGAGCACGGATGCTACCCTGTGTTAGCAACCTCTGCTGCTGGTTAGGAGAGCAAATGAGTGGCACATACTGAGATTACACAAAATAGGGATCAGGATAATTACTGGATCGCTTCAAGAGGGAGGCAGGAGGAATCATTTGTCACATCACAAGCATTAACTGTCAGTGGTAATTACAGGTATTTATGTCTGCCACTTCTGGGATTAGCCAAGTAAGCATGGTATGATGAGGAAGGGCATTGCTGAGGGAAGTGGAATCATGTTCCTTGGGGCAACAGCAGAGCCATGGGATAATCACAAGTGTCTTCCAGGTGTCTGGCAAAGCAACACTGCAGTTCTGTATGTCAACAGCACTGAGCAGAAAATAACTTGGCTGAGACATCGGCAATTTTTAGATTTCACTCAAGCAGAGTCAATGCTCCACAGTCTCTAAAGAATGGGATGATACTAGACCTTTAAAAAAAGTGGCCTATGTATAAATCCTCTATGTTCAAAAGAAGTCATATGTATAATCCTTCTGTTGGGAACCAAGACCTAGACTTCTACAGTGTTTAAGGGCCTGGGACCAACATAGTCATATAAAGAGCAAAGTCCTCTAAGTTTTTAGTGCAGCTGTTTCAAACTAATCCAGATGTGGTCCCAGGTGTAGGAGGGCACAACAGGAATAAAATCACACTCTGCCAGCATACAGAACAGAGGGAATTGTGACAGAAAAATCACCCTTTACCAGGGCCATTTCTAAGGGAATCAATAATTTAACTAATTCGGAAGTCAGCATCTCCAAAACCTAGCAAAGAGCAGTGGAAATGGGACAAGTTAAAGAAGGATGTGGATATGATTTATTGCATGCCAGAAGCAGAAGATACCAAAGTGTTTTGAGGAAAGGTGGAGATGGGACAGGAGCTGCACCCCAGGGATGGGCACTCCTGGATGCCAGGTACTGGTACCTGGCCTGAGCTCTCAGCTGGGCTCTGGTGGACTCCTCAGCCCCAAGTCCAAAGGGAAGAGTTTTCTGAATTATTAATCCCCACACAGATGACTACAGGCAAAGGTGTGCACAACTAACTGTATTCACACAAGTTTACAGATCAAGCCTTGTATGTACTCCTTGTTTCCAGACTAAGTCAACTTAAAAAGACTCTCAGGGGTGTTCTGAGCCCTACACATGTCAACTTGCCATGACAAAATTATAGATGGAGGCCCTGAGGGTGAAACTTCACTTGTGGCATTTTCTCTAGGTCACTCAAATGTTCAGAAATGGCCAGAAAAGGTCTTGTATAAAGGAAGATCAGAGAAAGAACACTAAGAACTGTCATACTCAAAAAATAATTCAACAATAAAGGGTTTTTTTATGCCACAAGTAAGTGCTGTATTTTCTATTTCATGTTCTTAACATCCTTTAGGTATGCAGGGGATACACATTGTCCCATCTCTGTAGTAAATGCCCCAAACCAGTGGTAGTTCTACAATAAAGACCAAGTGTACAGAGTTACCATCACAAGACTGTTATTGTTTTGGAAGATCTTTTCAACTCATGTTTTTGACATGGGAATATTTCAAATTGTATTTTAAGAGATTCAAGCCTTCCTGGCATAGTTTGTAGGCAGAGGTTCTGCCTTTCATTACACTGCCTGATGCAATCCAAAAGGCTTTAGGACAAACAGTGGTCTTGGTGAACTTGAAGAAGAACCTTCCATGAATGAGAATAGGAAGAGACTGTTCATTTGCACTGCGTCTGTAGGAATCTGAGGAAACTATACCTCTTGTGGAGTAGGAGTAGTAACTGTTTACACTGGAAGAGGTATAGTTTGAAAGAAGCCTGTTAACCTCCTTCTGTAAGAGTATTATTTGAAAAGCTCACTAATTGTAAGCTTGCTGTATAACAAAGGTGGTAGTAAGAAAGCTTAGATGACAATTCCTCCCTAATCTAGATCTGAATATTCTCTGTTACTTTAATGAGCTAATTAATCATATTCTGAGACTTCTCTTTTCTCTTATAAATTTTGAAAACGATGAATATAATGTGAATCATTCATTTGCAAATTTATTTTCTGAACTAGCATTTCAATGCCTTCTAGTATCAAGGCACTGCAGGAAACAAAGTTGCACTTCTGAAAGAGTTAAATAAAGCAGAGTCAATTATCACTGGAATGCTAACCAGAACTCTCTAGGGCAAGATAAATCAATAGTAAATACCATCTTACTAGGAAAGTGTGTGTCATTTTCAGTTCAGTGTACTGGAGAGCACATTGCCCTGTTAAAGTAAGAAAGAATTGTAATAATATCTTGGCATGTAGTAGAAATAGCAGTAGGTGAAGTTTCCTCCATGAAGCCAAGAAGTGATGCAATGGCAGCTTGTATGGCTATAATTGTATATTTTGCTAGAATCAAAAATAAGGGTTTTAATGTATTATTAAATTCTTTGCTTGGAGGCAAGCATCCACACACCTACAATTATTTTAATTGCATGTTCCAGATTTTTTGTTTTTCAGAATTTTATGACAGAAGATGAAGTTAAAATTAATACCTCTCAATATACTTTCCTGAGTTTCAGTAATAAGTTCTTCTTTTTGGGTAATGGAGTGGTTTGTTCAGTGTGTTATATTTTTAGTTTTATGGAAAGGTTTTGGAAAAAACTGTGCCAAACAAAATACGAGTGGTTAGCAGTATTCAAACTACCGTAAATTAAATGAGTCTGGAGAGCAGAAAAGAACAAGTTTGGAAGCTGAAGACATCACTCCAGGCCAGGAAGAGGTGACAGAGGATTCACACATTGTAGCTTCTGGAGTACTTCTGGAACTGTGTCTCTAAAGACAGGGAAGAAGCAGGCTCTAGTGGCAGAACTGCAGGTAGGGGGTTGGCTCTGGGCACTTGGTATTGCTCATGGCAGCCCAATATCTGGGTTTGCAGCACGTTCCTACCCTGCACCAAGGTTTCATATGCACCCTTAGCAGGATGTAGCTTATCTCACTGTCACAACAGAGTGGTCGTGGGAAGGACAAAATCCTTCTCTCAGCACACAGTGCCCTCTGTGCTTAACATGGAGCATCTGACACTACACACATCCCACCTGAGCTCCTGGGAAGGTCTGGTGAAGCTTTTTACTACCACTTAGCCTCTGTTCCTGATTCTGCTGCTGAATTCAATGATCTGCAGAATACCAGGCTGCCCTCCCTTCCCAAAAATCTCCAGCTGTATCCCTCAGACTGACATTTTCCCAGACTTTACCAACAGATTTCTTTCATCTCCTCTGCATCAGCAGATCACAAGAGCTATCAGGACCTGTTTAATTTCACTGACACCAGTGGTATTTCACATGATTTATAGCAAACTAAGTGGAATGGGAATTGGGGCTGAGCTCTGGGAGGTCACACACATTGCCATTTGCCACCCCTTCCCACTGGAGCAGGAGGCTGGATATCAAGTGCTCATATTCTCATGGCAAGGGCACCTCCTCTTAGGAAAAATATTCATATACACCCAAATCTTGACTTTCATTAAGCTTAATGCATTTGCAGCCAATTGCATTTGATAGAAAGCCTTTCCCAGGTAGTATTTAAGCTCATCAAGATCACTAATCAATGGCTGGTAGTTAAATGCATTCTTAACTTTTTATGTGCATTGTCCTTGTGCCATGTGATGTGATCTCTTTATAACAAGATCATTAGGGAAAATCACAGAGATTAATAAAAATACAAGGAGAATTGGACGCAAGGGGTTCCATTAAATAGAACAGGGTTATAGACAAATGAGGCTCTGTGGTATTCTGAGTTGTAAGATTTTTAGTGGGTTTTTGCTATACTCTATTGTTTGTTGGCCTTTTTCTTAGTTTTTCCTTTTACAGCTCATGCAAAATAGACTGGTCCCAGGGAAAACCTAGAGCTGGGAGGAGAAAAAAGCTCATGTTCCCAAACTCTTGTGTTTCTATCCTCCCTCCTGGAAACAATATGAAACCAGGACTTAAAATAAGAGGCAGAAATTCTAGGGCAGTCATCCCCTTTGTCTGCTTTTATCCAAAGACAGAGTTTCAAGCTGAAAAATTCCATTGATCTATCAATATGTTGCTTAGAGAGGAATGAGAGAGGAGACTGCATTTATTTCAGGAAGGTAAGCTCTATTTAAAAACAAAGTAGTCAGCTCGAGGCTGAACTCCATGCACTGACTCTGCCCATTACAGCAGGTAAAAGCTCAGAAACAAGTGGCTGCACCACCCTTCCAGCATGAGGAGCAGCAATCCCTGGTGGATGGAGCCTTTCTGGGGCAAGTCACCACATCTCCCTGTGCCTCAGTTTCTCAATGTGAAATGAGGAATCATCTTCTAACCTTTTGTCTTTATTCAAAATGTTACAACATGCTATGTCTCTTGCCACCTGTTATACACAGTAAATACAACGAGGCCAGAACTAGTTCTGGAGCCTGTAAATATCAGTGCAAACATGATACTAATAACTTTTTGCAAGAGGCCAAGCAATAAGGACAGTCTGGGATCTAGGAGTGACTTGTGCCTTGGTTTGGGATGAAGATTTAAGAATTAACTCTTTCAGCATTATGATAAACTTGACAGGTTTATTTTTTTCTATTTTTCACAGAAAATCCTCTACGCTATTTCTTTGTTTTAGTGAAACCTTATCTAGTCTGTGCTAGCTCTGCTGACCTGGGAACAAGCTTCAGCAGTCTTTAAGGCACCCAATATTAACATGAAAGTCTGTAATCACATCTTCCCAGCTGTTAGAGCCCGCAGTGTCACTGGGAGTTTGCATGGCTAAAACAGAATTTGCTGTATAATCCATGTGCCGTGCTGTTCATGCATGGTAATTATGTATAACAAAATCCATAAGAAAGGAAGCAGCTACATATAGTCTGCACTAAAGTATGAAGGGAAGGACTTATTTTTACCATCCAAAGAAACCAGCTAAAAAGGAAAAATTTTCCATACTTTTTTTTTCATATTTAGCAACCACTAAACCATCAGTGGCCCCAAATTTCACAAGGCACTTTCTGAGTACCCTTCCTGTCTCAGATGGTCAACTATTAACCTCTTCCAGCCAGCAGATACAAAGTTCTATGTTACAGCTGTTGTCTTTAGAGACCAAATCTTTTACTTTAGTCATAATGCAACTTTCAGGCCCACATGCTGGGAAGAAGATGGTATAGAGATGCCAGCACAGAGAATGACCTCAATTTCTGAGGTTTCTCAATTTTTTCATCCTGCCACTACTGCACATCCACTTCTGTGTAATCTGTGGCCCACAGAAGATCTCGTTTCCGTGAAGAGAGATATATGACCAGCTTTCCAGTTTGACATAACTTATGAAATATTTCTTCATGGAAATTTTAGACAAAACAAAACTGTCACTGTTATATTTCCTACTGTCTTACCTCTGCCTTTTTAGTATCTCATGGAAGTTGTAATTTGGGTGGCTAATTTAATTCTGTGGTCAGCATCTCTTACAATGTGTTGCTTCTGAGACATTGAAAGCAGGGAAAAAAGGGTCTTGTCATAGTAGAGACAACCTGAGCACAACACCAAAATGCAGCAGATATTATCATGTATATAATATTTAAGTGAAGCAGACTTTCCACTAAGCCCTGAGAGTAGGCTTAAAAAGCAAAAATAGAATTGGTAAGAAAATTTAGTTTCTGGGGCAAGATTTGGTGTCCCTAGCCTCAAAAATCCCCAAAAACCCCAAACAAAAAAAAGTCCACAAAACCACTCTCAAAATCTCACCCAAAACCCAATTCAGGTTTCAGAGAAGTGTCACAAGTATTTTTTATATCACCACCTAGTTATGATAAATCACAATCTAGTTGAATATCAGAAAAAATAATCCAGGCAGCAAAGTTGTGAGCAGCTCTGCTACAAGCAGCTTATGACTAAATGTAGGCCTGATACATGGAAAATCAGACATTCTTAGGACCTGCTTTACTTTTAGGCCTCATAAGGACTATCTAAATATCTCAGTTGCCTTTACTTCCCTGTTTCCAAGCCATGCCCTGCTCCACACAGCCACAACTCCCCACCTGAGCACTCCTGTCTTTGGAGCAGAAAGAGGCAAGGAAAAGGAACAACCTTCAGCAGAGAAGTGGAGCATTCAGCAGGCAACAGCCCCGTGCTTGTGCTTTTGAGGCTGCTCCTGGGACTCTGACATTGCCCAACAGGAATATTTCTGCTTTGTTTAACACAGTGAAAAAACATCAGTCGACACTGTAATGTTAAGAGTGGTGGATGCAAGTATGACCGATAAACAAACACGTCTTTGTTTTAATAGTGGGGAGTGACTTATCATAGTGAATTATAGGAATTTACAGCTATTTATGTGAACTCAAGAAAGCAGAAAACATTCATTTGTTGGTAGTGTAACTGCTGGGTGGAGGCAGCCCAGATGCATGGAGATGAATGCTAGACTGTATCTTGTTTGCCTTGTTATGCACAACTTTACTATGTAAATTTGAACTTCAGTGACTAGCTACTTGGCACATTAGAATGTATAATTACAGACACACAAAAAACCCATGGAAAGTGACATTTAAACATTGTTTCTTTGTCACATATCAGTTAAATATAGAAGAAACCCCCATATTTACTTTAATCCACAGTAGACACTTGGTCTCGCACCTGCTGCTCACATGCAAAATATGTCATTATCACTCAGTGTCCATCCTCTTACACAGAGAAAACAAAGTCACTTTGGTTCAGTTTTGTCTCACTTCAAGCCTCAGAGGAGCTGCACTTACAGTGGAATGTTAAGCAGAAAACAAAGCCAAAATAGCGCGACACCAACCACAGTTCATTTGCAGGGGAAAAAAAAAAAAAAGGCTGTTCTTGTACACATTCAATAATTATCCCAAACCAATTATGATATGATGGAATGAACTCCAGAATCAACATTTCCCCCACTTTTCAGAGACAGAGCAGTGTTACTGATACAGCCCTGTCACCATGAGCTGTTGCAGAAAGGGCTTAGCCAGCAGCACGGGGACCAAGGGCTGTGTGCTCCCCTGCACACTGCTGCCAGATAAGGCTGCTTACATCCCACAGATTTCTTCTGGACAGCAATCATTGTGAACAATTATTTAAAATACATAAACCAACAGTTTCTAAGGGACACCAGATCTTATGCTAGGAAGGACCTAACAGCATTCCTGGCTCTGTAAGGACAAGCTTCAGCGAGCAATCGCCTTCATCTAAAACCTTTAGATATACAAACAATTCCCCAGTACTGCAGTGGCTACCTGCACCATGTCAATGCATTTATCCAGACCTCCTGGAAGAAGTGAAATTTACTATTTTGCAGAGGGAAGACTAAAGCAGAGACATTAAGGACAGAGTAGATTGTTTGAAGCAGCACAAGAGCAGACTCCCCAAGCTGACACTGACCTAACCTCATCCTCTGTGGCAACATGCAGCTGTGACAGCTCATGCTCACAGACACAAGCCTGGCTGGGTTCAAGTTGGGCTCTTTGTGAAATCAGACTCTCAGCAGGGATTGACTACATGCTGAGGAGCAGTGCAGGAGACAGCTCCATCCCCACTGTGGGCACAGACATGCCCCCTGTGACTGGCCCAGGATTACACCCAGGGAAAGCTGTGCAAGGAGAAGAGGTGAGCCAGAATTTTCAGGGAAGCATTGGATCACCTTTTTACCATAAAAACAGCATTCATATTTGACAAGATCTTGCAAATTTTCCTTTCTTTTAAGTAAGGCCAAGGAGTGCAGGGATGAAGGATCTTGCAGCCTGGATGCTGCAATCTAATATAATTTTGATTAGAAAATTCAAGTAATTCTCGTTCCAAGCCCATGTTTCTCCCAGCAAAGAACTAACTCATCTCATTATCTCATTTACTTCTCTGTTTCCAAACCATGCCTTGCTCACCTGCAATTACATAACTGCCTAAGAACAAGTTTTACATGTAATTCCCACAGAACATGGGATGTGTTTATAAATTCCTCAAACTCTTTTCATGGGATGCAGCCATCTCTGGAGTGGAACAGGTGAACTGTGCAATTTCTGCAGAGCAGCAGCATTGAGAAGCAAACCCCTGTGTTTAGCCAAAGCTATAGCAGGGGATTTAGAGAGCACTGAGGACTCCCACAAGCCAACCATCTTGCCATGGCTGCCTACACCTTTTTCTTATCCTTTTCTTTTAAAGAACCAAAGACACAAAGCTAATTTTTTCCCAATCAACTCTTGCATAATGGTATCCTGTCTTGATTTCTTGCTAAAATCCTTTCAGCCATTTATACATTGTACCTTCAGCCTGCACATCATGCAAGGAAAAATGAGCAGCATCTTCTGGGCCACGTTCCCACAGTTTTGATCCACTATTTGTTTTGCAGCTATAATGATTATTTGTAGTTAAGAGATCAATGGAAGCTCTAAACATATTGCTGTGACATCCGGCGTACAGCTTGCATTCAGTCACAAATGAAAATAACCACACTGTGCGTGGGTGTCTGAACAGGCAATGCAAACACCCAAAGCATAACAGGCCTGAGGAGATACCGCAGAGAATATCAATTCAGACTCAAAATGTCATATGGCATCATTACACTACGCCTAACAAAAATAAGGGAGCAGAATGGAAAGGTTGCAAAACTGCTTGTAAACAACACTGCCAGGTGGGATGTTAATGCAGCCTCCTGAAATGGCAAGTGGAGCAAAATGTGTAACCCTCAATTAATGTGTCTAAATCCAGGCTTTCCCCCAAAGAAAGTATCACTCAGCTGTAGAGAAAGAAAAGAGGAAAGTGAAGGGAGGGCAGATGGAGAAACTATACATTTTCTTAGAGATTTTATAGTTGGACATATTATAAAACACCAAGGACATCTGCAAAGTCTGCTTCTTTCTGAAGTAGCAGTATTTGTCATAGAGAGTGTTTAAACCTTTGTGCTGCTTTTGATTTCTCCACATGTTTAGTTTTCCATCCATTAATTTGTTTCAAGCCATTCCTACACACATCTTTAACAAACTTTTACAAAACTGCACTGTTTCTCAGGTCACACCTCTATTTGTACAGAAAAAAATCCCCATATCTGATATTTCTAGATCTTCCCTTAATAAAATAATACTTATTCCAAAAGGCCTTCTCCTGATCTGGTTATGTTTTTGTTTTCTCTGTTTCTTTCCCAGGGCAAAAATTCTAATTCATCCTGTTGCTACTGAGCACCTCTTTAGCAAGTGCTAAACAATCGGAAATACAGCGACTGCTGGCTAAACTTCAGAATCCTGGAGTGTAGTCCCAGCATGGAGGTTGCACATACACATTAGAGAGAACTGGATGCATTATGTATTTGTCTGACTTGAGTATTCACTGCTGAGGAAATCAGGTTGGCTGGTTCTTTGTGAACTCTGACAGATCCTCATCCACATTTGTCATCTTAGTCATTTTATTCCAGCCATAAAAGAAACTTTATGTTCACTCTTACTTGCTCTCTGGGAGGCAGGAGACGAATTTATTAGGAAAAGAAGTAGGCATTAATCAAATTATTCACATGACAGAGACTGGGAAGTGTTTATCTGGTATTTCATAGGCTGGCCTGTACCCATGTTTCAACTCAAATATATTCAGTCAAATGGAAGTGCAGCCTGACCTCCAAATGTAAAGGAAAAGCACAGAAAATCTTCACCTTCCTTTACCTCTCAGCACTGGCCAAGAGTGCCTACATGCAGCATTAATGGGTCAGACTTGCTAAAGGCTCCGGACAGATGCTGCTGTCACCTCTCCTAGCTGCCTACTGCTCCGTGCTGCCTCCAGCATATTGACTGCAATCACACACAGATGAGAGATTTTCCCCATTTTCCCCTGCCTACTCTTCTGCAGAGTGAAGGGGCTCAAGTGAAGCTCTGTAGGCCCAGAAGACTGGGCTCCCCTGGCAGTCACAACTTTTCCACAGCCAAAGATGAGTGTTTTCCTGCACAGAACAACTTGCCAGAATCACCTTTCACGTCTCCTTGATAGGCATGCACAGATCCAAAACTTCCTTTCTGTGAGCAGGCTGTTTGAGTTGCTTGTTTCTACACTGTTACCCTGCCTGTGTCAGTGTATGACTTTTCAAGAGGTGAAAACACCCATTTAGTACACTCCTGGACCTGACTGAGATTCTTTTTCTCTCAATGTAACTTTTTTCCTCAATGTTGTCTCAATGGGACGATGTGACCTGCTCATTTTCTGATTCTGTCCAGATTGCTTCTCTCCCAAGTAAGGGGCACTTCATGATTTCTGACACTGAGTCAGAAGCAGCTAAAGCACTTGACAGCTTGCCTTTGAACAGTGGGGACAGGAATTGATTAGGGCTAAGCAAAGCTCTCAGACTACAATTTACTAAGACAAAGTCATCTACATCACCTAGCTCCTTATAGTGTTTTGGTGTTTTCAGACATGTTACCAGTGAGCATGTATCGATTACCATTCCTTGAACAGATTCCTTGCCAGAGAGCATTTCCCTACTGAGTGGCTAAGTGATGTGTATGTTGAAACATTTAATTGAATGTAAGTATGTTATTGGTAATTTTATTCAGGATTCCCACATGAGACAAATCACAGCCATTACTGAGAAGTCCAGCTCCTGGAAAAGGGCCCAAACCTATATCTGAAGTTAAAGGCACTGGAAAAATACAGGGTGAGAGGGTGGAAGGAAAATTTAATTCCTCAAGTATTGCAGGGACATAAGAAATGGATTTTTCTTACATTACTTACGCCACTTAAAATTTGTGTGCCTAGACTTCTTTCCAAATACAGATAGAAAGCTGTTTTAGTTAACTATATGAAGATGGAATGAACTGCCAAGTGAAGGCAAAGATAAAGGACAAACCAGAATAAATCTCTTAATCTCTTAACAATGACTCTTCTCTAGCCTGAGTCTACCCTGAGATATTTCTTACTTTACTTTCCCCTTGCAAAGTATTTCAGAAGAATAGCAAAACAGGTACAGAGCCACAGGGGTAGGAATAAGGTAACTGATGTATGCAGGTATGGTCTGTAATACAACAGTTTGGGTGTTTTGCTAGTACATATACAGCAATATAAGACATGAATATTTATGAAGCAACAATTCCTAATTTTGCAAAGGTCTCTGAGAGTGTGAAAAATACTACACCAAGCTTGTGTGAAGACAGTAAAATCTACAAGACAAGAAATACAATCTACTTTCACTCAGCATGCAAATGATGTCTTCCCTGATGTTAACAAAAATTGCACACCTGTATTTACAAGTAAGTGCAGTTCGAAATGTCTACAAATCAATATTGGGGCTGAGAATATTCCAGTTAAATACAGAAGCTATTAATTCGAATTCTGATTCAGCTGACAACCACTGAATTTTTAGTTGTTGAAATGCCACGTTCAACATGCAAGAGAGGAGAGACACACGTTGTGAAACTGCATTTATGACCAAAGCAAATCCTCTGACTGCTTACCAGTGGAGTAAAGCAGCATGCAGGGCTCTCCAACTTCCCTCTGTGCAGAATAATATCACATGACAGAACCACTACTGCACGAAATGGCAAGCTGGGAAAAATAGATAAGGAAAGCATTGGTATTGAAATACACAAAGAACAGCAGATACTCTTTATTGTGTAACGCATTAAATTATAGTGGATGGTGTAAGTAATTCGTAAGCGTCACTCAAGTGTAAAAAAAGCACTTAAAGGAAAAAGTTTGCAAAATTCATGAAACCTTTCTTCCTTAGTTTCTGAATCCCCCCTTTTGAAATATCCTCAGGGCACAGATGGGAACATGCAGATTTTTAAGTTGGAGTATGTACATTTCACGAGCCTGGTAAAATCACACAGCATGCTACAGAATCCGACAGCAAAATGGCAGGAAACAAAGATAGGATTCAAACTGACACTGAAGGTAGAGCTCAATTTTTTTTCACCAGTCTAACAAAGAAGTCCCTTTGCTACATGGAGAGGGGAATGGCACCTGGATTCACATTTCTGCACCTGCTCTTTTGTGCTGAGTGCAATCTTGGTCATACCAACGTGGTGCACGACCCAGCTTCGCAGAGGCCTCAGAAAACTGCTTGCATTGGATTTCTGCAAGTTCTGTCAAACAGCCTTTCTGAAATACCAGTGGGTGAAACTTATTAACACTAGTTTTAGGTAGATATCCTTTCCTGCTCCTTTACTGGATGGCAGATGTCCATACCTGATTTCCTCAAAAACCTAAGAAATTCTCCATAACAATATGAATCATACTGAATGGCTTAATTGCCCAAGGTCACTACAGACAAAGAAGCTCACTTTTTATTACCCATAAACTACATATATCATGGTTTCCAAACTACTGCCAGTCCAATAGATTATTCACCTTTTCATTCACCTTCAAAGCTGGAGAAAATACATCCCAGGAGGGCTGTTTTGTACTTCAATGCAGACATGTCCACTTAGTGAAGGCACATCAACAAGTATTTTCAGCTTGCAGATAATGATCTCTACAATTTAAGTCTAAAACATTTACCACACTGTGTGAAATGATAACACAATCTCAGCTTGCCTGCACTTGCCAAAGTCTTAACAACCAACCCCACTGAAAGCCCAGCTCTTGTACTTTTCCTTCTCAACTTGAGGAAAGCAACTTTACCAGCAACCTCTCCTCAGCACCTTCTTTTCAATAAGCTACTGAAGCCTGAGCCCTTACATGTGACAACTTGGCATACAAAACAAAGAATCAGATGCTCAGGAACAGGACCTGCAAAGCCTCCACAAATGTTTGCATTCAGTCCCTAGCAGATGCTCAGCAGAGATTTCCATGCTTTGCCCTATGAGCTCCAGAAATGTGGTCAGTACCAGCTGCGCTCACAGCCTGCTCAAAGTGAGGGGCCATTAGCCATGACCTAAGTAGGAGTTGGTTTTGAAAGTGTTCAGCCCCTGTAAACAGCTTCATGTTATTGCCTGAATAACCAGGCAGAAGGAGCTGCCTTGTCACCCAACAGGCACTGGGTGTGCTCAGAATTCTGCCAAAATCCCTGGCTCGGCATGACTGCAGCACAGCTGAGAGCTGTCAGGTTCCTCGCATCTCACTACCCAATGCCTCTACCATTTTGAAAACTTGGATGTTTGAACATTAATTTTGTATTGAAAGAACAGCCACATATCATTCTCCAGCTGACTGGTGGCCCACTGCCACTGTTTGGTTTCTGTCGTGGTGGCAAAGAGGTCTGGGCTGACTGGGAGGCCAGCCTCTGGCACAGGGTGGGCAGCTGGGAAGGAAGGAAGGAACTCCTGAGCCTGATCAGAGTGAGATCCCAGAGGCACATCAGTACTCCTGAAGTACATGCTGTGATCATCTGATGACATTGGGGAGTTTAGTCCAACTTAAAACAACAGTAGAGCTGGCTCCAGAAAGCCTGTGAGTTCCTGATCCTGCTCCCCAGACACTTCACTGTGTCAAGCTCAGAGTCCCCAGGTGTGTAAGCTGAGGAAGCCCACAGCCAGTTTTCACCTGCTTGGTCATCATCAGACTTTAGCTTTCATTGACCTGGACAGCAATCCACAGACACTACTTCCACATGAATGAACTCTTCTTGAATAATTTCACCAAATATTTTAAGACACAAATTGCTTGCTTTGAAATGCTTACCTTTACCTATCCTCCTTTTATCTCACAAGCCAGGAAGAGGAATGCTGCCAAGCCAGGAATCTGTTTGGCTGGCGATGAGCTCCTTGATAGGCTCCTTATAACATTTCAGTGCACCGCAGGCCTCCCGCTAATCATTGAGGTGAACGAGCTTGAGTGGCTGCCTGGAGTGAGCTTTAGGAGGACTTGAACCCTCCAGAGGACAAAATTATGAAAATAACATGGGCACCTAGGGCCAAATCACTTCAGCACGAGGGAGAAGTATTTTATTTTGTTTCAGTGGGTTTCTTTTGAAGTTATAACCTCTCAAAAGCGAAAACTAAAAGCCATATCTTTCATGTTTTTTGCATTTCTTCCCATATCATTCTGTCTAATCACTACCTTTATGTCTCCTTTAACTGTCTTGGATGCATTTGATTTCCATACATGGGATTTTTTTCTGAACTAAGTATCAGATTTTTTTCCCTTGTCCAATTCACGAAATACTGTTTTCTTGTCCACAGCTGCTAATGAATTTCTTTTCTTCTCAGATTTTACATAGTCTGACTACTCTCTGGCACAGGAAGAGGTTTATTACTGGATCCCATTTTGAATCTGGATTCCTAATCTCATATAAAATTCCCACTACTACTACTGTTTGAATATTTTTCATGGCATGTTTATTACCATAACTCTGACAAAATGAACATAAATCTCAAAAACATAGGTTTACTTTCATATTGCCACCCATTTGCACAAGGTTGTGCATCTTTCTTGTGAACAGCCCAGAGACCAAAGCTGCTGGCAAGGAACATGACCATGTCTGCAGAGAACAAACCCTAAGGATGAAAAAGTACCACGCTCCCAGCTGGTGACATGGGACTCCTGCCTAACTTAAACCTGCTCACTTTGTCAGTTGGGAGTAATAAATCTCTGAGCACCTGCTTTTGGATGGGCAGTAGGAAGAAAATTTTAATTAAGTAGCTTGTTCTGCCACAGTCAGCAAGGACCTTATTGTTGATGGTTTTGATGTTAGTGGGACCATTCCCAGCTTCTCACCATCACTACTTCTCACTACAGAAGTAAAAGGAATGCAACCCCTTTGAAACAAACAGAAAGCAGAAATTGTAGGTTTCTCTGGCGATCCTCAGCTTCCTGTGAAGAATCAGACTGTCCAACACTACACAACAAAGCAGCAAGTAAAGATCAAACTGGATCAAACTTGCAGCTGTATCATCAGTGACAGTCCCAGGTTCAGAGCCTGGTATACTGTGAGATGAGATGGACTAAATAGATGATATCCTAATCATCCAGTGTCAGGAATGGTCATTCCTTTTGCTATTTTGCACTATTATGCTCTGCATTTATTATCTGAATCAGGATAAACTTCAGATTTATGTGTTTGGGTTAGGATTTGGTTTCTTTTCTGAAAAAAAAAAAAAAAAGCCTAACAATAAATAGGAAAACAAGGACCTTTGGCCTTATTTTCCTTCATTCTCTAACCTCTTTGCTTCTGCCTGCATTTGGCACGCATGCAACAAGGACAAGAACAAAAATTTTCCTTGATTCATAGTTGGGTTAGTGTAGATGGAGCTGAAATCAGGCTCCAAATAGTTTGTTTAGAGTTTTTCCCTCTGCTTTATTATGCCCACGCTACAAGCAAGTTTGGCATGTGCATCTGAGTCCCTACTACAAACACAGCAGAGCAGAGGGATGTGGTGGCTGCACCACTGTGCTTCACACACGTGTAAATGAGAGTGGTACACTGGGTTACAGAAGACAGAACTTGTAAATATGCTGAGAGTGGTTGGGAGATGCAATTAGATGTCTGCTTTGAACATAAAATATTATCCATTTTGTTTGCAGAGCCTGCCATATGTTTCCCTAGAGAAAACAAGACGCTAGAGGAAAGCCTTGAAACTTTTCACACTTTCACAGATGCCCAAACCCCCATTATTTTACTCAGCCTGAGCTGTTGCTCGCAGCCTTTCCTGGTAGATGTTCTCACCCACTCTAGGCCCCCTCAACATTTAGTCACCTAAGAAAGCCCAATCCCACAGCAGATGACAGACACTGCAAACAGCCAAGCCAGTTAGGGGGAATTTCACCAGAAACTGCTGTTGTTTTGGTTGTGTGGACTGAGTCACATTACAAACTTTCCAATCAGATTTCAAAGAAGCTGGAATTCATGGCAACCTGACTCAAGAGCTTTCATTCTTTCTGCTCAAAAGACATGGCTGATTTATCAGCAACCAGACTGCAGTCCCTTCACATGCAAGCAAGCACTTGTACAACAGCTCTCCAATTAGGAAGGAGTCTGGTCCCATTAAGATTAATCACACAAACCCTTACCCTATTAATTTGAGTTCAAAACTTGACCCAGAGTCTGTGTCTCATACAGCTGATGCCAAATATCTTAAATCTTCCACTTTGGGTCTAGAGTTTTGTTTAAAATAACTTTTGCTCAATGGATAGAAAAGGCTAAAATCTGGTGTACAAATACTTCTGGTTAAAAAGCCATTGAATATTTCAGGCTTCCAAGGGTAAGATTTAACAAAAGTAGGAGCTGAATATTGGAAACTGTATGGAAATCCCCCTTGGTCTTAGCACGCACATGATAGTTTCTCCTTTTTTATCTACAATAGCAACATGCAAACTTACAAACAATAATTTCCAAGGACATCAGAAAAGGAATTATCAAAACTGTGTAAGACCCACAGAAGTATCTGGAATCCTACATGGTTTTTACGCAAATTTTCCAAACAATTTCAAACACTTATGAGGCCCATAACAAACCTCACTCTCAGAAACACCTCTGATTTCCTTTTTGCAGTAAGTATTTAATTTGGTGAAAGTTAAGAGAGATTCAAACATTATTTCTAGATACAGACATTTTAATGCATTAAAAAAATAAAATGGTAATAAAAATAAACTTAAAAAAAATATTGCAAGTAAGAGAGTTCCTAAAGTCTTTTTATTACATTAGCTGTACCTGGCCAAATCTCACTTGACGTCTGTCCACTTAACATCCTTTTGAACAAAAGATATTCCAGAGAATTCAGAGACAGCTACCACATTTTAATTTCACACCTTGCCTTAATAACAAATTAACTTGAAAGCATAGATAACCCTTTGTTAAATACAGGCTGCACTGGGCCTGCAATCTTTATTTCCAATGGAATATTGTAGAGCCAGCTTTGCACTGTATCTATAAGCAAACATTAAAACGTAGGAACAAATTCAGGGGAAGTGTTTTATTCTGGTGAACACCAACATGATCAGCTCTTACTCATACTGTCTGAAACAAAGCCTTACAAAAAAGGCCCTGGATCAGGCTCACAAATATTTGCAGTAAGACAATTGAACTCTCCCAATGGATAGGAAATGTGCCAAGGTGTAATGCTAAAATTATTCTCTCCACAATGTGAAGAGCGGCCCCTTTCTCTGAGGCCCAAAAATTGCTCTACCTGGGGATCTACATATGCTCACGTGCTCAGCAGATTCCCCCACAGCTCCACAGCTGTGATCAGCTCTCCTCTTAGATGTGGAAATCATCAATCAAAGGCAGAAAGTGTTACGACACATGACTTGGCACTCCTCCAGTTTGTGCCTTAGACTCTCCTGTAGGGCTCTTGAGGTGACCACATGAGGAGGACTCTGCTTGTTCTACTGCCAAGACCCCATGGAAGGAGAGAGGCACAAAGTCACCATCAGAGCCTACCTCAGTCTCCACATAAATGTGAAAATAAGTGACAAAAGTAAGTTCTAAAGACACTGTTCACTTGCTGTCTGCCGCAGCTCTGATGGCCTGCGGTCAGGCTATGGCCGAGGGCTCCTGAAAATGCCCTTCTCACAGCCCAGCTGTGCCTATTCATCATCATCTGCTTCATGGGTATTTTAATCTGACGGGCGGGGGGGACCTAGACTTTCGTGAGTACTAGGAATGTTATGTAAAGAGAAATCTCACTGTTTCCACTGTGAAATTTTGCCTCAGGCAACTTATGAATGTTCCAGGGAAGATATTCACCATTTTCAGCAAAACAGCTGACAGATCCATCTGCTGCTCTTGGTGATATTGGGTGCAATTTTCAAGTCTCAGTAACATACACTCCTACAGTCCCAGTGAAAAGCCAAGTTCCTCCTGCATGACAATTGCAAGGGAGGAGAGACAATAAACTTTTTGCTCTAAATTTTTGAATAATTTTAAGGGTAACTTGCCTTTGAAATATCTCAACACTGAGGGCTGTGCAGTTTGGAGGAACTGGTATTATACAGTTATCAGGGGTTTTTTAATAAATGTAGATGCTAAAGATGGAAATTTCCAGTTCTTTTTGTCTAATTATTTTAATTTAGAAAGCTTAACTTTATTTTATCCAGAAAAAAAAATCCATGTAATTTTAGTTGCCTTAAAATTATAATACGGAAATATTACATATCTCACAGTTTTTAAGCATTTAAAAATGTAGATTTATATCTATTGCAATATTCTTTGATAGCCAGGTAGATAATATTTTCATTTGATTGTTTTTAATGCAAAAGTAAAAATGTTTCTTTTGATATTAAAAAATGAAACATTTCAATTTAAAATTTATTTTCACTGTATGAAAACCTGGTTTGAAGATGAAGTGCTTAATTTGAGCTTAAATTACATGGTTTAGCTGAATCAATATATATTACTTAAGATTTTGATTAACCAAATCAGCAAATTTTTCTTGCTTTGAAACCTTTACACCCTAATTTTTCAGCATGATTCTGAATTAAGAGTGAGTCATTCACACAGACATCACCACAAATTTATGGGTCAGGGTATTTTGAGTTTGTTCTGCCACGAATGCGTGAAGTAGAAGGACTTGAATGCTGCTGTATGGAAAAGCTCACTGTAAATTTACCTGCAACAGAGCTGCACAGGCACCTACAACAATCACAGGCACACTCGTGCCCATGGGCTCAGCTGCCAGCAACCTCAGCTGCCAAACATCCTGTGGATGTGGCATCAGGGACACAGCTTATATTTGACTCACAGGGGAACACATCACCCTGCCTGTAAGGGAGCCCCAAGGCTGGCAGCCTGTCTCTATGCCTTGTGTCAGGTTAATAAATAACTATATAATTTATTTCACATTGGTCACTACTACTTTGGTCCTCTTGACCCACTACAGAAAGCAGGGAGTAGGAATTTGCTGCATCTGATGGCCTCCTCACCTGGTGGATAAAGGAGAAGAACATAAAAAAATAGCCCACTGAAACTCATGTTTGGCAGCTGGCAACCTCTCCTGAACTGCCATGGGGGCTTTCATCTTTCTATGAACACTGCACGACTGCCGGGGGAAGAGATGGCGACAGAGCAACAACAAAAAAATTACACACAACTGTGTTCATCGGTGCCAAATCTCACTCTCCCAGTGCTGGTAAAAAAGGCAAAGTTTCTCAGGCTTCCCTGTAAGGTCACAGCTGGTACTTCTATGAATCTTCTTATTACATGGGAACGAGGCAGAGGTTCATGGAGAGAGACAGATGGTGAGGAGCAATGTTACTTATCCTAATGTGCATGTGAGACAAAGAGCTGCTTGGCATACCTCTCGCTCCCAGTCCTCGCTGGGCCATGGCGGGCAGCCGACCCCCGCCAAGTGTTTGTTCCCCTCCACTTTTTATTCCTCCCCTCAGCGAGTCTGATCCTACTTGTCTTTGGTGTTTACATGAATCATGCTAGATGTTTTTCAGAGATTTGGGCTCTAATGAGCAAGGCCAGCAAAAACAGCAGCAACAAACAAACAAGCCGTCCCAAGCCAAGTTTGCCCACCGCCGTGCATTTGCATTCACGTAGGCCACCCCCTCCGCCTGCCCCGTCTGCCAAACCCTGAGAGTGGTGGCAAGAGTGGGAATGGGCAGCCCCGGGATGAAGCTTCGGGATTTGGGTTGCAGACGTACATATTAATCACACTGAAAACACAAACTGTGTGGGGATTTTTGTGTGGGAAGGGCAGGAGGGAAGCAAGATTTGTGTTGGAGGGAAGGGGGATATTAATTGTGGCTCAAGCCAGGACTTCAACAGTGGGAATTAGGAGCAGGAAAAGAGGAGGTAAAAATGCAGTTTGCATATTCATTGAAGTATAGCTTAGAATTTGAGGGAAGAAGGGCAGACTTTGATCTCTGTGGTATAAGGCTATCGCTGGAAGAACCTCACTCATTCCAGCTGAATTATTCCTGTTTTTCAGCAGCAACAGAGAGGAGAATCTGATCTCCTGAGCCCAACATCCTTCTTCAGCTGCAAATGGAAAAATTCTCTTAGCACTTCCACTGCCATCATAGTGAAAATGCATCTGGAATTAATGCTGAAATCATATGAACAGGATCTTCCAGGAAAGACCTTGCAGAACCAGAGGCAGCACTTCTGAGAGAAGATAAGACAAGATATGGCCCCATCACATGGCAATCACCCTTTCAGGCCACCAGGCAAGGATGTAATTCTTCATTCAGGCAAGTAACTGTTTATAATCAGGCTGGTAGTGGGGAAACCCATCCTACCTCCTAAAAATATGATAGCCAAAAATGCAAAGATTGCCCCACAAACTGGCACTCAGAGGAAGGAGGAGGAGTAGGACTGGGAATTGGCAAGTTGCAGCAAGAAGATGAAGAGAATTTCTCATGCAGGGTATTTTTATCTTGTGGTTCTGTAGGCAGGAAGATAAATGGAATGGCAGAACATGATTTGCAGCTTGTATAGGACTATGAGTAACTCCTAACTAGCACACAATCATGGAGGGGAAGAAGGCAAGATGAAAGCACAGCTATTTTTTTCTTTGCTTTTTTTTTTTTGACTATTACTAAAGCAGTTTAATTCCTCAGAAGAGCAGATGATATCACATTCACTTTAATACCAATTACATTTAACTAGTTTTTACTTAGAAGTAACTAGAGAACTTTCTTTCAAACAAACCAAACAAGATTGAATATATTGGAAATGTGACAGATTGACAGCACAGGAACTTAAAAGTCTACAGCAAAATTGTTCATGATCCACTCTGTACCAGTTCTACTGATTCACACACATTTCTCCACACAGAGAACTCCATATTCCAGTCTACCCCAGAACCAGGGTAAATTTTTGTACCTTCAGCAAAAGGCTGATCTCAGGCTCTGTGTCACGTCAGCCCCTGCCATCATCCTGCCTACTGTCCTTGTAGCACAGGCCTGGAAGTGCCAATAGTTCTTCCTGAAAAGAACTCGGTGTCTCTTCCTGAGAAGAACTAGTGGGATCATCATGCTCATCTTCAGTGGTGATGACTTCCTGACACAGGAAACCAAGGAATGGGGTCCTTCCTGCAGCAAGGTTTACACAGACCCATTGTCACTGATGAGCTACTGCAAACCTAGAGACACCAGGCTGGTAGTAACGTGATATTAAGAGGCATCATTTCACTCAGGTACATGGCCACCCCCAGCACCAATGCTCCTATGACTTGCAATTAAAAGGAGATGAGGCAGCACACGTGTTTAAAATAAATACTGAAAATGTTTGACGAACTTTTGTGTTTACTATTTATTTGTGATTTTTGTAACAAACACCAAGGAGGAGGAAAATAAAATTTCATTTGGCATCATTTTGATTTCCTTCATGTTTGTAAGCAACTCCCACTGTCTCCACTACAAAAGGGAACACTTCTTCTTCTGGATGTCCCACAACACAGCATGGACAGTTTCCAGCTCCCACTGCAACACGTGGGAGTTTCCCTATTGGTTTCAGTGGGACATATGAGCAATCAGCACCTCAGAAAATTAATTAACTTCCATGACTCATCTGTGCTTTAGCCTAAGCTGACTTGCCCATGTAAGGGGCAGAAGTCTGCTGGCACTGACTTTAAAATTCAAAGCACCCTTTCTACCTCTGATATAATTTCAACTAAGACCTATTGTGGCCAAGTGCTTCAGGATTTGAGAGTCTCTGAGTCCAAAGGGCTGTTAACATATTACAGGTTACTGTTTCTTGCTGGGATGGGGTATCAGGTTCTGCTGCAGTAAAACAAGGGATGCAGATAAAACTGGATTCATCCTAACACACCTGCCAGCTTACCCAAACCAAGAACAATTGTGACACAAGCCTTTGGCAGACAAGCATAAGTGCAGCAACCTGGGCTTTCATAAACACGATCCCCTGGACACAACTGCACTGTGGGTAGGATCCAAAGGTGCAGTTTTCCTTGCACCCAATGGCCTGGCTGCAGCCCCGGATCCTGCCAGGATCTCGGCAGAGCAACTCCACAGCTGCATGTCAGCCCCAGAGCCCACAGGAGCAGGAGGACGAGCTGTGCCATGGGTGTGCTGCCCTGCCAGAGGCACCAGGAGCCCTGTCAGAGGCACAGCTGGCACACCTCCTCCTCCTCCATCAGCCCTGCCGTGCCTCGTGGTGCCCACCTGAGCACGGCTCATGTGCTGCCATGTGCGTAGAGGGGAACAAAACCTAGTGGGTTAAATACAATGTGTTTCCCTTTGAGGATAAAAGTAAAGACAGCATCATAAAATATCCTGATTTGGAAGGTCCCACAAGGACCATCAAGTCCATCTCCTGGCCCTGCATAGGACAGCCCCAGGAATCCCACCATGCTTTCAAAATGTGCCTTATTTTTCTCTTCCCATCCATGCAATACTCATATTCGTACATCTAGTTCAGAGAACATTTTCAATGGATAAGAAAAGCTTTATTTAGAGGTTAAGTATTTACAATACTCCTCTAGTGTGTCTCATATTTCTGACAAGCATCTGTTTCCTAAGATGCACTGAACACAGAGACTGTATTTCTAGTACAAATATTCAAACTTGCACCTTGATTTCTGCACTTCTTTTATCACTGCAAATAGTTGTAATAAAAACACTACTAGCAACAACACTGTATTAATATACTCCAACCTAAATGAGAAAAACCCTACAGTGAGCTGAATTAGCATTCATTATTCCAGTTGTTTCATATCTTTAAATGATTCTGGTAAATCGATAAAGCTCTGCAAAGTGGCTGTTGTCTGCTGATTTCTAACTCTAGTCAGTGGCATCCACTCTTTAGTGCACCACACACTTGCTGTGTAGCCATTAGATGAAAGCACTATCACCTGTCAAACAAACTGCTAGAACTGTGATAAATTAATGATCAAATAGTACAGTCTGATGTACAGTAGCAGTGCCGAGGCTAGTTACAACCAGGCCTCATGCTTTAAAAATGTAGCTGACATTAAAAAAAAATCAGCCATTAAAGAAAAATGTCATACAGCTTTTCAAAAAAATATCTATTTAAAAAATGACCACATACTGATACTCCAGGATTTGCAGTTTTATAAAAAAAAAAAAAAAAAAAAAAAAAAAATGTGAATGTTACAGTAAAACCTTTCTGTATACTATGAATTTTCTAGGCAAGCAACAACACACAGTTGAGCTGAGAGGATGTTTGTATTTTTTTGGTAAGCAGTGCTGTGTACAAATCTGTACCTCAGAGGAATCCTCTGGTGTGTCATGGACAAAACTCTTGTTTGCAAGGAAAATGTCCCAAGTTCTTCTTTTTCCCCTAATGCTTTTGATTTTTGACATCATGGGTAAAATATTTCAAGGGAGCTCCATATCACTTCTAAATATAAACAATACAAAATAAGCCTTTGCTTTTGAAGCACTTGACATCCTTTGAGCTTTGAATTTCAACTCCTAATAACTCTTGATGCTCACTGCATTAATGTATAAAGTCCTTTTTGTGAGCTAGAAATGGTTCCTCATGTCCCTCCTGCCATTGGCTTTATGAGCTTAATTTATTCTTTTTAATATAAAATCTCATTACCTGAACATGACACCACCACTTCCATTTTATCTTTGATATAAGAACAGAGAGAAACCAAAATCAAAACCTTAAATAAAGTCTGTAATCATCCCTCACTTTCTCTTGCTTTTCAAATTTCTAAACAAAATTAAGTAAAAATACCTTCCAGGGCACACTAAGAAATGTAAAGAGTGGGGAGAAAAAAAGAGAAAATTACTTTATAGTGAACTAACAAGGGACATAATTACTTACACAAGCAGCATATCTTTTTCTTGATGATATTCCTTCATGTTTATTTTGCTGTATTTGTAAAAGATGGGGAGTGCCTAGGAAGAATAGGTATGCTGGGAAGCTTGATCTACTGAAGCAAGTTCTGAACAAAGAGTTACTTAACCTTAGGCAAAATACACTTTTTCTAAACTTTACTTTAGCAGCATAAAACACTTAATAGACTGCAAAATGTAGTAATGGATTTTAAAAAAATCTTTTAAGAAATGGAAACAGCTGAGGAAAAGCCACCACTGAGAGAATTCATTGAGATGGAGGATTTAGTTGGGACTTCTTGAGTCCCAGTTTTAACTGAAAATTGGAGTGATCAAGGTATTAGCACATGAAAGCATCACTTCCATGCACTAATGGCAGTTCCTTTATGTTGTTGTTGTTGTTAGAGATGTGACTTAAGCGTTGACTTAAATTATGAATTTGGCAGGGATCAAACTCCATGATCTAATTATGTCTTAGGGCTTTCACTGAGTCTTTTGAGGTAGCTGGTTGCAAAGATAAAGACTTTTTCACAAGGAACATGCTTTTCATCCAAATTCATATCCCAGATCCTGCAGAATCTTTGTGTTCTGTCCACGTATATGGAAGCCTTCAACATAAAGGCTTGCATCCCTGGAAAGATATATTTTAACTGAAATATCAACTACTCCCTCAGAGAGCAAATGACCTGTAAATTTTTTAAATCCTGTGCTGTGCCTTTTCCTCTGATACCAACAATAATTGTGACTGTGTTCATCTGAGGTTGCCATGCTAGATCTATTGCTGTGAACATCAATTAAAGGAGTGAGAAAACTAAATTAGGCACTTTTTGTTGGTGACGATTCATTTCAGGTAGTCTATGACAATCTCCTTCCTACTCAAGAGTCATTCAATACCTTGGGATTAGAGTATGTTTTGAAACCGTGAAAACTTCAAAAATGTTATATGTATTGGCAAAAGGAAGCTGGATTTTACCTTCACACAGAGGGAAGAATGGATGAATCCCCCTGAAAATTTGTGCTAATGGATATATGAGAATTAGGCTCCATGAACCTGCTGTCCAATTGCATTGGGAAAAGAAGAAAGCTTGTTAATCGGGATGAGAAACTGATATGTTGTTGAATATAGATTGGATACATCGATTCTGATGTACAAACACATTCTGCAATAATTATACAGAAGGGTACAACACTTGCAAATTAAACCATCTTAGCTGACGTTAGCTCATTTTGTCATTTATCCTTTGTTTACACTCCCAGTATTACTAAGTACTCTTCATTTAATTAAACATACTCGTAACATTCCTTCAATTAGATAAATAATGCAGCTGCTTTCTCCATCACATAAGGATGGGAAATCAAGATAATGCAATATTTATCTTTATTCTAGTTCTCTCTCTGTCAGACACTTTACAATCAAATCCATGCAGCTGCCAGGTCTATCAGTGGTAATTCAATCCATATACATATTAAAAGAAGTAAATATCTCATTATCTACTTAACTATCATAATCTGTTAAAAATTTTGGCAGACCAGATAAAGGAAAATTGGAAGTGGCTTTATAAAAACAACTTATTAACAGACTCTTCAGTGATAAAAGGCTTCAAGATAAATACCACAGATAGTAAAAGCTAGCTTTAACCACTGATTTGAAACTCTTACAGAAGGTTGATGATTTCTAAATAAGTAGCAATTAGTCTGAAGTAATTCATTTATATCCTCTGCAAGTGACTGAAATAAAGAGAAATTAGATAAAACTACATGCAGAGAAACAACTAAATGATAACAGAAATGCAATCAGATGGAATTGAACAAAAATTATAAAGGCAGGGTGATAATATATAGTTCATTTGCTTATTGGAGGCTTTGATTCATTCCCTGTGGTAATTGTAAAATTTAATAATATCTGTATACTTTCAGTGTTCTGAAAAAGCACCACCATTACACATTGTTATCCCTGTAGGCTGGATGACAAATGCCTGGGGCAATACTACCATCAAAGCATGTGACATACCCAACATGGATCTTCTAATCTTCATAGGGACGACAACTGTCATTTTTAAAGTGCATGGCAAATGAAGAGGGTGTAAGAAAGGAAACTTCTTATTTTTGGGGGGCTGCTGGTGCTAGGGACTGTTTAAGCCTACACTGTGCTTTAAAACTGCAGTAGCAAACCCCAAGTAATTCACTTGAACAGTTATATAGATTTCTTAATGCTTAAAAAGTGCTGTCCAGGCTGGGAATAACCATCTGTTCCTTCGAGAACTCATACTCTCCTAGCTAATATATACAGCTAATACACTCTATAGCTTATATGTCAAAAATAGATCAATGCCTGCCAAAGAAAGATATGTACTGTTCCAGCAAACAGCTCTGCTTAAAACTTCCTGCTTTTTTTTTTTTCCCAGTGATAGGTAATATTCTTTAGGCTATGCAAATGAAATAAAAGAATCTCCTGTCTGTTGATTTCTATTTACATTTTTTTGCTCATGTAATTTTAAGTACTAGCCCTTGTCTGCTTCTCTTCATTTTCCTGTGCTACAAAACATGGCACAGACAGTGCAAATCACCGACCCTGATAGCTGGAATAGGATTGTCACTTTAATGTTCAACGTTTTCTTAACGTTTTTTCCCATTATAACAAGACTGTACTGTGAGACACCTTTTGTTATGTATATATGAACAAAAGCAGTCAGAACAAATTTAGTACACTGAGCAAGGGAACTAAAAGTTGACAACAGCTAATAGACAAGGTACTCTATACTAGATTTAATCTGCTTTTAGATTTGACTTCCTGAGACTATGTTGGTCAGACAGATTAATGTCATACATTTTTCAGATGGAAAAAGTTAATGCAGGATCTAGATAAAAAAAAACAAAAGCCCCATAATCCCCCAAACCATGAGTTTAACATGTGTTTTTTTCTAGGAGCTCCCAAAGTAATTGTCTGGCATTTTCCTGTGGCAGCTATAATAGTGTAAATACAGATTTCATACAGTGTCTAAGTCTTTTTTTCTGTGACCAGTGCAGTGAAACTGTGGTCTGGGAGAAAGGATCACAGACTGATGAAATGAGAGCACCCAAAACCACTGACCATTTTAGTTCCATTAAGTGGCAATAGAATCACCAGTCAAATCCATGCATCCAGCAGCCTTTCCCTATACCCTGCAGTAAAAAACAGAGGCTTTTTATACCCCCTTAGGTCCCTTCCACAGGTTTTGTTAAGATGGTGACTGGACCAACTGTCGGTGGGTTATTGAAAGTACAAGATGAAGTTAAACATGAAACATCTTTGTTCAATCAGTACAAAATAAAAGTGATAAAAGAAACCATCTTTCACAGGAAGTTCTTTCTGTTGCTGAAGTACAAGATTTATTCCCTTTACAAAAAATACAAACCCAGAATAGCAGAGATGACAGAGCCATTCTTATTTTGAAAGAGGCCCGAGATTCTCAAGGAGTGTGGGTTGGTAACTTCTTTCATTGGAGTACAATACAGAGACATGGGACAGAAACTTATATCTGTGCTCAGATGCAGGGTTGTGCAAATTTCAGAAAGTCACTAGACAAGGACAGCTTTTTCTGTTTCTGTTCTTTGCTACTTTAACAATGGCCTCCCATTCCCAAGCAGAGCCTCCAAGATCTGCATCAATAAAAAAATATTAACTAGTAACAAAAAATAAGTATACTTATATTGAACTTTAAAATATAGCAGTGGAATTTTATGAAGTCTGCGTTTCATTAGTTTTAACCCATATTGGATTAACGTGAATGAGTAGATATGAACATTTTAGAATGAAATGCCTGAAAACAAGCATGCTAGATGAAAATTTCCCCCAAATTCTCTCTTATAATAATAAAAAAAAAATTAATCTGGTCTATAATTTCAAAAAAGAGCTTCATGGGAAGATGCCAGTTGTATGTAATATGGAGGTTTGACATATTGTTCAGGAGTAAGATAATGCAGCAGTGATGTACTTAACCCAGGAATTCTGAAGGAGGCTGGACTTGATGAACAGCCAGATCTTCACCAGCCAGCACTCACCAATCTGGCAAGATTCAAATTCCCACTGCAGAGAGAATGAGCAGGCTTTTCCAATCAGCTGAGAGCAGATGAAGCAAATATTCTTGGGGAACGCTGCAGTGCAGGGACCGAGCTGCCAGGCAGAGAATCAGCAGCCAGGGCTTCTCAGTGCCTCAGGTCAGAGGATTTCCACACTCTGAATACTCCCAGCAGGGCAGCACAGGTACCAGCCACTGCTGCCAAGGACAAATGGGGTAGAAAGCAGATTTTTTCCTCATGCTACACAGCATGCTGATGTTGGGCTGCTCATTGTCTGACCCACAATTTATGCATGGGACAATGTACCAACCTTTCTAATAGATATGTATATTCACTCATGATACCTCACTATATATTTTACAGGGACAATGCTAATATGTTTTAGGTTGAATTGACCAAACTCTGCAGAGCCCTCTGCCAAGAACTGCATCACCCCCAGAAGCAAATCTCATGTACTCCTGGACCTCAGGCTGTTGCCCTGCCTGGATTCAGCTTTGCATGACCAAGTCTACATTAACAAAAGTCCTGTTCTGCCAGTGATCATCGATTCCATTCTCTGTAACTAAGATGGAAGACTTGTACAAGACCCAGTGCTTCCAATTGTCAAAATTCTGTTTCAACTCTTACAACACTGAATGCTTTTATTTAGCCCCCAACTCCTTACATGTTTGAGGCCAGAGGAGAAACTCTGTTTTCATTTAGGCTTCTAGCATTACACTTCTGCAAAACCATAAAAAATGACCAAAATATACCACAAAGGGTCAAAAACCCAAAAAATAGGTTAAAATCAATTCAACCTTATTAAAAACATAATTGAGAATATTATGGAAAGCTGTCCAGAAAACAACACTTCTCAAAATATTTTTGCAGGGATCTGCAATTTGATTTTGTACCAAAGTGAAATAACTAATTTTTTTCAAAATGTAAAGTTTTCAGACTCTAAAAAAAGAAACCTGGTTTTCTCTTCTTGAATCAATCAGTCCATCTTCAATTCTAGAAATGTCTTGTAAGATCACTCTAGGAAAATTTTCCACACTGAGGACAGATGGATATTTTTAGAGCACATTTAATCAGTCCTTTCTGTGCAGCAGGTCCTAAGTTATGGAAGTGAAATAAGGGAAATTTTCACATTTTTACCTCAAATAAAAAAGACAAATAATTCTCTTTGGTCTTAATTTGACTTTTCATGATTAAGCAGCCAGGAGACAGACTTTCTGCTATTTCATGTATTTTTATTTTTAATACTAATAAAATGAACTCAGTATCCTTACAATTGATTTGATAATTCTGTACACACCTATGTAGCTCTCAGTCACTCATGGAGTACTTGAGTGAGCCACCTGAAGATTTAGGCCTAACTCTGACCAGCATGAAACAAAACCCATTGAGGACTATGACAGAGTATTTGATTCAGTGTGTGTAGAGCTCACATGTGAACGGTAGCCTTTGACAACCCCACGTTACAAAGATCTCAATGATTTATGCTTGCACTTTTGCAGGCATGATTTATGCAGTGTGGTGCTCTCTCAGCCATGAACATCCCCTATTACTGTGAACTTACTTTCCATGTCCCAATTTACCAGTTTCCAAGAACCCAGCGCACAGAGACAATGGCAACTTATTGTTCACTTCCTAAATCTCCAGTACAGTGTTCTGCCCAGATGTAAAAAGGTAACTTGATCCCAATTAATGAAAGTGACTGGGTCAGCCTGTCACCTCCCATGCTCTTTATGTGCTGCTCAGACATCTATACGCTTATTAAAACCTCAGGCACTCTACATAAGCTCTGCCTTGAAACCAGTTGCCAGAGGCATCACTACTCAGAACCTGTCTACAGGTTCCTTGGTTTCAGATCTGACATCACATAAACCTCTCTTATCTGCCTTGGCAGCACAGATCAGATAAAAAGCAGCCCCGTCCTCACAGAATGATACTCACAAAAAGGATGGAGGCACACAATAATAAACATTTCACTGCTGCTGTTCCTCACAAATGTACCTTACTGCTAACATGCTCCAAGGTTAGAAAATGCCTACAACACTTGGAAAACCTCCCTTTTTTTTTTTTAAAAATCAGATTCAGAGTGCAGAACTTTTTACTGGAAGCTTTTTTTCCCAACTAATTGTCTCTGTACTGTTTAAGGCAAAGCTGGACCACAAGCAGTGACAGTGAATTATTTCTGAAACTATTTTTGCTTCTGAGTAATTTTTTGTCCTTAGACTGGTTGATGATTACTGTCCAAGTTCTTCTCATGGTGTTTGACTGACCACCAGTCACACAGCATCATTTTTACTCCCAACAGGATGGGTACCTTCCATCTTGACACAGTCTGTTAAAACCTAAACTTGAAATTCCAGTTAAAATAAGTGACTTTGACAGAAGGAATAAAGTAGTCTGAGGTATCTGCCTTACCTTTGGACTCTGAGCTACCTAACATCCAAATAAATGCACATGACAGCACAAGCCTCCTTGTCTCTGCCAGCAGCCCAGAGCCACTGCTGTCCTGTAAGAAGCTGTTCCATGGCTCTGCAGCTGCTCAATGCAGTAAAATCTCTCAGTTTCAGACAGCAGCTTCCTAAAAATGCAGTTGTAACCCATGTCTGCTTCTCCCAAACTGGTGACCTAGAACAACAGCCAGTCCATCTTCAAGAGATTAAGGTCTTTTTATTTAAATGGCACACAATGTAACATTCAGGTTAGGCACATAAGAAGAACAAATGGTCTCTTAAAAAGGCTTTGAACTTTATTTCTTCTTCAAAGAAGTTTGGCTCTTGAAGGAAGTGGTTTAATAACTGAACTTGCCAGCACAGGCAGGAAATAGTATTTCCTATGTACATCCTGGCACCAAAACTAGATTGTAGTAGGAAAGGTTTCTGATTTCCTTTAAAAAATGCAGTGGGATGGGAAGAGAAAAGCATTACCTTGGAAAAGACTTCACTCATTTGAATTTTCAATTGCTGATTCAGAGAAAGGGTTTGGATCTGGTCTGTGGTACGAATCAAAGGGACAAGAACCTTTACCAGCACTGAGCGATAGGGATGGCTGGAATTCTCCTGCTTTAACAAGAACCCCTGTTTATTATTATCAGAATTTCCTCTTCTTTTGCAGGCTCATTCACAGACTGGCTAATGGGTTTCCATAAATACTAACAAGTGCTGCCTTAAGGCTTTGTTGTGCTGCACAACATTAAGCAACAACAATAGGGAACAGCTGCTCCCAAATAGCTTTGCAGTTAATTACGCTGTATACCTACAGTATGTCTCCATGCCCTACATTAAGAGAGCTATTGCACATGTACCGTCCAAATAATGATGGAAGATATTCAAGACAGTCCTACACATTCCAAGCAAAACAAATGGGAACCAGACTCAAATATTCTCACTGCCCTTGCTGCAGAAGATATGAAAAGCAAAACAAATTAACGTTACAGCAATAACATTATCATCGCAACAGAAGAAGCTTGCGTGTATTTTTTCATTTGTATTTGTATCTTTAAAATAAGTATTAGATGGCCTAACATCTGGTTTGTCAAAGAAGTTTGTCAGGTATTTCACATATGTGTAATACTTTTATTTTTACAATCTGGAATATTCACAGTCTGGCATACAAAGAAATACAAAGAAATAACTTTTATAATCACGTTCCTCACCCAAATACATCCCCATCTCCAAGATATGCACATGAAACATTTAAATTAAGAAATAACTCTAGGATGATAAAACCTATGCTTATAAGGGGTTTATATTACAATTTATAACAGGCACATTTGCTCAGATCTTGGCTTTCTTTAATAACTTTTCAATTCTTAGGCCCAGCTGGAAGCCTAAAAATAGGCAATAGAAAATTGGCATTTGTTTTGTTCAAGGTATTTGAAAGGATACCACATTAATCTTACCAGGGCCAGGTTAAAGGAGTTCTGCAAGTCTCCAGAAGAAAAAACAACTTTACAACATACTTGCTGGCAACAAATGCAGCCATGAGATTTGAAACTGTGAATTCTGCTCAAACCCCTTCTAGTCTCAAGCTTGACCAATATTACCAACATTTCTCTCAAACATGCTCTAATCTCATCCTGTTCTCTGACTCTGCTCTGGTTTTGTTACTGTTCCTCCACTGGCACATCTTATAAAACACTAAACCAGAGGCATCCAAAGGCAGAGATGACAGCAGCATCTGTCTGGTGAAGGAATAATGGCAGCCCCTGGCATAAGGTTAGGTCTATCCAGAATTTTGTTCAGCCCCATCTTTTTCAGCAGTGCACTGTGCAAAATTAGGAAGGTAATTTCAACTCCATGGGCCTCTCTTTTTACACATCTACCACAATGGTGGTAATGCTGGACTTTGTAAAGGGATGCTCTGTAATCTCTATAGAAAACGTAGTTGCCATAACACTTCCCTGACTTTTTAACATACAAGGGTACTAAGGTTCAGAAGAATAAAGAAAAATTAAATTTAAAGGCCATAGTCTACTTAATTCCATGAGATAAAAATAACCTCAGAATTATTCATGTTATAAGAAAAGCACAACTTGATTCTGTCTCTTGGTAAAACAAATCATAGAAACATAAATATGCTGAGTTTGGTATCCTCTAGTTGATGAGCAGTCATCTGAGCCAAACTTTAAGAAACATTTACGTACTCACAGATGTAGAAAATCATAGCTCCCTTATTTATCCCATGAAAAAATTGCTTTGGCATCCTACAGGCTGGGCCAAGCCATGTGTCTGTAGCTGTGCTACAGGAATGGCACCAAATGCAGCTGCATTACACACTACTTGGGGAGGACCTGCTGCTAATAAGCCACAATTTAAAATACTTTAAATTGCAAAGTAGTCTATTGAGTAAAACTTGCCATCTCTGCCAGGGTTAGACTGCCTGGCCCTAGACACTACACAGCAAGGATGTGTGTGAGATGAAGCTCCATGAAGAGAAGCCTGTGATTGTGGTTATGCTGAAGGTCCTGCTGAGCCACACCACTGACAGGATCGGGAGAGGTGAATCAGCTGCTGCTTGTGTTTGTTGAGCCAGCTGGGGTTCATGAACTTTCCCCTGACCTCTCTTCTAATTCAAGACTTTGAGGTTTTTCAATGATTTAAAATTTAACTTGAATGTGTATATATACATACGTGTGTGTGTGTTTATACGTATATATAACCTCCACTGTGCTAAACTTAGGCTCTCCACAGCTAAAATGACCAAGGGACAAAAGTAGCTCACATTTTAGTCACTGATAGGGGCCAAAAAGCCATCCTCTTCCTGCTCAGCATTACTAAAAGCAGCTTCATGTCACCATGACAGACGTAGATGTACCACTGTCTCAGTGTTTTTGCTCAAGTTTTAATGTGAACCTGCTGCTTCTGGCCACTGCAGATTCAGAGCTGGCACTGGTACCTCCACCAGACTCTGCACTGTGTAGGGCTTGTGACCAACGTGCAGCCCACCATCCTGCCACTGCCTTTGGCTGTAGATGGGAGCATGGCAAGAGGGGGTAAACCCCTTTTGTGCAGGATTTAGATCCCTCTGTCTCAGCTGGATTTCCCTTTGCTTGGGAAACCCAGATTTTCTCTGTCTGCAAGGTCTGCACGGCACCTATACAGGCACAGAGAGCCTCTACTCAGTACCAGCGCTGAAATCCTAATTCAGAGTTTTTCCTTGGAATAGCACTGATATGTCCCCCACCACTCTGGGATAAAATGGTGCTCAGATGCAGAAGTTACAAGAGGTTCATAGGGAGGAATGAGTGTCACTAAATGAAAAACTTATGAACAGAAATCTGAACCTCTTCTATAATCAAATAAGGAACAAGACTCCCTAGATAAAAGAGCTGGGTGCTGCCAGACTTTGTTCTCACTTTGTTATGAAACTGTAACAAAAAGCTCTCTCACTCTCTGCACCTTAGCTGATGGTCAAACAACATCAAGAAACAGAAATATCCATAACCCTAGATACAGAATGAAACAAGACATCTTTTTCCTGCTTCCTTGGGATAGTCTGAGGAAGTCACAAATGACACATGAAACAGTAAATTTGAAAAGAAAGCTGGAGGAGTTAAAAATGGCTGCTTGAGCCTCATCATCTCCCAAGAGCAGCCAAGCCCCCCCACAACATTTACTCTGTCTGATGCCAGTATGTTGGTAAATATGGAAGTGCAAAACATGCAGTATTCCCCACCTGTACTGCAGTTTCCCCTTGTGAAGACCAACATTAATCACAAAAATTTTCCCACTTAGTCTGGTGATTGAACTGCCTTGATGCATAAAAAGTTCACGTTAGAAAATGTGTGTCCTCTGAGACTCCATATATTTCCAACTCAGGATTTCTTAGTGTTACACCTCATTATTTGCTCAGGGTTGCAATTCACAATATGCCTCATTTCTCCTATTAAGCTCCAGCCCTCCAGTTTCAAAGATGAATCATGCCATCACTCTCCCAAAGACAGGCTGGACCCACTTCACATACCTCTTCACAGTTCAAACACTGCACCATATCCAATTAGCATGCAAGACTTGTTGCCTGAGGGTATTGTAGAGGCCAGGAGTATTAACAGGTTCAAAGTAGGATTAGACAAATCCATGCAGGATAAAGGTCCATCAGCGGATGATCACTAACCACTGTTATGTGAAACCCACAGAACATGTCAGGAGGAGCACTGCTGTGTCTGTGTCCTGCACCTTAGCCTCTTCCTGGGGATCGACTGCTGTACAAGGCTGAAAACAAGATACTGCTCTGGACAGTCTGGCACCCTTATAGGAAGGAGAAACAACACCATGACCATAAAACTGTGAGCTAAAAGTCAATAGTGACAGCAATGAAGGCAGAGAAGCAAAAAAGTCTCTTTTTAAAGGGAACCTTAATTATTAAAGACAGAACACAGACTGTAAACCCATTCCATCACTCTCCTTCCCCTTCTTTATTCCTTTTGGTCCTTGCTCCAAAGACAAACAGGCTGGTCCTAGTTTTCATACCATCATTAGAGACACTTGCCTCTCTGCTCAGAAGCCAGCTATGGGACAGCCTTGATGGATTTGAGTTTGAAGAAAGCTGTCCTGGATCCTTGTCTCCTTTGAGGCAACTGAAGCTGACCCCTGTGAATTCTCCTCCCAGCCCACAGCCCTCTGTCACTTGCATTTTCAGACATTCAGAACTCAGCTGAGCTTGACAGCAAAAGAAGAGTCTAAGAGAATGAGACTGTTCCTGGGTTCTCAGTTCTTTTAATAGGGTTGTTTCCTTTACCTGCTACCATTCGCATTTAAAAGTCCTTCATTTTGAGAACGTTTAGTGGATGAAAATGTGCTTTTGAAGTATTTCTGCTTGGAAACAAGATAAAAAAATACTTCAAGAGTGATTTTATACCAATGCAACATTTTCATTTAAAGTAGACAAACAACAAAGTGGCTTAATGTTTGTTTTTGCCTTAGTTACAGGCAACGTTTTCATAAAAAAACAAAAAAAACAAAAAAAAAAAGACCTGCCCAGGTACTTAAATAAATATGCAAAAATAAGATTCTTTTTTGGCTAAATTCAGAGCAAGACATTTAAAGGTACATGTGCTTCCTCCTGGCACCTAGAAAGTCTGAAATATAGCTATGCTGTGCTGCTATTGATGCAATTTGAAGGCTACTAAATTTGGGGAATCAAACTGACACACTGGTGATCAGGGCCAAAGCTGGGTCAGTTATGCCTGTTCTGGGCAGAGAAGAATCAAAAGGTTTCTAATTCTATTTGAATAAATATGAAGCATTTGCAGTAAATATACAAATATTTTAGATATAGCAAAATATTTAATCTTCTGCCTTAATTATATATGTAATAAATTAATACTTACATTTAAAAAACAGAAGTACTTTTAAAAACATTTTAGGTAACATTAATATAAAAATGAAAATTAAAAAATGACATTGATTTAAGTAATTCTGAAGAAATCATAGTATTTCATTTGGAAGGGTGGAAGGGTCCAATTTTTTTCCTCTGAAAATCTTTACTAAAATCAAGATAATTCAAAAAAGTTTAAGTGGCCTGAACAGAATTACTCCAGGAAGGCAGGAAGGAAGTACCAATTTTGAGTACCACTATTGAGTCTAATTCTGTATGCTTCTAAGAAAAGACCTTCATTCTGATAATTTTAATTTATATGTCATATTTAATTTTTTTTATTTCTCTTTAAATCATGCAGTTTGCACACCTGGCCTGTATTCTTCTCCAGCTACTTATGATGCAAAATTAGACATATCCTTTTGTATACATCCCTTGAGGGGTTGTGGGTGGATCTTGCCACTGGACGCTACAAAATATCCTCAAATCAAGAGCTTTCTGTGTTAAACAATTCAAATCCCAGGAGCCCATCCAGCCAATTTACCAAGTATAAATATAGTCCCTCTGCCATTCACACTGAGCACAGTGAATTCCATGCAAAATCCCTGGGGAACTAGAAGAAATATTTTAATGTTCAGCAGTAGTCTTTAATTTTGCATTCAAATTATGTCACTGACCACTTTTCTCTTTCCTCTTGAGGCAAGTGTCTTCCTCAGAAGGCAGGTTTTAGGAGAAATACCTCACAGTTCTTTTCCTAAACACTCTGGCTGACCCTGGGGCCGCCTTGTTCACTGGTTTGACAGCAGCTAGTGGATTCTCTCCTAGCACATAACCAGCTACATGGACAGCAAAACACCTATGGATAGGGTGTGTCTCCAAGAGGAGCAGGGCTTTATGCCTACACTTAAGGTTACTCAGTATTTCCCAGTATAAGATCTCATTTCCAGTTCTTTACAGCTTTGCTAAATAAACTGGCCTGAAGTCTTCCATAATGAGGCTCTGCCTCAGGCTGTGTGTTTTGGAGAACTGCTCGTGTTACTAATAAGGCAGTAATCCATACTGCAGCTCGATTAGTAGTCAAAATGGTTGACAAAATCTGTAATTATAAAAAGAAAAGTTCCTTGTGCTGACATATCAAAACAGACCTCTCAGACCGCAATAGGGAACAGCCACGATAAAAGATTCTCTGCTCCATTAGCTGTAAGGAGAGTGGGAAGGAGTTTGGCCTGAATAAAACATACTGTGGAAGGAAGAAATATTAGAATCAAATGCTCATATAAAAGCTTTGCTGCAACATCAATAATCTTCAAAGTACTTAACTGGGGAGGTAGGCATTGCAATGTTTCTCTGACAGATGGGAAGATGGAGGCACAAAGAAGTGGTGTGGCTCCTTGCAGGCCTGTGGAAGGCAGCAGTGTAAGCCTCAGACAGCGTCCTGGGGTGCAAAAAATAAAAAAAATAAAAAGGTGCCCAGAAAGAGATACTAAAAATCCCCCCCTTACCTCTGAGATTTATTTTACTATCACTGCAGTCAGAAGCAAGTTGTACAATTTCTCACTAGAATTGAAATTGCTTTCTTTTGGGAGCACAGAAAATTTCTCACCAGGAATAGCAACAATTGTTATCTCTAGGATGTACAATTTTCATAAAGTGAGCAAATAAATTGAACTATGAGAATCGAAAGGTATTAGACTGAGCAAATTTTTTTTGCAGGAAAGAAATACTAAAAACTAACACAAAATTATATCAATGTTGTAATTGAGAACACATTACCATAAAAACAGCACCTCTTGCTAGTAAGGATTTAACCAGGGACTCTAGGAGCCTCTGGCATTAGTAATACCCATTCCTGGGCCAAGCCCTGCCCTGGGGGAGAGGTGAGTGCCCTGGAGGGCTGGGATATGTGCTGGGAGGGGGATGAGTCCCTGAGGCCTGGCTGGGCTTCCCTCTGGGAACAAGGGTGGCCTCTTCAGCAGCCCAGCACAAAGCCGAGATGAATCTTGCTGTAAATTAATTTAGAAAAGTAAGCAGACACACAGGCGGGGGCTGTGCGGGGCTGGCACACGGAGCTATTTCCGAGCAGACGGTCACTTCCTCCTCCTGCCTGAAATGAGCCTCATCCCACGCAAAGTTTCCAAGCCTTTCATTAGTGGTTGTGTTAGTGTATAATAGCTATAATGAGAAGGCCATAAAAATCCAAAGTTAGCTGAGGGTCCTTAACCATTATGTGCCTCTTTTTCCAGATTTTTATTTAAACTTTAATGACTGCCACATAAGATCAAGCAACAACAAACAACATTTGTATTACAGCTGTATTATTTAATTCCCATTAGCTGAAAATGCCAGGCTACTGGCCAGTAGCTCAGGAAAATAAGTGGTGACAGGTGAAAGAAAAATACCCTTCCTGTACCTCTTCAAGCCACTTTAAAGCCTGGGGCTCTGCAATGTCATTTACACCTAATGAAACCTAATGTCAGACCACACTATTTAGCCAAATGTTATCCTTCAGGAAAAAAAAATGGACCTTGCTACTTTTAAGGACATGGTGATCTTTCTGGCCATAATTTCTACTGTCTAATTAAACCATGATAGAACCGATCCCTTTAGATTTGCTATTAACTTATTTGTTTCTGCTTTTGAAGGTGCACTTAACACCACCTTATATATTGGGAGATCTAGGTGCTGAAAGCTGTAATTTACCCTCTGGTTTAATTAGATCAATGACTATTGGACAGCCTAAAATGTCTGAAGTAATAATCGCAGTCCAAACTTCTAATTCTGCATCAAGCACAAAAGGAGTGCATGCTTCTCTTCAGTAAAGAGTGAAGTATTTTAAAGGGCTTCTTTCATCTCTAATGGCTGCACTATCATTTTGCAGTTCAATTTGAAATGTTTTGGGTTAACCCACTAACACAACAAATGTAGAGTAACAACAGAGACTCGATGTTTTCCATCACGTTCTTACAGTTTTCAAGACAAGTCCAGGAAGCAAAATTAGCAGAGTGCAAATTCATATTGATCTGCCTGGCTTCTGAAAAAGTAAATTTTCTTTCAATGTCAATTAAAGTTAACAAAGTGAGATTTCAATCAAGTTACTTAAGTAAAAGGTCACAAGAATGGGTTAAGAGAAGATAAATTGTATACAAACAACCATCACTTCCTCAGAGAAACATACAATGTGTTCAAAGAAAAGCAAGAAGTATATGAATTTTAAAAGATGAAATGTAATCAAGTTTCATCAAGCTTCTTCAACTTCAGTAATTTTCTTATTTGCTACATTCATTGCTTATTCATTAAGCAAGTTCGGTGTTTTACAAAAAGACAAAAAAAAAAAAGAGAGAAAGAAAGAAAGAAAGAAAGAAAGAAAGAAAGAAAGAAAGAAAGAAAGAAAGAAAGAAAGAAAGAAAGAAAGAAAGAAAGAAAGAAAGAAAGAAAGAAAGAAAGAAAGAAAGAAAGAAAGAAAGAAAGAAAGAAAGAAAGAAAGAAAGAAAGAAAGAAAGAAAGAAAGAAAGAAAGAAAGAAAGAAAGAAAGAAAGAAAGAAAGAAAGAAAGAAAGAAAGAAAGAAAGAAAGAAAGAAAGAAAGAAAGAAAGAAAGAAAGAAAGAAAGAAAGAAAGAAAGAAAGAAAGAAAGAAAGAAAGAAAGAAAGAAAGAAAGAAAGAAAGAAAGAAAGAAAGAAAGAAAGAAAGAAAGAAAGAAAGAAAGAAAGAAAGAAAGAAAGAAAGAAAGAAAGAAAGAAAGAAAGAAAGAAAGAAAGAAAGAAAGAAAGAAAGAAAGAAAGAAAGAAAGAAAGAAAGAAAGAAAGAAAGAAAGAAAGAAAGAAAGAAAGAAAGAAAGAAAGAAAGAAAGAAAGAAAGAAAGAAAGAAAGAAAGAAAGAAAGAAAGAAAGAAAGAAAGAAAGAAAGAAAGAAAGAAAGAAAGAAAGAAAGAAAGAAAGAAAGAAAGAAAGAAAGAAAGAAAGAAAGAAAGAAAGAAAGAAAGAAAGAAAGAAAGAAAGAAAGAAAGAAAGAAAGAAAGAAAGAAAGAAAGAAAGAAAGAAAGAAAGAAAGAAAGAAAGAAAGAAAGAAAGAAAGAAAGAAAGAAAGAAAGAAAGAAACCAATCCCCTTTAGGATTTGCAATACAGATATCTGTGGATTTTGTAATCCAGAACTTTGTGCCAAAAATAGTCATATTGATTACAAGGGATTAAAATTACTTCTTAACACAGAAGCAGTGGAATCTGGCCTTGAGCAAAATCACACTAAAAACTCAGAATATAAATTAGGAAAAATAGTCAATGAACTGAATATTCATGCTCTGTAACAGAATCAAAGAAATTTTAGGTGGAGGAGACCTCTGGAGGTCTCAAGTCCAACCTCTCACTCAACCAAGTTTGCCATAGCTTTTTCCCCCTCCTGAACTACTGTCCTAGAGAAATTAATTTCCAACCAGAACCTCCCATTTTCTGCTGTTTTCAGCTGAAAATACCCTTTGTATGGTTTGTGCCAGCACTAAGAAAACACTGTCTCTGTCATCCTTGTAAGCACTCTTTAGGTCACTGCAAGTTGTCACTGGATATTCTTTAGCCTCTTATCTAGAACTAAACAAGACCAGCTTCCTCAGTTCTTTCTTGCAGGTTGAGTATTTCAGGCCCTGGACCATCGTTACAGTCCTCTACAATTCCTCCACATTCTTCATCCCACTCCTGAACAGGAACGAGATGAGGAGACAGAAAAGGGTGCAAGTGGACTCACTATTCCAAATGAAGACCCACCAACTCAAAGTAGAGGATGGTAACAGCTCAGTTCAACTGGAACATGAACAGAACACAGCTGTCTCTAGGAAGAGCAGATTTATCCCATTTATAAAGGCAAGCTCAGATCCAAATTCCAGACTTTTCTGTCATTTACAGTTTGATAGTTTGATAAGGCATACTAAATGCAAGAAAGTGTGATTTTTTAAATTACTGTTGACTTATAACACCATATAGAAAGGGGAGATTCATTTGCTTGTACAGATTCTAATCTCATTGATTACATTTGAAGGAAACTGAACAATGTTACAAAATTAGTAGCTTTCCATGTAGGGTCTGAAAAAGGAGTGGAGATGATTTTGTCTGCACTTTTGGAGTGCAGTCATGCACACCTAACTAGTGCAGTCAGCTACCAGGATCAGACACACAAATCCAAAAGGCTTCACACAGTCATGTATTTGTAAGACTTCTGATGTGCAAAAAAAAAATAAAAATTAAGAATACATGATTAGGACACTGCATTTACAGAACTGAGTCTCCCTTAGGCCAGAAATTCCTACGGAGTATTTAGGATCCCTAAATATTTGCCAAGGACAATAAGCTCTCTCAATGACAGATTCTTTGGAATTTAAAATAAACATCTATCACTAGGTCTTTAGAGTCTATCTGTAGATTCTTGTGGTTAAAGCAGCAACAGGGGACTTAGGACTTGTGTTAAGTTTTTGGATTTGCCACACATTTCCTCTGAGGGGCTGGATGTTTGTCTTCCTGTAGCTCTCCTCCCCCAATAGCACATACAGTGAACCATGTTCCCTTTCACCCTAATTGCTTTTGTAATCAAAAGGAATTGCCAGGCAATTTTTTAACATTATAATTATTAAAAAAGGCATGGCAGACGTAGCAAGGACCTTCAGTAAACCAGAGGACATTCCTTATAGAAGTATCTGGCTTGGCAAAGGCCCAGCACTGCCAGCACTGCCAAGTCCACCACTAACTCATGTCCCCATGCCACACCTACTCATATTTAAACCTCCAGGGATGGTGACTCCACCACTGCCCTGGGCAGCCTGTTCCAATGGTGGACAACTGCTCTGTCTCATCTCCAATCTAAACCTCCTTTGGCACAACTTGAGGCCATTTTCTCTTATCCTGTCCCTTGTTACCTGGCTGGAGAGACCAACACCCACTTTTCTACAAGCTAGTTCTTTGCTACAGGTAGTTCTAGATAGCAAGAAAGTCACTGTGAGCCTCCTTTTCTCCAGGCTAAACACCCTCAGGTGCCCTTCAAAAGACTTGTGGCTCTAAAGGCATCACTGGCTTCATTGCCCTTCTTTGGGCTCTAGCTTGTGCTGCTCCCACCAAAATTCTCCCTTCCCTGCATTTCCCCACACTGGGTTGAAGAGCAGTTCCTGGGCGTAGTGCCAAAGCAGCTGGTACAATAATAGGTGGAGATAATATTTTGGGTCTAGGAAGAGGCTCCCAGTTATTATGAGCTGTGGACCGGACACAAAGCTGTTTTAAATGTAGGCTGGTTACCCAGCTATGCAACCTGACCACATGCAGTGGGGATATGTGCCAGAATCGGCAGTGCCAATCAGAGATGGGAGAGGAAGAAAGGCTAAAACACCTTTCTTGTCTTCCAGTATTGGTGCTAGACTTAGTCTGCTCCTTCAGCAGGGCCTGCCCAGCCACAACACTTTGCTGTTTAAACAAACCACTTTCATGCTGGATTCAGTCAGCCACTTGTAGACAGCAGCGTCAAGTGTACAGTGACTCTTCATCTTTACCACTGCAGGCCTGCTTTGCTGCTTCTCTTTTTCTCCTTCTTCTCTTCCAGTTCAGTCCCTCTCTACTTCTTTCTGTTTATTTCTCCTCACTTCCTGACTCCAATTTTCTACCTTTCTGAGAAACATGAGCTCCCCATGACGGCTCTATCACATTGCTCGCGTCGCTCGTCAATTCTCTTCATTGACTTGCTTCTATCTTCTCCTTCAGAATGTTACTTAAATAGCCCACAGCCTTCTCATAAGGCCTCACAAATAGGGAAAATTACAGTAAAAAAAACAAACTGAAACTGTTTTACCTGGCTGAGATTTTGACAGAAACTTGATGTGACTTACCAGACCTTAGACAATTACCCAGATCATTTGCACTCACAATACTGATTAAAGTTCTCAACTCGCTTTGGAGAAGCTGATTCATGAGCATCAGAGAGAATGGCCAAAACTTCAGGTAACTAACCTGTAAATCTCAAAGTGGGTTTTATGAAACAGAACATTAATTGTTACAAAGTCAAATACTGCAAGTCTTCCTTGCATGGTCAGCTGGATGCGGTTCAAATCCAATAAGAGGCACCAAAGATGATAAGACAAAAATAATGGATGAAAATGCATTTGAAATAATGCACCTCTGCATAACAGTGATTGGAATTATTAGGAAAAGCTGTCCAGTTCTGGTTTCTGAAACTCCAAGAAGAACATGGATAACCTCCAAAATGAACATGAATATGATATATAGTTATTACTATTATTAACAGATAACAAGTTCTGGATTTCAAAGACAAGGAGAACTGTCCAAGTAATCCCAGACTTTGAGAAGCTGCTCAACCCTCTGAACCCCAGTACTCCTTCCAGCAGGGCTAAGATACATGTCATTTCACTGGATTAAAATTCTTATAATTGACAGTGCCTTTGTGTTTTGTTACAATCTTGTCCTTCAAATTCCTCCATAAACCCACTTTTCCCAAATACTCAATGTCAGAAAGTTACCCACTCCTGCCAGGCCCTCAGCAGATTTCAGTGTGCCTTAGTTAGATCTCACAGGAAAAGCAGTGCCCTAAATGAAATCAATTCCGAGGGAAGCTTAAATTGCATGTGTTTCTGGACAAGAACTTGTTTCTTCCTGAGAGGGATGAGATTTTTGCACTAGGTTTAGTAGAGCAGGGTGACATGTAATGTTACTATTTATATATACATTCCAGTGTTTATGTGAGCAGCTTCATCAAATCCATCATGATATTATGTAGGTGGTTAAAATTAAGCAGTGTAGTATGTAAGTGTTTCTAGGATTAGACCCAGAGATTAGTAGCATATAAAAATTCTGTCTAGAGGCACTATATGAGAAATTATGATCTGAATGCAGGAATAATGCCAGCAGTCCAGCCCTGTATCTTTTTGCAAGTCCAAGAGCTATCACCACAAAATCCAAATTTGATGGGAAAAAATTAAAGATCAAAGTTTAAGAATTCAGGAGTCACAGGAGGTGAATAAGAAATTTTTGCAGTGCCTGCAAGTCCTTGAAAATTTCAGATTCCTGGTGCACATTTCTGAAAACAAAAACTCAATAGTTCCCCACTGCTCTTAACACAAGCAGTGCCTGATGTTTGCTTCACCGTTCACTGAGTCTGCAAATGACAGGAAGAATGTTGACATTTTGTGCCACACATACAGGAAGAAACAGATCATCTCCCTCTGAAAGGTGCTTTATTTTATGTGAGAAAAGACACAACTCTGAGTTCCACATCAAATAAATCATACAATAAGAACATTATTTTTAAAGGGAATGAGTATTTTGCATATTAATATTAAATGACATCTGAGCAGCAAATATAGAAATTATAATATTCAATATCTCACAGTGAGCTGACAGGGAGCAGAGGAGTTCTGGTTACCAAGCTGTCTTAAATCTACAGCCTCAAAAAAAAAGCTTCATCAAAATTTAATATTCATGCAATAGGGACTCTTTCATTGTTATGAAAACTGATTAGGGCCAAACATAAAATCTTGGGTGCTTCATTTACTCCCTTTCTCCACCAGAAAAAAGAAGGTGCAAAAACCAACCCAATAAAAAAAAAAATAAACCTGGCAAACATTTTTCTGGCAGCATTTCAGGGAGCTACGATTTTGTATTTGGTAAAGATGCAGTCCTTACCAGCCAACACACAGACCTTACAAGCAAATGGAAGGGACATTAGTAATTCAAATAAGGGGCAAAAGAGACAAACTCAAATTAAAATGTGCACAATTATTTTCTAGCAAACCACCAACAGCATATAATCTAGTTGTAAATGGGTAAGAGAGAGCTGATTTTTTTTTTTTTTTTTTAAGATGTGGGCAAAGCTCTTCTTTTTGAAGAAGTCACAGAGCTAAAATAACCATATTGTTAGGCAGTGACTCATGGGAACAAAGACAACAATGCTATCTAGGATCGTTATACTGGTGCCTTTTAATCATAATGTTGGTACAGTTTTCCCTCACTCTGACCTAGTTTAAATAGTTTGGAAAGCTTAATAGGCAATGCTGCTTACAGCACTGTTAGGAGGACCTGAATATATACAACAAGTCCTTTTGTGAATGAAAATTACTGATTCATGGCCCGTTACACTCCATGAATTCAGAGAAACAACAGTGAAGTTAACCCACGGAAGTTTCACACAACTGAATCTGAATTTGTGCTCCTGCACTTTCCAAACATTCGTGTTTACAATCTGGCATCGTCAACATGGCATGTCCTGGAACTGCCACCCGTGTCACAGTGCTTCAGTGACAGCAGGGCACAACCTACCTAGGGGCAAAGTATAGGTAAAAATTCTAAATTTAAAAACCACTAAGTTGAGCAGGAAATGTTTTCAGTTCTCATAAAAAAGATTTATGAGAACAATGCTCTCACTAAAGTATTTTTATAGAAGTTTTTGTGTTTTAACTGACAGGCTGGAAATCAAGAATTTTCAGTCTTGAAGTTTTCAATGAAAACAAAAAGGTTGCCAGTAACCACCATTTCCAGCAGAAATATCCTTTTGGCAAGAAATGATATCTTTGTTCATTTTCTTATTGAAAAACATTGATCCATTCCAGTGATTGATGTCAACTATAGGACACAACTGTATTTTCCATGGGATAACTGATGAACTTGCTTTTAGTGTTAACTAGATTAATGCCTGCTATCATCTGCAAGTTTATAATCCACCAAAATATAAAATCCACTTTTCTGAACCTCTGGCTCCGAAGTCACATATGTTACCTACAAATGCTGCTTGAACTTGTGCTGAACATAATTAAGTTGCTCCATGTATCCCTGTGAGCCACACTGGCCATCGCTCTTTATTTGCAGGGTGAATTTGTCTCCCACCGTAAAGCCCAGGCAAATCCACCGGAATCATTAAGGGGCTTTGCTCAGCTGCAGCAGTAACAGCCCCACAAGGGACACCCTGCCCTTCCTCTGCTGCTTGGCCTGGGTCGGCTCCAGGATCCCACAGAGACCAGCATAAAGGACAGTGATGAAAATGAACCATAAAGGAAACTCATGGGGTTAAGTCAGTGCGTGCATTTATTCTACCCGAGATTCAATGCTCAGTAGCAGGGAGCTGTAAGACCTCCTCCAGTGATTGGATTGGGAAAGGAAACTCCTAACATCTATATTCTGCCTTGATTTAGAAAGATAAAGCTATCTTCCCTGAGTTATTGACCAATAAACCTATTTCTCTAGATTTTACAAAACCAGGAATTATTTTCTTCTCCCCTCTTCCTCTCTGGCTCCTGAGAGGCATTCTGTAATACAGAGGAAACAGATGCCTTGATTTCTCCATGTGGCTCAGTCCTGGACTATTACATGGAAAAATGTCCCAGCTGGGATTTTCAGAAGCATTGGCTTAATCCTCCTCCCACGAAAGCCACTGGTAAAAACACCCATGAATCTTCAGCTGGAAGAAAAGAGGGCAGTGCTAAGGATTCTCAAAAATCTTACTATCGCCACACATGGATGTGAACTAATCTTGTTAGAGAAAAGTGCTCTTCTGAATATCAGATAGATTCTATTTTCTCCAAATGAATAAAGATTAATCCACAGCAAAAATTCTCCTGAAATAAGGTTTTCTCAAGGCTAATTAAGGGAAAGGGTTTTTAGGTAGCATGTTGGAAGAAAACACAAACTAGGGCAGACCACCAGGCAGCTTGGAAGAGCAAAAGTTTACTTTGTAAAACCAAACTTTGCAACCTTAATTTTGTTAACATGAGAGTATTCTCTAATTTTATCTACAGCTACCACCTTCTCCAAGTTACAATTGCCAAAAAAGGTCAAAATATCTTAATGCTACATTCCACCAAGTCACTAAATGGAACAGAAGTCATATTACTGTAATTCATAATTCAGAACTCAAATTTCATAAGACAACATAAGAAATGTCATTTTAACCACACTAATTCCTTCACAGTTAACATGAGTGGGTGTTGGTGCAATCCAAGCTGAAAAAAGCCATCTAATTTCAGCAAGTGTACCACAAGCCAACTTGGCAACCCTCCACATGGATCAGACAAATGTCTGCTCTGTTGAAGCTGAAGGCACAGTGATAATTATCATAGCTGATACTGCATCAGTGGTAATGACAGTGTGGTTTGTAAATATGAAACAAACTAGGATTCTCTCCTTCACAAACAGGGATTTGGTGCTGCTGTGGGAACCCGCCATAAACCTGACAGATCTGAATGCAGCCCTTGATCCAAACTAGGGCACGTTCCTGTGTAACTGGGAAGTCATTCAGTAGCTGGAGTGCACATTTAATTATCCCACTTTTTGGGTGGGTGTTGGTAGAAGTTGGACAAACACATTACATGACAATTATGTGACAGTCACATCCACTGGAAGGGAGAAGCAGCCAGTGTCACCACTCCTACTGAAAATGGAGATGCTGCCACCATTTTTCACTTTGCTCAGTACCTTGTTATTGGGGTCAGGTAGATCACCAGGAAGGAGTCAGGTCTTTCCAGAATAATTAAGCACACTCAGTTAAAGTTTCCTAAGGCATTTAGCCAGTAAGAAAAACCCTCTCAAACTATGAAATCAAGGAAGGACAGGATACGGTCTCATTTAATTAGACAACAGAAGAAGTCATAATGCCTGAAATAGGTAGGTGTTTCCCAGCTCAAAACTGCAGCCACACAAGATACATCAGAAACCTAAGCTTTGATTCCTGCCCTGTCCCTCCAGTGGCAGCCCAGACCAGAAGGGAATAGTGTTTTTGCAGAGGTTTTTGGCTCAGAGAGCCCTTCTGACACACCACAAAGCAACGCTCGCGTGCGGAAAACGAGCTGCCTCTGAAGAGCTCGCAGGTGACCGAGCAGCCCTCCAAACCAATGAGAGGCTGGGAATGCTCTCACCAAAAGCCAGTGGATAAAAAATAGCTTGAACTCTCTCATCTGTGGGACCTTAGCATGTACCAGAGGGTTTTCCCCAGAGCCAGTTCAGATTTACTTACACACTGTGCCTCATGCTAAACTCCACAATGAGAACGCTACTCTACTACTGTATTAATGAATATTTATGAAGCACTTGGAGATTCTTCATGAGAGATGATCTTGGCATTTAAGGCAACAAATATTAAAAAATTTCCTTTCCAGTTACTAAGCAGTATCCAGTCATTAGGAAAAAATCCTGATACATAGATATTGGCTTCAATAAAATGTTTTTGAACAAGTTCTCCACTGGAAAAAAACCAAGATCAATGGAACATTTTCAATTACTTCAAAATAATGTGATGTGGAAATGCAATGGCTATTTTCTATGTTTAATTGTCCCCCTCTGTACATTGAGCTACCTCTCTAATATTCTAACTATCACTTAATACCATGTGTTTTCACTTTCCCTCAGACCATCTTTTTCTACTACAGAAGTCCTGAGCTCTTTCACTCACCAAAAACCTTAGGCAGGGGCAGAGAAGAGCCAAACTCAACTTGACATTTCCTCCACCCTTTTTTTTTCATTCATTTGCCTTGCCCACATAGGATTCATCTCATCTCATGCCACACTTCTCTCCACATATTGCAGATGCAGGATTACCTGGTGAGCATCTGATTTACTCTAGAGTCTGGATTGGGGCTTCCCTGCTCCATTCTCCCTCCACTGCTTTTCTTTTGTTAGAGAACACAATAAACTCCTAATCATGAGCACTTGATTCAGCTACACTGCTGTAACTGAGTTGTCAGGTGGCTGTCAGCATCTACAATAATTAGAAATATAATAGAAATTTTTATTGTTAGTACTTAGAAGAAACAAATGGCACTGATTTGTGTTTCTAGGGTAGTGGTGAACACTTGTATATGAAAACTAATTGAATTTTAAAAGAAGAGATGAATTTCACATTTCTGTCAGATGGTATGAAGCTAATGATCTTTACTATTTATATTATAGGTCCAGGTAGATGAGAAATAGTATATCTTGAATTTATGAGTCTCTTCTTTGATGACAATTTTACTACCTATTTCATTAGCTGTCTGGCAAGTCAGTTTTGTAAAGAAGAAGCAAAAGTGAAATGAATTTGCTGGAAGACCAGCTCCAAACTGGACTGGGTGGTTTGCACTATTCTGTCACTGCTAATGGAGTTCAGCTCTATTACTTATGACAAAACCCTCTGCTATGTAAAATGCTTACTTTGCTGCCATATCATTTTTATAATAACACCAAAGGGGGACCTGCTATGCACCCCTCTTACACAGACTGCCAACACCACAGGGTTTGCAGGCTCCAAAAATCATCCAACAACTGCTAAACAAGGCAGTCCTCTCCCCTCTCCAGTTCATCTCTGGAGTGGTCTATGCTCAAGATTGTACCATACAAAAGTAGGTTTAAATTCAAGATAAATTAATCCACATGGAGTTCAGTGTTAGCACAGCTGAACTGCTCTGGGGAGCACAGGTTACCTCATTGGCACACGGGTAAGAGCCAAAGCTGTGGCTCCTTTACTCTCACAAGAATAAAGGTAAGACAACAGATGTATTTTGAAGGCCCACACACGATTTCTCCCTTACAACCATTACTCCACAATGAAACACGATCTTGCTTTCATTAGGAAAGAGATACCCTCTAACTGAAGTTGCTATATCTGGAATGAAAACATATGGATCATATGGCAGCCTCACTCTATTTCATTCACCTCACACTGTAGTGCCTACTTTTCCTCCTCCTTGGGCTTCAAGTGTGAGAGAGTTGTTGTTTGTGTATAGCATGCACATTAGCACAGATAAACTGCTCACTGAGTGTAATGATTAATGATTGAATAGTGCAGTTGTTGCAAAAATAAGTCATGCAGTGAAGAGAGATCTGAAGATTATATCTAACACCAGGGGATGGCTTATTAATCTTACTTCTTGAAGAATTCGTGAGTAAATCATTCTCCTTTATTAATGATATTTCACTTTGCTCCATGAGACATCTTTTATACATCCAGAAGGGCAATTATCTGTTTAGGCCAGGAAACAATATTAGTTACAGACGGTGCTTGAATGTTTGATCTAAGTCACTTAAATAACAAAGGGGAAGAAAGAGTGAAGCACACTCCAAAGACTACCCCAAACAGGACTGCATTTACAGGGAGGTTGTTTTGGTTCCCCTCCACCTGGAAATGACAAATTATGTGCTTTTTTGAGTCTCAATTAATGTGGGGCTTGCATACTCTAACGGTGATATAACAACTCAAGGAAAACTACATTACTTTTATATCTTCTGTGTCTGAAGGAATTCTATTATATGTGAGGTGGTTAAACATGTCGGAAATGGTTTATTAATATAAAAGTCTTTCAAAGGGAGATCTTAAATTCTTGATCACAATGAGATATTGAAGATGGAAAGTAGAGTTTATAATTTAAAAATAAAAAAATCCTCCTCTTGGTTTAAAGATCTCCTTTTTTCTAGCTGTCATCATCTGCTATCCACAAAAATATTGGAAGATTTAAGAAGGGAACACAGACACCCATTTAATAGCAGCATTCCAAGAACTGTAATATAAAAAATACACAATGCTAATATAAATCTATAAATAATCTCCAAAAGTATATTCATTAATCAGTTTTAAACACCTTGAGTATGGAAATCATAAATTTAAATTATTATAGAAATTCATTAGGTAATGTGGGTTGATCACAGAAGTGCTTTGCAGATTCACAAAACTTTGACAAATATCTTCCCACGGATTTCAAAATATTACTGAGTCATAGTTACCCTTTAGATTAATAGATTAATTAAATGCAGCAGTTTATCTGACGGGGAATTAATGAAAGGCAGCATGATCTAGTGAATAAAATCATGAGGAAACACAAGAAATAAGGGGAAATTATACTTTATTTTCAAGTGTGGGTTAAGACTCAGGATAACCTGCAGGGAGGACTCTGCAGAGATGCTCTTGCATGTGAAGGCATTTCACAAAGATGCTGCTGCCTCTGATATTTGATAGGGACACCTGCCTTGCCACGTGTTGTGTGGAGATTTGCACTTTCACCAAACGCCCCTGGGTGTAATTGGTGAATTAGAGCTGCTCATTTGGGTGTCACAGGTTTTGCTGCTGCCAGTCTTGTCAGCTCAAAGCTGGAAAATGGAATTTAGAGCAAAGGAACCTGCCTTGTAAAGAAATCACAAATGAACCTGCACTGAGGGATCTGTTTGGCTTTTGGAAACATAAACATCTTTTCAGACTGTGTTTGTCATCTGTTAATTAAACTTCTTTAATTAAAAAAAAACCATAACAGGAAAATCTGGTAGAAAAATACTAGTTTAATAAGGAACCTATATTGAAAGAGGGGACAAAAAGCATTCAGTAGTACCAATCTGCCTGACAGTGAGAGTAAATTTGTAAATTTGTATCATTAATAAGTGCATTTGTCTGGAATCTGAAGTTGCTTTATGTTTTTAGTTTTAAGTTGCTTGTTGCAAAAAAAAAAAAAAAAGAAAAAAAAGAAAAACAAAAAGAAAAACAGAGAAATCATGAAAGAAACAGAACTGATCTAATAAAACTGGTTCAGAATTTTCACTTGAGTACATTCTAGAGGCACCTAATTTTCATTTGGTTGGTACTCTTGACTCAAGAAAATAGTGAGCATCCTAACCATACCTCAAAGCCAAAAATATGCAAGTCAAAATATAACTGCATTTCGTATCAAAGATTGGATCTGACTACAATGTGTTTTCAGCACCCAGCTTCAGGTCCTATATTTTTTATCTTCATTTTCAAACTCATCTGACCAAAAATGATACAAGAGCCCCTTTACCCTAAATACCCAAGGCATATTTCACTGTTTCACTTCAAATCCAAATTTTATGTTACCTGATAATCATTGTACTACTGACACAAACTTGTTTGTCCACATAGCATTCAAAATTGGGGAAATGGGGTTTATTAAAAGCCATCCTTTCACATTCCTAGGTGTAAAAAGGTATGTTGAAGCTTTTGAGCTGCTAGAAGTCTACCCCACTGAAGTTTATAAAATAAAGTTTTGGCCTGCAGTGCAGTTCCCCATCACAGAGACCATGGTCTGTTTCTTGAGCTTGATCTTTCCCACTACTCAGCCTCACATCACAGCACCAGCTTTAGCATCTGCCCCTTATGCAGAAAAGCCTCAACACAAAAGTCAGATCCAAACCCACATTTCTAGAACACAAGAGTCTGTGCAGGGGCTGTAACATTGCCCTGGATTTGCTGACAGTAGTTTTAAAGAACAAAGGTAAAAAACCAAGCACTGTATTTGAAAACAGAATTATGTATTTTCATTGGAACTACCTCAAGCCTTATGTAGGCCTCGGTGATGAGAAAACTGGGTCCCAAAGTGATTAGAAAAGGAGAATAAACATTAATAATATTGATTCTTCTCTGAGAATTCCCTGGAGTCTTTCTCAGGGAACCAAGGTAGTGAACAGCAGCAAAAAATCCAGCTTTTCCAGCATGTGCCTGGGTAATATTTGAGAAGCAAGCAAATATGTGATCTTTTTAGGGACAAGTATATATCCCATCTACTGTGTGAACCAATGTTTCATCCTGCTAATCTGGAATGTTAGCAGATATGTTCAGATTCTCAAGCCTGACCTGCTTCTGAGAAGAGAATTATTCAAATAGGTTACACCAAAATAATCAGTAGTTAAAAACTAACATCAGTACATAGTGACTCTATCAGCATTTTTCTCTTGCTGCATTTTTTTTTCTTAAGTAATTAAAAAGTGTCTCTGAAAGAGCAGTATGTACAGTATGTCATAAAGTCTCTCTGAACTACCTATATTTACCCCTGAAAGTGAATTCTTTATAAGACCTAGGATATCAAAGAAACGAGGGATCAAAGTAGTTTTAATAAGCAACCCAGTGTTTGTAGAACCTGCACTTTCATGTATCATGTTTTGTTCAAGTTCTTAATTTCGGTTCCTCACCACAGAAGGCACTTAAGATAACTATCTATAACCATATTGTCATGTTGAATCCTTTGATTATTTAACATGTACACCTTAGTGAAACAAAAATGCCTTTTTTTCCCCATAATATTTGGACTTCATTGTATTTTCTCACATGAAACATAGATTTGATTTGTTTGATAGTTGGATCATACTGTACCATTTTCTTTAGTATTTCTATTTATATATTAGTAAAGTTCAGTGTAGCACAGTTTTATCTATTCCTATACATTGATGTGATCTCTAGCACCTTGATCTTTTATAAATTTCAAAATAAACACATAACAAAAGACTGTGAGAGCTACAGAAAACAAAGTTTACTGGGCCTTAAAAGAAAAACCAGAGGTTCCCCAGTGCACACCAGTATGCTCTTTAACATACTAAAATCAGTTTCTCACCCTCTTGCTTGAAATTAGAGCTTTGCTATGTTTACAAATTGTTTTGTGGTAAAAACAAACAACTTAAAAACCCCAAAACTCCCATATATGTTTGATCTGTAGTTACAATAAAATTGTCAGTAAAGACTGAGAATTATTGCATTCTTGCTCAGAAGCACAGATTGAAAGATGAAGGAACCATAAGATCAGACTGTATGCAAAAATCAAAAATGACAAAAAGCTATAATGACAAATGTATCTTGTAGCTACTCCAACACCACACCTACATATGCAATTTTTATTTTGCTCTGAAAATTAACATACTCTTATCTTGGAATCTGAATGAGCAGTAAGTTTAAAACCTTAACAGTAGCATACTGAAATATAAGCAGGCAGGTCTATTTTTCCTCCTTTTTTCTCCTTTCTAAGTCTTACAGTAGGATCCACAGACCAAAAGAGAGAAGACTGATTGCTGAAGAAGATACACAAGATTAATTCCAGCGCTTATGGGAAGTAAAAGCTGGTGCATGAGCACCTAGGTGAGAGTTTAAATGATCCCTCACAACCAGGGAGGGTGTTTCCTCAGCTTTCACCAATGTGACTCCAGCTACTTAGTTCTCGTTAAACAAAGAGCACTGGAAAGGTTTTCTTGACATTTCAGACACAAATGCCTTCCTTTGGTCTTTTTGGATACCTCAAAAAGCAAGGAACCTCAACCCCAGCACCAAAATAAACACAGTGGCACTAACATCAAGATATCTCATGAATAGAAAGAAAAATGGGATATTTGGGGTCATACCTAAAAAAGATGACATTTTGCACTTCTGTTTAATCACACTTAGTGCTCGCTCGGCCCAGACCCCAAAACAGGGATCTTCCTAAATACAATAATTCTCAAGTCTAGCTGAGCCTTCAGAATGAACCAAAACCTCATACTGGAACAGCAGTCAGTGCTAACAGACTCAGACTACCTTTCCATAATTCAGATGGCAAAAAAATGCTGGATTCAGGTTTTCAGCTCTGGCTCCCTGCAATTCCAGAAAGGACTGAGGGTGGTGTATGAGGGAGGGTAACTGGTCAACACAGCTCACTTGGCTTCTGCACACAGGAAATAACTTCAGGGGAAAGTTCCAAAAGAGGAATTTAATTCCCTGACAATACAGGCAAGAGATTTCCCTGTGTTTCTTATCTTCTAGACCAGACCTAAATCAGGCTGTCATGTAATCAATGGACTATGATAGCCTGATTATCATGTAGGATAAGTGATATCTATTAGAAAAAATTGATCCTGACATAACTCAGAAAAGGCAGCAGCTTAAAGCTAGAGGCCACAGGCCCTGGACTGGCCTTTGTACATATTTAATGGCTGTCATTTTCCTGGAGGTGCCTGAAAACAGCAAAACTCTCAAGGTAAATCTATATTGATTGAATAATCCTTGTCATCTGTTAGGATTAACAAAGCTGTCACAGTACAGCCACAAGCAAACAGATTTTATTTGATAACTTTCTTTCCATTTCACCATAGAAGCACAAGTACCAGAGTTTCAAGGGAGCCCCTTCATGTTTGGTCTGTTTTCACTCAGGTAATTCCCCAGTGGAGGCCCCTGTTTTCAGTGGCTGATTAACTGCCACGTACTTAATTAAACCTGCAGCATCAGAATTACAGTTTATGAAAGAATCAGAAGCTGGCTGCCAGCGAACCCCCAGTTCTGCAGGGCTTGTGCTATATTAGGAGCTGAGCCTGAATGATTATGGCTCGGAGCTTGATAAAGATTGTAGGGGTGGGTGTGCTTGAGGCTGTCCCTTGTGACAGCATCTCCCTTTATGAATACAGAAAAATTCATCAAACAGAAATCATTAAATGGAGCAGATGGGGTTTGCTGTGTGGCTGAGGCATAAAGTGCCGGGAGATGATGAGCGCTGCACGAGGCAGCCGGGCAGATCAAAACGACAGGCCTGGGGAAGGTGGGCAGTGCAGGAGCCTTTGCTGTTCTTGTCCCCTCCATGCACAACTGGCTTTTGTAGAGGTCAGAAACAGTGTTCCCCCAGTCACACTCCCCTTCAATCTCCCCCAGACATCGCCTGCTTCCCATCTGCATCTGCCTCGTGAAACCCTTGCAAAATGGCTGGGAAAAAACATTGCTGGGTACAAGAAAAATTCCCCAGCTCCTTAATTCCCTCATTTCACACTCTAATAATATTTAATACAACAAGACAGTTTGTATTTTCACTGAATCCTTTTTAAATAGGTCAAACTTTTATTCCGCTTCTGTTTTTAAAAGCTAGAATCTACTTTGCTTCCCATGAGATTCAGGTGCCAGCACCTCAACACAGAACAGTATATGGACAGATTTGAGCTGTATTGCATTTCTCAAGGCCAATTCAACCTGTCTTGAAATGGAAGCCCAAATCCAGGCATCCAAGCACCCACAAACAGGCTCATGAGAGATGCACATCCCACATGTGCTTTGTCCTGCCTCCAGATGTGAATTTCATCCTTAGAGATTTTAGAAACATCTCTTATTTCAATAGAAAATTCTGACTCCTAAGCCTGCAGAGAGTACCTCGATGTAAAAGCTCATTTATTCACCTTAAGTGCATTTATATCAATCAACTGATTTCTTGCCTTTCATGAAAGGACATGTCCTCTGCCCTCAAAGCACATGGGAAGAAAACAATTTAACAGGGAGCATAAAGTGGCAGATCCAGAGTGCCTAAAAAACTGCTAAAGGTAATTTTTTGTTTCATTGGGAGGGTGAAATGTTGATTAGGTTAACCTTAGCTTCAAGTTGCAGATGTTTCAGTTTTGCTTCATCTTCTTCTACCAGAGCTCTTTTTAAATTCAAAAAGGCAGTAATTTTGTTTTATATTTCATCTTTATAGGCTGCCATAAAATCTATCAGTCT